>NC_083773.1:19716072-20027401 GCF_963514075.1 Conger conger | reverse complement strand
CGATCCGTTGGTCACCTTGGCTTCCTCTTCCTCACCAAAGCAACCTAGAGGCTGGAGAATTTGGTACGATCAGGGTTGTCCATCCTGGCTTTTCTGTCGTCTTTTGATGTGTCCTCCCGAGTCGGTGACCATCAGTCTGCCAGTGCTGAACTCCAGCTGAGAGCTGGGACTGCTAGCATTAGCGTTAGCGTCAGCGTACAGGCACGCGACGGACCCCGTCTTCAGCGGCACGGAGCACTCTGACGTGCCATGGGAGGGTATGTGAGACAGAGATGCCCTCTTAGCCACACGCACGTCCACCGTCCAGTCAGCAGGCTGAAGAGGGACGCAGGGAAACGCTAACACGGAAGAGAGCCGCGGCGGTGGTTTTGTTGTGTTGGGAACTGAACGCCGCGGCGCTGTTGCTTAACATTCACGCATATGGCTCAAGCACGAACGATAACGGCGGCAGAATTTTGGCCGTGAGGCAACTGCGGCTCAACCAACGCGCGGTGGAAAAGAACTGGACACTCCTCACCGCCGAGGAAAGAGTGCATTCGTTCACTGACCAATTCGGTGACAGGGAGTGAGTTACAGGGTACGCGGGTATGTGTCCAGTAACAACAGAAAAAGAAAGCATCTCACTTTAGTGCTCATAGCATTCAAAACAACATTCACTCTAACAAATATGTTACATATCTAAATAAAAAACGCTTCTCATAAATTGCTATGACACACTATAAATAACGGTAGTACTGGATAGAAGATTACACGTAATAATACATAATAAAAATAACCATAACCATAACAATAATAATGAGAACAAAAATAACAGGGAAAATTTAGCCTTTAGACTATAAAATGGCTTGAGAATAATTGAAACTGAAACTGACAGGACACGGGTTCACTTTGAGACCCTGAAAAGACGTACAGCGGACATTTGTCTCCCCGTGAACATGAAGTTGTGTTGGGAATGGAGTGAGTAATGGCCGGGGAGGCCAGGTCGGTGCGCGTTGGCCTGCTGGCCACAAACAGGGGTTACTGATTATAGGGCTCTGTAGGGCGCTAGCAACGGGGCTGCCTGCAGATTAAAGCCCAGCGTTATGCCGTAATTAATTTGGTACATTACCTACACGGCTCGTATGTATTCCCATTAATTATTCTCCTTCCGGGAGTACCTCGCTGGGTGTCCGCAGAAACGACACATCCGTGTTAGTTGATTTAGTGTGCTAAAAACCTACACATTGCTAATACACAAGCGGTTAGATGTAGCAACGGCGAGAGTCACTTATCCTGTATTTTGGCATGGTGATACCTTTGACATTTAGTGGGTAATATTCTCATTTGAATAATATTTAATAAATAATAACTTCTCTTTTGTATGCCCGTTTGGTGCCGTACCTCCCAGCGCAATAGATAATACTAGAAAGAGCCTCGATAAGGTCAATATTCATGAAGATTCACCTCAGATGGCGGTCCACACAAATTCCCATCTTAATGCAGTGCAATAGACTGAGAGACAGGTAAACAGTAAGCAATCAAATAGTCCATATTAACATTGCACATTAATATGCCTTTCTCGCTCACCCCCTGCATACATGCCATCATATGCAGGCTACGGATGCATTCATTACTAATCAACATACTGGGCATACATATATATTTCCAGGCAATAATATCATATTATTATTAATATCGTTGTAGGCTAGACCTTTTATGGAGATTGTGGGAATCTTGAGATTCAGACTCCATTGTCAAGAGTTGTTTTTGAAGATTTGGAGCAGTCCATTTCAAAGCATACACATCAGTACAGAGACAATGCCAGCGGTAGCGCAAACAGCTTTTAAAAGTCTGATAAGTTTTGAGAGTTTTGTACGACAGGGTACACTGAACATATGAGAGTACACACGGAACAGCAGGGGAACTGCAATAAGCGCTTTGTACATCTGTGTTCTACCCTGGGGATCAGGGACGGGGATGTACAGCCATTCAGAGACCTATATACTTGTAGGGCACAAACATGATGTATGTAAGACTATGAAGCAACATAGACACACACATATACATACAAACAAGCAATGTACACACACACAGAGCCCTACACCAAGACCCAAACACAGATTCATACGCAGACGCATTTACAAACATGCGCACGCAAACACGCACACACACACACACCCCTTCATAAACAAACTTGCACACACTATGATATTGCATGCCAAGATACCCACACACACACACACACACACACACATACACATACACACACACATACATGTAACATGCAATCATATTGATGAAAATGTTCATGCCCATCAATATTAGTTGGTTGTCTATATAGTAGTTATGAAACTGTCTGTCTGTCTCTTTCACTCCCTCTCTCTTTATCTCTCTCTCCCTCAAACTCACACACTCACACACACTCACCTCTCCTATAACACCACACATCACCTCATGTGATTCTATATCGGTGCTCATATTCAGCTCAGTTCTGTGTCCTCCCATCCCTGCAGATTGCTTCAGAGCGCCTTGGCTGTTCAGGCGGGAGTTCCCCCCACTGCCTGGGGAACTTTGCCATACCCGTGTCCCCTGCCCCGGGGCCCAACTTTACCCCGGGAGCCGAGGGCCCCGGCCAGCCAGGTCCGGACTGCCCTTAACCCCACGCGCGCTAATCCCTGCTGGAGGCGAAAGCACAGAGAACACGCACCCTACACGGCCGGCCTTACCTTCGTTGTTGGTGCCTCCGGACTGGGAGCAGAGTGCCTGGAAGGTAATAGTCCAAAAGAGCAGAGGAGAAGGGAGCCCCTGATCCAATGCCATTGTGCCTGCATATGCCCTGCACGCGGGGTCTCTCTCTCTCTCTCTCACTCCCTCTCTCGCTCTCGTTCTCCCGCTCCCTGTGTACAAACAGACCCCGGCTCGATTAGGAACTCCGAGCACATTCGGCAGACTTAATACTGCCTGCGCTCAGACACATGCACACAGCCCAGCGCGGCTGGGGGGAGTGGACAACCTGCCTGTCACAATTTAGCAGCCAATTAGAACAAAGGCTGTGCACTTCCACAAACCAAATACTCCCTCGCTCTCTCTCTCTCTCTCGCCTCTCTCGATCGCTCCCCCTCACTCTCACGCTCTCCCTCTCTCTCCCCTCACTCTCTCGCTCTCCCTCTATACATATATATATAAACCTTTTTTTCCACTAGAAAAGCTGCTCATCATTTTAACTCTTCCAGTGCCAGAGGACTGAATGGATTTATGGTTCTTGCTGAAATATTAAAACAATACAGTTTGTGCATCATGTATGCGTTTTATACAGTGATGGAAGTGGAGAAGAGGTTTTTTAAACACATGAGAACATTTTAATTTGTTATAAACTGTATTGCAATTTGCAAGACACAATATAGGAAAAAATATGCATTAACTACACAATACAATCAAACACAAACAGTACTGTATGAGAAGACTGTGGCATGCACAATAAACCTTGTTAAGCACATTAACACTGATGAAAACACATATGAGCATAACATGAAAACATGCCGCACTTTCCATTTGAATTAGCCAAAAGGACACGGCTTAAAACACAACGTAGAAATGCCAACATTAAAGAAGGGACAGAGCAAAATGCACTTTAAAGGGGATGTATCCATCGAGAGGCTAAAGTGGAGAAAAAAGTAACCGATTACCACTGGTTTTATTATTGGCTATATTTAAAATTCTCACATTTATTTTCAATTCACCCTCCAAAATATGATTTCCAAATGACCTCTATTCTAAATGTGTTTGTGTCTTAGAGGGTTTACAGTTTATTATTTCTATTCTCACAGAGACCATTTCAATTTCCCTCAATAGCAATCAAAATTGGTGACCAATTAATGTCACATTAATACCGTATGAACATAAACCCGTAACTTTGATCCCTATGCAAAAACAGAAACCCCAAGTTCTGTTCCATTTTCTATATAATATGACTGCAAATAAATCTGACTACAATATGAACAATATATCTTAAAATGAGAGAGAGTACCTGATTGCTGCAGACAATACTTTTGACAGTAGAAATTGTCAAGTTTATCTCAACAGTTGTACACAGAAATAGCACGTACTGCTCCCTGTGAAAGCAGTCATTAGGATGTGAAACTGTATTTGAAAGCAGTAAAAGCTGTTAAGTGCTGTATTGTTTT
This sequence comes from Conger conger, assembly GCF_963514075.1. Taxonomy (NCBI): domain Eukaryota; kingdom Metazoa; phylum Chordata; class Actinopteri; order Anguilliformes; family Congridae; genus Conger; species Conger conger. Next base: position 20,023,238 of record NC_083773.1, on the reverse strand, counting down.
ACATCGTTTCTTATTGTGCCTGTCGTGCCTGCTCCCAACGTTTCTCAAAGAAAACTTTCCTGTGCATATCACGTTTTCTGCAGGACAAATAATTATTTATTGATCAGGTTGATGTGTCGGAACCTGGCGGCCGTGTACAAGCCAGCTGGTTTCACGATCAATGGCCAGCTCAGCTGTGATTTCCAACTCCAGTAATAGCTACCGGTGTCCAGTGAACACAGAAACAGGAGAGACAGAGAACTTAGCTTTAAAATACTACCTGTCCCCTACAATGTTTTTACTCTTGTGTTTCATGACTAACATGCTTAGGTAGGTCAGGGAAGGTTCACCCACCTGCAGCTAATTCTCTTTTACCTGACTGTGTAGAATTACCACATCTCTGTGCGCTTGCTTTTATCTAGAAGTTTTAATTAAATGTTTTAGTGTAGCTAGAGATATTTTGTAGATCTGTTGATCAAAGCCTGGTGATCTTTTCTGAATCTTTTTTTAATGTTAATTTTCCATGTGAAAGGAACAAAGGGAATGTTGCATGCTAGTAAAAGGAATTTTGCGCAGAAAGGTGATCCTTATTTAAATCAAGCAAAACAACTGAAGGCATGCCTGTGTACTTATCAAAGGCAAACGCTCTGCACGCTGAGCTGGTAGCTCTCCAGCCATCACAAAACAACATTTTGTAAAGAGGTTTTGGATCACACGTCCTTTTTTTTTCCTGCAGAAAAAGGTTTCAAGGACACATCTGCAATCTGGAAAAATCCGGAAAGCTTATCATTTCCATGACTCCTACAGCCTGATAAAACATTTTAAAACATTACATGATGAGCTGGGTCAGATGCTGCCACTGCCAAAGACATCAGGATATCTAAAGTGTACTTAAAATAGCAGAGACACAGCAGAAGAAGGTGTTTAAAAATCAAAAGGTGATTTTCTGGCATGTGGCCTATCGACTTCGGAAGTGATCAATAGGATCCCTCGCTCAGTCCTCACATTCAGGTGAAATATTCCTGGAGCTGTCCTCACTTTGACCTATTGTACAGTAATGGGCTGTACAGTGTACCCACCAAACAAATCACAGCTACAGAACGAGTAAAACACAGAGCACAAAAGCTAGCTAAATCATACACGCATACAACCATGTATGTGCACGCGCACGCACATACACACACACGCATGTGCATCGACACACACACAGACACACATACACATACACATACACATACAACCACACACGCACGCATACACGCACACAAACACACGCACGCACACACACACACACACTAGACACACCACACACAGACACACAAACACATGCATGGACACACACACATAACCAGACACACCACACACAGACACACACATACACAGACATCCACACACAAACACACACACATATTATAAGACGGCAGTTCCCTGTAAAGCACTCGTGAATAAAACTCTTCATATGCCTCTCCTCCCTGCCCCCTCCCCCTTCCCTGATGATTGACATGTTCTTGGAAATGATAGCAGCTTGTATGGCAGTTGTAAAACTGCTCTCCCCCTCTCCCTCGTTATCTTCCCCAGAGGCTGCGTGCGTTGCCGTGGAAGCGCAGCTGGCTCTATTATCGGAAAGGCCAAGCAGGACGGCCGGGGCACCTGCTAATGCCCCCCCACTGCCCCCCTCCTGCCCACCTCCTGCCCCGCAGGCACAAGGAGCTTCTCTGTGATGCCACCACAATCACCGGGCTCCTTCCGGAAACCTCCGTTCCCCCCTCAACCCCGGGCATTGCCATGCCGCGGAGCACGTGCCTACGTGCGGATTTAGACGCGGCATCGGAATGTGAGATTCCCTGTTGGACGAACACGGTCCTGGAGTCTGACCCTGATTGGATGATGCGGTGAGACCCCGCCCTCCGTGGGGAGTATAATTAAACATGGTTGGTTGGTTGCTGACTCCGTGTAGCCTGGCACACGTAGCGGAACTCTATTGCCCAGCTGTTGTCAAGAAACTTCTCTCTGTTGGTATACATTAAAGCAACTTTGGGGTTACATTACATCACATTAAATTAATATATTTCGAAGACAGGCGACACCGACTTCATTCACCAGATTAAAACAAGTGCTAAAATTTTAAGCTTAAAGGTAAACTTTGGGAAATGACGTAGAAGCAAAATGAGCGGGACGACAAGAGATTGTTAAAAACTGAGAGGAAAATCCTGCTGTGAACACAGCAGGTTATATTTGTGTGAGATTTGAGTCATGCGCAGCATGTTTCTATTTTATGTTTTGCTCATTGTTTGCAAGACAAAGGGGCAGTAAGTTGCATTAATGCATTCATTAGCTAGTTATCATTGTAAATTGAATAAATTAAATGTGCTTGTTAGCTAGCTAGTTCAAAACAGGAATATAATTAAGTTAATTACAGCTAGCAAGCTGAAGTATATTATACATTACAGTAATTTGTAAATGTAAAATGCTAATGCCGACATAGAAAACAAACATAGTCATGGAAGAACTATGCAAGTATTTCCAACAGCAATGGATTAAAGTGCTCACATTTGCCACCTAGTGGTGCTATGTGTGAACAACAAGTAGCCTAGTTACTGTGGAAAAACAAAAAAATAAAAGCAAATTGTTCACTTTCTGGCAGGTCTCTTGAGACAGCAGCACCAAATGAAACATGAAACGACTGTGCTACAATATACAGTAAATGAAACAAGCTTCAGTCTATTTTTTGTTTCGTCTGTGTTGAAGTTTGCCATCACTTGCCTCAGGCCTGGTTTGTTTACTTCAGGTGCTTCTGGTGTGCATGGATGATCAAGCCCAAGCAAAAGAAGGGAGCGCATATTCAGATGTGAATGCTAATTCCGTCAGACAGCCAAACGGGCATTGCAGAGACTCTTGTTCGCAGTTGCTCGCTACACGATCTTCGCTCCGTTTGCACAGGACCGAGGTCATAGCCCGGGGCCAACTTTTAATGTGGGCTGTAACAGGTGACCAGAGCACTGACAGGGGGAGGAGGACGCACAAACACGGGGGACACGGTTAAAGAGACGGGGACATAACCGTAAGTTTGCATGTCTCGCTGCATTCTTGGTTGGCAGCCCTGCTATTGTACTCTTGAGGAAAGTGCGTAGTTTAAATTGGCTGAGTATTCGGCCATGTGCACAGAATACTTTTACAGCTTGAACTCTGTAACGCTTCCTTTGATCACAGTGCCTTCCGAGCAAATAAAAAATTAAACCACCATAGCCGCAGTACATAGCAGGCCCTTCTTTGTTATTTCGTTAGAAGGTTTATAGTGGGACTGGTGGAATTGTACCGACTTCAGATCAGATCATCTGGGTGGGCTCAGGAGGTAAGAGCTGTTGTCTAGCAGCCAGTTGCCATTGATGTGTGAGTGTGTATGAATGGGTGAATGAGAATCGGTTGTACAGGGCTTTGGATAAGGCGCTATATAAATGCAGACCACTCACCATCCATCAGATCTACCCTTTTTCATCACCCTGCCAGCTGGCTGTAGTGCATATCTTTGGGCACACTGTCCTCCACCTTCCCCACGCAGTGGAGCTGAAATCAGGACCGGCCTCCCCGTCCAGCTCCAGAAGAAGAGCGAGCAAACACCGGACACCCCCCCTCTCAGAGGACGTGAACATTGCATGATAGCCTTTAGCAGGCGGCCTCATCCAGGACGACGTTAAACCGCACGTGGTCCATTTGTACAGCCGGATATTTTGACTGAAGCGATTTAGGTTAAGTGCCTCCCTCGAGGGGCATGACGACAGCGCCTGGCCTGTGAATCAAAGCCTCGACTGCCAGACCCGGTGTCCCAAACCCTTCAGGCTACTCTACCGGCCGATAGCGGGTGGAAATGTAGGTCGGTCGGTCGCATGCTGTGGTCTGTAGATACAGGGTGCTGTGTCTCCAGACACGCACAGAGCGTGTCACACAAGCCCTCAGACTGTACACTGTTCTGCCCTGCCTCCCCAATGCATGATGGAGTCTGCGTGACTCCTTTTTATTTTATTTTATTCTGCGTACATCAAGGTCAGTGGTGCTCACCTCTGCTTGGTTGAACAATCATCACACTGGATTTCATTATTCAGTAGTGAGATTGTTACTTCAGTATTGGAATGTTCAGTTAAGAACATGCTCATCGTGTATTTGTGATCTTGAATTAAAGGGTTAAATATAGGCAAATAATTATTTGGCATTCTCAATTTGATATCGCTTTTGGTCCACACTTGGCTTTGCTAAGTAAAATCAACATAATCAGCTTTGTCATGATATTAACACAAAATAAGCAGAGTGTATTTACTACAAAAGCACATTCGCTGAAGACATAACCATTAACCATAGCTTTGGAATTTGGTTCTTAATATTCCTTTACTTGGAGACAGGTTCTGGCTATTAAATGGAATTAAAAGCATGACAGCATGGCATCTTGTAATGTTCCTTTCTGATTTGCAAATAATTAGTCAGCTGGTAAGTAATTATCTTGTTTAATAGAAAAAAGAAGAAAGCTCTTAAATGAACTCAGACTAAATGGGTTTGTTTACCCCCATTCTGCAGGATAAGACATCTTCAGCGCAAAGCTTGCCCTACTTACACTTCAAAATAAATTCAAGCTATATTTCAGAAATGCTGCACTTTTAAACTTTAGCAGTTAATTCCCATAGGAACAAACTTGAAGCCTGTACCACAGCGTATGTTGCAATCTGATGGACTCCAGGCTGATGAAACTGCTTTATGCCAATTCATTGTTATAGATTGATGTGCTTTGGCCTGAAATCAAACAGAGCTGAGATTTCTCTTTTCTTTTTTATTTATTTATTTGTCTTTTTTGGTGCCTCCTTGATTACATTGCGATGTTACTGCAGGTAACATCCAAGACATGAATTAGGACAAGTTGGGGGAGAAGTGGTTTTAATCAGTGTGTACCATATGCTGTGAAACTTATGATTGAATCTTCTCATTAACATCAACAGAACGTCACATTAGGCGTGTTATCTTTTTTGTCCGTTGAACCGATGATGGCTCATCATTACCGTGTGTTGGAGAAGACAGTCATTGCTGTATAATGAGAGAAATAACGCTTCTCTTTCTGTGAGCTGAGGCTGACTGCGGAACGGCACATGCGAGGGGGAAAGACTTTCAGGTTTTGTGTTCACATACTTAAGTTTCGCACCAGATTGTGATGTTTCAATCAGTCCCATTTTATTAAAATTGAATCTTTCTTATATTGTAGGCTTCATCAAATTAGAATATTGAATGATATTATTTATATGATTTATAGAAGTTTATTTATGTAAGTTAAAATACACGTCAACATCCCATTAAAAGAATGTCAAGGATGACACGAAAAGGACATTCCATTATTACATTACCTTATTGGCAATTGGCAGAAGGTCTTATCCAGAGCGACGTACAGTTGATTAGACTAAGCAGGAGACAATCCTCCCCTGGAGCAATGCGGGGTTAAGGGCCTTGCTCAAGGGCCCAACGGCTGTGTGGATCTTATTGTGGCTACACAGGGATTCGAACCATCAACTTTGCCTGTCCCAGTCATTTACCTTAACGCCTACGCTACAGGCCGCCCCACCATTACGGTCCTTGGTTTAAAATGGCTGGGTGCATAGGTGGGCAGCGGCAGCCATTTTAAAAACACAGATCAGACAACTGAATTACCTTTTAACATACCCCCTAAGAGATCAGATTTAATACATTAGACATTGTATACTTTCGTTACATCACAGCCAATAGCCCTCCCGTTATTCTTAAATTAAAGGAACAATAGGTAATTTCAGACTCCTAACGGGTCACAAGAGGAATTACAGCAACAAACACCCTCAAACCACAACACTGTTTATCCTTCCCACAGTTCATGAATATAATGCATAATATAAAGCGTTATTATACAGTTCAGTGTCCTCGTTCACTGTTTTTTCGCAGTGTTCTGGTAAGAAAATATTCAAACAGGTGACTATTTTTTTAGTGCGCTACACAACACTATTTATATTTTTTATCTATTTTAAGTTTTCACTTTTGCTAACCAACCTTATTTGGCTATGTAACTAGCTGGCTATATAACTAAGATATGATAGCGAAGACTACATAGCATAAGAGTTTGTTATCAGTAGCAACAAGCAAATCAGCTATTAGTTAGCTTGCCGATTTTACAAATATCCATTGCTACTGATAGCGAACTGGTCAGAGGGGTCAGAGGGCCAAATGCTTGTCGGTAAGTTCAGTTCTAAAACGTACCCACAAGCATTTGGTCCTCCGACCCCGCTCCCTCACAGCATGGCCCTAGTCAACAGCCCCAGAGAAAAGCTGTCACGCAAAGGGGCGCGTGAGAGTCGGGCCAAAATGACGAGGGTCGTCCAGGGAGGGGGACGCAGTCGTTTGAGCACGGGGAGCAGTTGGTGAGGGTAACCTTGAGTTACCTACCCCTACCACCCCACTGTTCACCATTTTGGGTCTCAGTGTGACGGGCAGCTGGTGGGGTCACCACACGCAGCTCAAACCTCGCATCTCCACCAAAAATAGCCGTCCCTCAGCAAAATCTGTACAATAAGTCAAAAGCATCAATGGAGCAGTATTTATCCCATGTTATCTACATTTGTGGGTCCTTTACATCCGCCAACATTTCATTGTCCTCTGTTCTGTCAGTATCATCTGAATAACACAGAGCATACATCCAGAAATTAAATTTTTATGACGGAACTTGCTTCATAGAGCTGAAGGTTGCATTTTGAAATTAGGGCATTGCTGTTCTACCCTAGAGTGCGGCAGTTAACCCTCAGTAGCTTTGGTAATTATCCAAGCATACAAACAAATAGTGCAAAAAGATGTAAAGAACATAATTTTCCTGAGATAAGGGTGACCATTCTTCAAATATATTCAATATCATGAATTCCATAGTAAAAACAGGAACGTATAATACACAAGCAGCGACATGAATTCACAAAAGGAGTTAACGGTGAGGACATCAGCGTGGAAAAACACTGGTAATACTGGAGCAGGTCTGGTGTCTGTATGCAAAGCTGCAGGTTAATGGAAAGTCTTCGTGCCAGACAGGTATCGGCGTGCCATGTCTCTCAGTGGGGATCCTGCCTTCTGCCGGCGTACAGATGGAGCAGGGACAGACGCACGGGACAGGGCCTCTGTGGGGGCTACGCACCTGATCAAGCGTACACTCACCAGCAAAACTCAGACGAGGAGGAACCTAAGAGGCACCCCGGGCGATTCTGCCACAAAACGAAACCCAGGGAAAGAGTTGTGAGCAGGGATTGTCAAATCACGGTCCGCAAGGGCCGAGGACTGCTGGTTTTCCACCCTCCCTTTACCTGGGATTCAGGTGTCTGGCCAAGCAGTCGCACTAATCGTTCAGCAAATTACCTGGGAGAAAAGAAGACCAGGACCGGATTTAGATTTGAGGTTGAGATTTGATGATTGCTGGTTTCGAGTTTTTCAGCTGGTGGAGGTGCTGGTGAATCAGCTCTGTGAAAATGTACTGTGCTGGCTGGCTTGGTGAGCACTTGGCTTAAGCACAGCGTTCTCCTGTGACTCATTGGCGAGCATTTACCCACCCTTTTATTTAATCTCCAAATTAATTCTGAGCTCCGTGTACATGTAGACATCGCGGATGTGTGGTGGGTTCAGAGGAGGGTCGAAGCAGCGCAGCATCTGGGGTAGAGCGGAATTCGTCTTAAATAATTAATCCCAGGGATTTCAGAAAGGACGGTATTACACTTTTCTTCTTCTCAGTAAAGCAACCAAATTGAGGTAAATAATTGCTTATTATTAAAGTTTAATTTTTTTGTAATTCACAGACGTTTCATACAAAAAGAAAAACCCTCAGGCCCAAAGACCCAGATGAGCCAGACTCAATGGAGGAATCCCATTCCAAGGGGGTGTCTGATGTGGAAGCTGCTAACACAGAAACTGTTCCTCGGAACGCTAAGGGTTAAACACTCAAAAGGCTTATCATTTGATAACTATATGAATAGCATAGCTCCATAATTCCCCATCCATCCTACGCCACAGGAGGCTCAATTTTCCCGGTGTCTCCTATCCTGAAATGTAATAAGTGTAAAAACATGGTAAATGTGCAGTAAGATCTGCAACAGATCCCAAATCAATGGAGAAAATCAACAATGTCAATTATGCTCATTTACCTTTACTGTCCGGTTAGCTATTGCTATCTAGGTCGGCAAGCTGTCGAAGTGTTTTAGTCTTTTTAAGAGATTTAAACATTTTTTTAATGTTACTTTTTTCTTGACAAGTGAAGTTGTCTTAGCCCACTGTCAAATCTTGAAATGAGTCTTGGCTCATTGCCAATATTTTTGCCTTCTTTAGCAAAAAAGTAATCAAAGTCTATCTAAATATAAGACTAAAATGTTTATTATTGAGTATTTCTCCTTGTTCTGTATTGACACAGCAGTGTTAGCCAGTCAACGTAGCTTATTATTCTGTCTGTATTCCAATGTGAATCTCCATGCACAGCTACAGTATATTTTACATTAACATCGCTCTTAAATCTATACATGCCCACAATGTACGTGTATAACAAGCCATGGTGTTAGCATAGTCTCTGAGGTACAGTTCGTACTGGTGAAGTGACAAGCGGCTAAACTGACATATCCATATAATCCATATTATGAACCCAAGAAGACCAATACCAAAATACGCCAGAAGTGGGCATATGAGAACTTTCTTTGCATTCAGGAGAAATACTCACTTGGCAGAATAGCACTTGGTATCAAAGCCTTTATTTTCTTTGTTTCTTTATTCATACAATAACTACTTAAAAATAATGATTATGACCTTTAAGACCATAATAATGTGCATCCCAAGCTGTAAATTTAGTCAAGTAGAGGGGTGAAAAAAGACAATTAAAGTTGCAGAATTGCCCACAGAAAATGAGGCCAGTTTCTCCTACTTTTAATAGTTGTTTAACAAGCTTGGTTTACTTAGCTTTAACGACAATGACAACATCCTCCTTTCTGGAGTGGAATAACATCTGCTTGCTTTCAGGGAATATTTGCTTGTTTGCTAGATAATATTGTACTGTAGCAAATTGAAGCTACTGTTACTTACGAGTGTACCTATCAAGCAAGTAGCAAGCTCGAGCTTAGCACAACTTTTCTTTAAATGTGCTATACTTCAAGATGTAGACTGGCAAGTTGGGTGGGTGGGAAAATACAGCTTATCAGATCAACAAAGAGGATACAGGATTGTGCATGGTTTGGACAGGAAACTGTACCTTTAAACTAATTTAATTTAGGTCTTGTCCTACAAAAAAAAGGCTTGAGGTAGCAATAATTAAAACAGAAATTAGTCTGTGGTCTGCTTTGGAACATTTGCCGTTTGCTCTTATCAGGATTGACAGTTTGGGAACATCTAACGCAACGTTAATTATATTCCGCTGTCCTGTATCATCTTTTGTGTTCAATGTGACATTCACAGGCACACAAAGCCTTTAGGATATCAAAGACTCCCCTACCTTAATCACAGTCGAGCGTTTCCTAAGCAGATTATGACACCCAATCACTATCAGAGGTGCACGTAGGTTCAATTACCCTGCTATCAGCCCGATTCGGCCTTAATGACGCCGGGTCGGGGGGTGATCTGTCTTACAGCGCCAGGTGACATGCTCCGGACATGAGCTTTAGAGACGCGAAGCTCGTAACCGACTCACCTGCTACAAAATGGCCTCACTGTCTCTCGTGCTCAGCGTGACTGTGCTCCTGCCAGGGCACCTCACTGAGGCCCGTGTGCTGCAACAGCACAGTGAACACTGATGTTTCATCAACTTCATAAGCGCCTCATTTACAATCGTGACCTTTGAAATCTCTACCAGCGCTGTACTGTAAATGGGTGAGGGGGAAAAAACCTGAAAATTCTTGTAAATATTCAGCGGAGGTGGATGGTAACAGGCCAATACGTTTGCCTTCTCTCAAAATTTGATTTTGAAGCAGTGTCATCTGATTGGTTGTACTAGCATTCAATAAAGCATTGATTTAGGTGGCTGGCTATGTGCTGATCCCGGCCCTGCTGCCAAACTGGACCAAAACATGCTGTGGCCCATTCAAGTTTTTCTTTCAGAGAATACCATGCAGGGCTGTAGCGTAGTGGTTAAGGTAAATGACTGGGACACGCAAGGTTGGTGGTTCTTATCCCGCACAGCCGTTGGGTCCTTAACCCTGCATTGCTCCAGGGGAGGATTGTCTCCTGCGTAGTCTAATCAACTGTACATCGCTCTAGATAAGAGTGTCTGCTAAATGCCAATATTGTAATGCAATGACTGTGACATTTTTGCCTTGGTATATTCATCTTCTATTGTTCAGAAAAGGCATGAATGTTTTTTCTTTAAGTTCTTTATGCTTCCTGGTGTTAAAATATACACCAATTGTATACACGCAGCTGCTGTCAGGAAATGAACATTATCATCATGCACATTATCGGTAAACTTTCCAAGTAGAGAACAAGATGAGCCTGCAGTGCAACTAACTCTAAACACGGGAAACATTTTATGAATAATAGATGGCGGACTTTATTTTTCCACGCAGATTGCCTCATAGCTTTAGAGCTGAACTTGCTTCCTCTCTCTCATCATCTCTCTTTCGGTTTCCCCTCTCTCCCGTTCTCGCTTACCTGTGTCTTAATCCCAGGTGAAAGATTGCTTATCATTCAGAGATGGGAAAACAAAATTGCACAAAAGAGAGAAGGCTCAGAGTAATAACAGGTGATTTATGTGTTATGGTTTGCCATATGCTTTGTAATTAACTCTAAACTGGTTTAAGTTGAATGTGATATTCCATGTGATATTTCTGCAGTGGTTGAGAGGAAGATACTACAATATTAAAAAACTCCTGAGACATAGGTTCAATAAAATGTAGTCAAAAGCAGGAGTGTGCAATTTTATCCGAAAAGGGCCAGTGTGTGGGCAGGTTTTTCTTCTAAAAAAGCGAACTACGACTATAATTAGTTAATTAGTTGAAGCAGGTGTCATGGTGTTGGGTTAAAACAAACACCTCCACCCGCAACGGCCATTTTGTATAAGATTAGACACCCCTGGTCTAGAGAACAGTGCACTGAGGTTGCAGTCAAGGAAGCAGTGGCTTCTGTAGGGTAGAGGTCTCGAGCCTGTTTATAGAGTAATACTGTACATAGCATCAATCTCTGATCTTTAATTTGCATTTAAAGGAGCTTGAGGATTTATGCCTATGAATTGAAATCCATGTTTGGCACCACAGTCCTTCAATATAAGATATAGAAGCAACCCGCTAATAAAACATTGATAAGTCCATTATAAAGGGCACACACACTGACACTTACACACACACACAATGTGTATTTAATGTAACATGCTGAGATTTTAATCACTAAGGGGCCATTCAATTTCATTAAATCACAAAACGGTTATGAAGACACTGCCGTAGCTGTAAACCTTTAGCTAGGTTAGTTGTAGCTAGTTGAACCGCTATTGTACCTCGAGGTGCTTTTGTGTGTGTGTGTGTGTGTGTGTGTGTGTGGTGTTAAATATATTGTCAAAAATAAAATAAGTATACATACCAAAATGGGAATTCTCCGTTGGAGTTGCCATCTTATATCAATCATAGATTAGTTATGGGATCAATTACATTGCATAATAAAAGATCAACCAATGTTTTTAAACCAAAATGAAGAGGTTTAAATGGAGTAATGATGCTATAGTATGGAAGAGGGAAAAAGGAAGATGTTACAGTTCAGAGGTCTGTAACTCTTGTCCTGGACAGACATAATCTCTGCTGGGTTTCTGTTTTCACCTTAAAATCAGCACCGAATTGAGACCGGACCAGGTGAAGTGGGTTAACTGCGCAGTCCGCTGCTCTTATTGATGAAGTGCAGAGTAACAGAGAAAGCCAGAGGAGCCGGTGGCTCTGCAGGAACAGGGTTGCAGACCCTTGGCACAGTTGTTATTGCTATTGTCACTGCAGCTGCCACCATCATCCCTCTAACCAGCAGCATTACTATTATTGATGATACGCAGACACAGAGGGGCGAGGAACAGGTTGAGAGGTGAGAGGAAGGTGAACAAAGAATAAAATATTTACTGTCCAGTGGGGGCAGCACTCCTGCCCCCCTCCCCCCCATCTTCCCCTGAACAAGAGCAACAATGGCCGACCCACAGCCCAAACCACTTATTCATTCTCACGAAAGAATGCTACAGAAGACATGTCATTACATGTAATTTAGCTGACGCTTTTATCCAAAGCTACTGACAGTTGATTTTAATTAGATTAAGCAGGAGAACAATGTGGGGTTCAGGGCCTTGATCAAGGGCCCAACAGCTGTGCAGATCATATCATGGCTTCACCAGGGCTTGCACCACCAATCTTCCGGGTCCCACTCAAGCACCTTAGGTGCCCAAACAGTTCCTGATATGAAATACAGACAACTGTCTTCTATATGAACCCTCCCCCCTCGTCTCTCGCCAGATAATTACCTCGCGCAAAGGGCTTTGAGAACTCCCTGTCGGTGGTGCGGTTGATTCTGTCTGCATATTCACACCCTCCATTGTCCTTAAATGATGAAGATAAGTGTTGCCCCTGAATGAAAAGACCCGCCAGGCCAGGCGATTAGGCCACAATGGGGAGAGAGGTTTGCTCCCTCACCTCCTGACGGTGATGTATGTGCACGCTCATCAGCAGCCCCTCTGCGGTCACAGGACCACTGCGAGGAGCTTCTCCTCCGCTCCCTTTACACACGACACATATACACACGGTTACATTTCCACTGTCAATTCAACTCATACAGAGTGCATGAGTCCAATAGGGACCATATTTACTTTGTACGAGTTCATTTCACACTGAACACTTTACTGTGTCGGGGTACAATGGCTTTTTCACAGTGGTAGTACCCTCGAAGGTACGGCCATTTTACAATTTACTCTTTTAGATTAGTATTCTCGAGCACAAATATGACCCAGTGAGGGAACATTAGCAGGAAGTGCACCTTCGAGATGAAAAACGGGCCCCTAACGCAGCCCTTTTTCAGACAGTGTACAGTAGGAGAGAAATTAGTGGGGTCTGTGGGACGAGGGAAACGGACCGAGAGGCTTGGGCAGATGGTGAACCGCAGGACAGCATAACCGCCAAGGCAACCATCAATATCCCACCCCCACCCTCCAGCATAAAACCACTCATAAATGACATCAGTTTAGCACATTTATGGTCCCCCAGCACAGAACAGCATCTTGTATTTCCAAGTGGGTGAACCTTCAATGATTCGGTGATTATGTTCATAATACTCTGAAATCTTTGCCTCGTCAAACTCAACATTAGTCAATTATTCCCTGCCAGTGTATTGCCAACATCTCCGTGGGTGCAGGAATTTGGAAAATGCATGAACAGGCCTCTGTTTAATGTTATTTTCTCTTTATTATCGCCTCATAATTGCTCCAGATGTTCTCGTAGGTTTCCTGGAAAATAACGTGAGAATAAAATAAGAGTTTAATGGCCAGACAAAAACATGAAGCATCATTGCATGAAGTGATCTGTGGGGTCACTCGTCTTTATAGCCCGAGCATCTACTTGATCTCCACACCGTAAAAGACCGTGAGAGGGTCTTAGCCAGATAGCTCATCAATAACGGGGTGAAGTTAATTAAAGACCTAGCACTGGGATGTGTGTTGTTTTCTAAGCCGAAGTGTTATTAGTGTGAATTCCATGCCTCTGGCAGTCGACCGCGATCACGTCGAGGAACCGCTAGTGTAGCAGGCGAGGCAGGCAGCGATATGTTTTCAGATCTGCTCATATGGAAAATAAGGTGAGAACGGTGCGGAGGGGTGTTTGAATGGCACTGATTAGTATTGCTCTTGAAAGCATTTTTTCTCATTTTCAATGGATGGATGGTTTTTCTGTTTGTTTGGGTTTTTTTTTTTTTTTTTCAGAACTAACTCAATTAACGTAAGTGCCCAATCATAAACAACTGTCATAATAAATAGTGAATGTCGATTGAATGATGAAACATAAAGCACTGTACAGATAGAGACACTACAGCACTGAACAGAATAATTCTGTCACCTGAGGCTCATGAATATGAGAAAAATAGTGCTTCTACGATATTAGGGAAACGCCATGTTTTGTGCTGCGTGTCCCAGAAGGTTGGTGGTTCAAACACTGGTGCTCTTAATCCTACATTGCTCCCCGGGTGCCAGAATGGGTCAAACACAGAGGACAAATTACCCCATGGGGTTCAATAAAGCATATCTTCTTCTTCTATCTTTGTCCTCTAAAGGCCTTGTGATATGTCCTGTATGGCAATAGGGTGAGTGTCACATAACTGCCAGGGGAACTGGGCCTGTAACCCTGAGATTGTGGGTTCAGTTCCTAGGTGTGGTGCTGGTGATGTGCCCTTGAGCAAGGTACTTAACCCAAATGACTTAATTAAAATATTCCGCTCTATAAATTGATTGTATGTACAATACTGTCAGTTGTTTTAAGTCACATTGGATAAGTGCAACTGAAATACTGAAGGGTAATGTAATTACGTTGTCACAAAAAAAAAACGGCAGGCAAAAAATACACAGCAGGCATGGTTGGAGAGAATAACTGGATGGGAAGGATTGATTGGTTGTTAGAGATTGACAAGTGTTTGGCGGGTTCGTAGCACGTTAGGAGAGGTTGACTGGTAGTTTTGGAAAAGGCTGATGGTTTATTTAAATTGCCGTTGTCTGAAGGAGATCAGCAGGCCATGCACATGCGAGGGAAAGGTCTTCATGTGTCTTAGAAAAGCGAAGTTCCTCCTCACCCATGGCTGCTATAGAGCTTTTCGATCAGATTCAATAGTATTTACATCAGTTACAGCTACACTACTCCCTTGTGCGATTCCAATGACTTTGCGGAGACACTACCACTCATATATCCTCTCCCAAGTTATCTTTACATAATTTTCTTCTCCTATTGAACATATTAAATGGGCTACAGCAGCTTTTTGAGAGAATATTAATGTTAGATTTAAGGATACACAAGGAAACTGTCGATGGTAAAATGCCTCTGACACAAACCCTCTTGGCCCATCCATCCATGAATACCTATTTTAATAATAAATTGAAATATGTAAACGATTGCTTATTTGCCCGGGACGCACGCCGCCATTTTACCTGGCGGAGAAAGCCGCTTCTCGTGACTCCTGCAGTAGGCAGCTCTATCTCGCCGGCCAGATGATAAATTCCAGCTTCTATTTTCACCAGACGCATAAAAATAAACATGTACTTTTCTGACAGGAGAGGAGGACGGGGCTTTTCATGAGCGGAGATTCTACCAAGCTGCAGGAGGAGAGGCGAGCCTGTAGTGATATAGAACTTTGCAGCCCCCCTCCCTCCTGCCCTTCTATAGAAGTCATTTTGTACTGTGGCTGTGAAGAGGGAGAGGTGTGTGTGTACGTGTGTGTGTGGGCGTGTGTGTGTGTTTGTGCGTGTATGTGTGTGAGTGTGTGTGAGTGTGTGCGTGTGAGTGTGTGCGTGTATGTGTGTGTGTGTGCGTGTGAGTATGTGTATGTGAGTGTGTGCGTGTATGTGTGTGTACGTGCGGGGAGGGGGTGGTCTGTCACGTCACAGGGCTTTTGTCATTTCCCAATGTGCTGTAAGCAGGCACACGGTGCGAGAGAGCAGAGCAGGGTGAGGGAGAGTTCACAGTGCAGAGATGGTGCCTCCGAATCCGTTCCAATACCACAAATTGGCTTCTGCGCTGGCAGTGCAGTACCTTCTGTCCATCGGAGAGTCGCGCTAATGCGGTTAGCACCTGCTCTGAGCCAGATCAGCACAACCGCTTACTTCTGGGCATCCTTCATTCACGTGCCAAATTATCATCTGCATTTTTCTATTGATTTAACTGAATAGGTAAATATGCAATGCTGAAAATGACTTTTTAACTGTGAAAAATGTATTTGTGATAAATGTCTGTTATCTGTGTGTAATCTTGATGTTTATGTGCTTTATGGTATCTTGGCAAGATCTCTCTTGTAACAGAGATTTTTAATCTCACTGAGACTTTACCTGATTAAATAAAGGTTAAATAAATAAAACTGTGATTTGGCATATTTTATTTGTTTACCAATCACAGGGTCACCAAGTTTGGTTCTGACACACCATTTAGTTTCAATAAACATCACTAAAAACAACCTTTGGGATGTTGTAAGGCACTGTATTGGAAAATTTACCTGTATTTTATATTTATGTATATATATATATATATATATAAATATATATATATATATATATATATATATATATATATATATACATACATATACATACGTACATACATACACAGTATATAAACTCAGGCAAATCCCAGATTAAACGTAGGGTAATACAACTATAATTTTGTGCTCAGTGATACGAGTGATAATTAATTATCTTTCAATAATTTATAAGCTGAAAGAATGCAAATTGTTGTAGTCACACATTTAGAATAGGGAAGGTTTGTAAAGGAAATGGTTTTCTGTAAATTATTAGAATTGCAGGGGGAGATTTGCCAGTCACATAAATTGAGAATGATCTCAATAGTGAAGTTTAGGTTTATTTATAGATTGAAATTACTAATTTCAGCATACTGTATATACCGTACTTCATTTAGACTAGTACGAATACCTCTCTTGACATGCATGATTAATGAAACAAAACATAATTGTTGTTTGTACAGCACAGTGCAATGTATTTTAAAAAATAATAACATAATGACTGTGTTTGACAGAAGATGACACCCAGGTCAAGGAAACCGTTGCAGCTGAAGAAATTCAGCTGCAATCCTGACATATAAACCGACATTACTTGTTGTAAGCCGTCTCTTAAATGTAGATCTTGTATTTTACACAAAGTAATTTTTTTGTTGTGTATTTTTTGTTTAAATCTAACTGCACAAACACTGCTGCGGTGCCCCATTAACGGCCGTTTGATTCGCGCGGGGTTCAGCGGCGGGGCTCTCTCTCCAGGGCCGGGGCTGGAGGTAGCGGGCGACAGGAGCGCGTTGCGAGCGGTGGGCCCTCCGGTCCCGATCGAACGCCGCGCGCGGGGACGGGGACGGGGACGGGGACGGGGACGGGCGCGGCCCTCCGCCAGCGCGGTGGAAGAGTAATGTTCCTCAGCGCACAGCTGCTAACTGCCAACAAAAGGCCTGTCAGGATGATGAATGGGAGGGAGGCCGTCCTTTGTTTCCGCCGCCGCGCCGCGCCGCGTTAAGGACCATTAAAGCCAGGGAGAGAGCGCCGAAATGAGCCGGCCCAAAAAAACTTCCGAAAATCAATATGGCAAAATTGCACGGGATCCTGTGGAAAAAAAACGGAAGCGGTAAAATAAATGGATGGCTGATGCCTTGGGAACGGGGTGGCAGTGCTGGGGGACGGGGGTGTTGAATCACACCCATTCACAATTTTGCGGTTGTCACTCTCTGTACTTCCCCTTTTTAATTATTAAAAAGAGGAGAGGAGGACAGTGGTCGTGTGAGTCCACCTGGGAAATAAACTTCACTGGCCCCTGTATATGAAATAAACTTCACAGCAGGTCGATTGAGAGTCGCTCCACCATTCACCGAGTCTGTTCTTTTTCTGTTCACTCTTCTTTCAGTCTTCAGTCTTATATTTTGCTATTTTGATGTTATATCTTGATTTTCAGAACTGTAGAACTTTTTTTTACTGTCTGCGTGAAAAGAAAAACTCTTATTTCTTATGAGCATGTGTCTATTCAGATAATTGCTGATGTAAGTGTGTGTGCGTGTGAACAAATTATGTAATATTTATTCATATGTAATATGCAACCCGATAACTACAGCATACAGTACATGTAAGCTTCTTTGAGTACCTTGAAAAGCGCTCAATAAATAAAATGGATTATTATTATGTCCATACAAATACTGTATGTGTCTGCAGGCATATCTTTATGTCTACTCTTCAGAATTTAAGAGATGTACAGTAACTATTTCGCCTTTTTCTCTGCAGATTGTAAACCCTATTTATGACAAAGAATATCAGTTACGGCAAATGGCTGCATTGTAAACTATGGAGACTGAACTGCATCTCTCACCAGCTGGGAAATGGTACACCAGAACATACCCAGAAAAAGAGGAGAAAACAGCACAATAATGGATCCAGTTCTGCCTCTGATCGAGCCTGTTCAGCCCTGCAGCCATGCATGTACACAGTTCTCTCAGGAAATACAACACAAAACAAACAGGGAAAACCGCAAATCAGCACGCAAAAGTAAACACATTTCAATATTTATTATAATTACATCAACCTGGTTTACATTTGTTTTTAACCACACAGAAATGTTTCATCAGTGTTTGTCCAAAGGAATTAAATTGAATTGACTTTTTTTTTCCATAATTTTAGTTTTCAATTAACTGCAGGTGTTATTTTCTTTTCTCCTGAAATACAGGTTGCCGAGTTCATTGTGCTGCTTACCAAAGTCACAAAACTCTCCATGAAGAAAAATAACAAACACTTGCATTTATTTGACGTAAGGACAATAGTGCATTTCATCTTCCTCTTGGGCAGTAATATAATTACTGGAATTTTGTTGTTGGAGAATTCGACCTAATGGAATGCTAAAACCTTAATTATATTTTTTGCAAATATATTTTTGTGAAAATAACTTATCAAATGCATCATAATGCACGCCAGTCACATGTACTTCCCAGCAACTCTTCAGAAGATTTTCACTGTTTATACATTTCCACAGCATTAATAATAATAATAAAATAAAATAAAATAAAATAATAATAATAATAATTTTAAAAAAAATAATGTGTTATTTAGCTGACTTTTATCCAAAGCAACTTACAGTCTATTACACTAAGCAGGGATACAATGCAGGGGTTAAGGGCCTTGCTCAAAGGCTCAACAGCTGTACGGATCTTATCGTGGCTACACTGGGGATTAAATCACCATCCTTACCACATGTACCTTAGCCACTAGGCTATAGGCTGCCCCTGCCCCACTATTTACATAATATACACTCAGTGAGCCATTTATTAGGTAGACCACACCAGCTTGTTAATGCAAATATGTAATCAGCCAATCATTTGGCAGCAACTCATGCATACCAGCATACAAACATCAAAAGGTTCAGCTGTTTTTCTAGGGAAGAAATGTGATATAAGTGACTTTGACCATGGAATGATTATTGGTGCCAGACAGGGTGGTTCGAGTATCTCAAAAATGGCTGATCTCCTGAGATTTTCACGCTCAACAGCAATCCGGTAGTAATGAGAGAGGAGAAGGGCCAATAGAAAGGTGACAAAGCTGATAGAAAGGTGACAGTAATGCAAATAACCACACATTTCAACAGTAATATGCAGAAGAGCGTCTCTGAACACACAATGTATCAAACCTCAAAGGCTACAGGAGCTGAAGACTTAAGTCTAAAAAATAAGTCTAATAAATACCTAATAAAGTGCTCACTGGGTGTATGATATGCCGTTGGGAAATACAGAGATGGTACCGACACAAAATTGTCATTGTTTGGTCTGAACGGTAGCAAGACAGCTTTAACAATAATGCAGATGGACATCACTTATTGCTCCCAGAGAGAGACAGTAAACACTCTGGGCAGTTAGCAGTTCACTGTGCTAACCATCATTAGTTTACTCCAACGGCATTCCCCACTCAATCCCGCTCATCAAGCTTCTCGCAGTGCGCCACGTCAAACTAGCCAATGGGAGTGATCGAACAGAATCACGTGACCGTAGCTTTGTCTCATAAGCCAGACCCGGCCCAAATGCAGCCCGGACAGCCTAGCCTGCTGGCTTCGTGCGGCTGCCGATCCCCTCTCCACTCAGGGGCTCGGAGAATATTCTAGCGGGTTCACTGCTGGACCGCCACCGCCCCGGCCCTCCAGGCGGGCTCTCTGATTGGACAGGCCCCCTGGGGGCCGGCTGCTGAGGCAGCGGTGACAGCTGAGGGGTGGTATGAGGACCGCGGGCGTAGTGAGGACCGCGGGCGCGCTGTCAGGCAGGTAAAGCAGCCTCTCCCGCGCTGGAGCCAGGTGTCAGCTGTTAAATATGCAGATGTCTCGCCGAACTTTTCACCCGGCGCGGGGAGTGTGATCATGAGCCGGGGCCGATCCGAGATTCCAAGTCAGAGGGAGGTTCTGTGTGTGCGTGTGTGAGTGTGCATATGGCTGTGTGTGTATGTGTGTATGTGTGTATATGGCTGTGTGTGTATGTGTGTGTGTGTGTGTGTGTGTGCGTGCGTGTGCGTATGTGTGTCTGTGTGAATGTGTGTGTGCGCGCATGTGGCTGCGTGCGTGTCTGCACCTGTCTGTGTGTGTATGTGTCTAAATGTGTGCACACATGTCTGTGTGTAGGTGCATGTGTGTGTGCCTGTACTTGTGTGTGTGTGTGCGCGTGCGTGCGTGTGTGCGTGCATGCGTGTGCACTTGCCTTTGTGTGTATGTGTGTGCATGCATGCACAAACCCGGATACACAAATGTGCTTGTTATTTTCCCCATATAAGCACACACGTATATGCACTTTCTGACACATTATGCGTGTGCATGTGTGTGTGTGGGAAAGCGCATTCTTACAGGCGTGTGTCTGTGTGTGAGTGCATTTTAACTGGCTCATTAAATTGCTTTTCCGCAAGGGGTTGGCTACTCCGGGCTTGCCGTAAACGATTCACATTGTAGCAAGGGAACAAAATATTCCAACTCCAACTATTTTCACCTGAAATGAATGCCTTTGCCCTGCATTGCATTATGGCTTTATTTATTTGCTTTACTGACAGCCGTTTCCTGGGAGAATTCATCCATTTCACACATTGCAGATGATGTACGGCTGGAGATTTGCCAAAGATATTCCACATAAGTACCTCCTTCAAGGGTCATCATCATAACATGAAGCCTTCTGTGAAAATTGTACCTACAGGTACAGATGGATTCCTCATTATGTGCACAGGTCATTTTATAGATTAATGATAAATGTTCTTAATGATTGCTTTACAAAAAAAAAGCTATTTTTATCCTAAGAATTTCTACTTTCTCTAAAGAATGACGGGATAACATGTAGCAATAGTCGCATTGCATTTTATTCATGTAAGGTGGACAAGTTTCTAATTTATGGGGAATTGTTGCCAAGTACATTTGATCAAGATATTTGGACAGAGGCTCACATTTCCCAAATCTCAGGTGTATTTCCGTCTCAGTAATTTGTTCGCTAGCTTTGTACTGTGAGTCCATCACATTAGCTCTCTACGTGCAAGTGGGTTAATAATTGCTTCTGGGCAATTTGCATGTTGGAACAACATAGTCCCTTTTTGCATACTAAGGACCACACCATCAACTGAATGCAAACAAGTATGTTTATTGAAGACTAGGAGAGAGACAGGGACAGGGTAGTGGGGCAACACAATCACTGCATTAGTTTGTCAGCTCAGCATCTACTCAGACTTAATCATTAACAGGAGTCGGGTTGTTTTTCACCTGCTCATAGCTGTGATGCAGAAGGTTCATCGGTGTAAGTGTTTCATGAGATGAAGGGTGGAGTGTGGGTTTTAATGCACTTTACATTAATTGGACTGTTACTTCCTGCTCCAGGGGTCATTATCATTTTTGCACATACAGTATCACTTTTTCCTTTTTTCTCGTGTGAGAAACATTGCAAACAATGGTCTATTAGCTACTTGCTTGCTTTGCATGTGACCATATTTTGCTTAGTGTTTGAATTTTAGATTATTCCACTGGAAATTTACTGAAGAAAATGAATCTCAGTAGTTAAAGTTTTCCCCTCCCACTGGAGATTTTAATCTGTGGCCTTTTAATGAGTCAGGTCCCCAAGATAATGGATCAAGCTAAGTTTCTCCGTGCAAAGCTCCACACTGAGGATATGAAGAGGAAGAGGGGGGCGTGTAAGAGCGCTCCCCCCGCACACCGATGCAGTAATCAGCGGCACTGCCGCCGCAATAATGGGTCCCTCCTGGATCCAGGTTTTAAGATTTGGCCACCAGACCGACGGAGCACTGCTTTGAGAGTAACGTCACGCAGGCCTGCCACAGCGAGAGTGTCACTTTAAAGAGCCGCGGGGCCTCACTTGGTGACATTTGCATCGTTGACAAATGCCTCACCCCCCCCCCTCACTCAACCCCGCCCCCCCTCCGCCCTCCCCACCCTCCCGCCTCTCTCTCTCTCTCACTTCCTCACTCTGACATGTCTATCACCAGCCACTGCGTGAAACTGCTCTCCTGGGCGTTTATGACAGATATCTCTAAATAAAGGACATATAGAAATAGTGCCAACATGACAAGAATTCAGCAGCTCGTATTTAAGAAGGCATATTTGCTTTGTTTTTGTTTTTTTTCCTACTTTTCCTACTTTCCCCTTCTCTTGATTTTCATACAAGATAATTATTTTTTGTGCATAATAATTCGATCTTTAAACTTGAAGCACGAGGTAGTTATGTTCATTATCTTGTCAGGAGTTTCCAGATAGGCCTCTGAAGTTGCTCTTCGGATTGAATCTGCGACTGGACTCATTGTCTGTTTTTTTTAGGGCTGTTTTTGCCGGTGAAAGCGCGCCGTTGTACACAGCTGTCTGATTAGCATTCTCCGCACTGACACACACTGGCCCGACAACAGCTGGGCGCTGATCTAAAGCCATCTGCCAGCTGAAACCAGACGCAACCCCACCAGCTATGGGTTCCCTCTCACCTTCACTCCCAAACAGCCATGACCATCTCGTACCTTCTCTCCAAAACAGCCATGACCATCTCTCACCTTCTCTCCCCACCAGCTATGGGCCATCTCTCTCCTTGCCTCTCTACTAGCCATGACTCTCTCTCCTTCCCTTTCAAACAGGTTTGGGCCATCTCTCCTTCCCTCTCTAACAGCTAAGGCAATCACAACCATTACATTACAGTTATTTATCTGAAGCTTTTATCCAAAGTGACACTTGATTAGATGGAAGAACAATGTGGGGTTAAGGGCCTTGCTCAAGGGCCCAACAGCTGCACTGATCTTATTGCGGCCACACTGGAGCTTGAACCAACAATTGTCGAGGTCCCTGTCAACCTTAGCCACTAGGCCTAAAACAGCCATGTCCCTCTCCACTAACCATGGCCATCTCTCCCCTTCCCTCTCCACTGACCCAATATAGTAAGAAAATTACAATACTGTTACAATGTACACATACAGCCAAAATGTTGAGTCCAAAAATGTATTGACGTGATGAACAGAAGGGAAAATGGCACTACCATGAGTGATGATGAGGTTGAATCAGAAAATTCTGGACATCGAAATAAGTTCATAACAAAATGGATCCATTTTTGTATGGTGTACCAGATCTGAAATCAGATCTGAAATCGATGCATCGTAACACCCCTAGCCTTAAGCTCAAGAAGCCTTTAACAGTACATCACCCCTCGGGCCCTGTTGCTGTTGCCTCGGTCACAGTTTAAAATGCGCGGCAGTGTGCGATATCAGCCCCTGCCTTTCAACAGAAGACCCAACACGGCTATGGCTCTTCTGATGAGGTCTGAATTGGGGACAAGGTGGCCCGCCCGCATTGCAGACCAGCCGATGCGTTTTACCCAGAGCTTGTGCTTATGTTTGTGTTTACACAGCTCAGCTTGGCTAACGATGAAAAGTAATGCTAATAAAACAGGAGGTTATGCTGAGGGGAAATACCGCAATGAACAATCAGCCTCCGTGTCACGTCCAGGCCCTCAGACAGCTTCACATAATCGCGTTGCAGGACATGTTGCCAACAGAAATTAATGATTTTGTGCTCCAAATATAAAAACATGTGGTAATCTCACAAAGCACAGGGAATCTAAGGACTTGTTTTTGTGAAAAAGTGGGCCCTCTAATCCAACTTCCTAGCAATATGCAACTGTGATATTACACAATATTCTTTTATCACAATTTTCACTCATAATGACTTGGACTGTTAGATTTAAAAAAGAATGTTCCTCAAATAGGGAAAAATAGGAATAGGACATTTTATCATAATGTTAAACTGTCCAGTGGTGAAAGTGTGGTACTGCAGCAGCCACATTGTCAGTCAGTGAGAGGGGCAAATGAGCATTTCTATTCAGCTGGCAACCTGGATACAAGGACTCCTGAACAGCTGTCAGCTTCCTGTCAGTTTGCTTTAGTTTGCTGACATATTATTTGTCTGTGACACAATATGTCATGGGCATATGTGTTATTCTGTCTTCTTTTGAATTGCAGCAGCTTTGTAACACAGTCCTAGATGAATTTATCTTTCAGGATTATGAAGCTTATCTTATTTTTCATCATCCACTTGTGGCCAACGGGGGAAAAGCTGCCTTGCATAGTGAATATAACAAATTACTTTTCAAAAATGATCTTTGCATGGATCTTTGCATGCATATATAGTGCATCGCCATCCACTGTGAATGTTCTTTGCCAAATATTGAGAGCTTTTGGGACAAAAAACTACCTGAATCATACTTGCCAAATATTATAACACACCCCTCACGTCCCCCACCACCTCCCTATAATGTCTAGTTAGCCAGGTATGCTGCTATGATTGCACCTACGTATAATTATTTTACTATTCTTAATGTTCTAGTTGCCAAAACTGTGGCATCACTATTTGGTAAGTTTATCGCATTATTCTACAAGGGTTGAAGTTCTTATCTATGTGTTCACTCTAGCAGTTGGAACCTTACTTCCCTCAAATATAATGTAATGTAATTATTAAATTAATAGCTTCTTGGACAGACAACCTGCACACACAGTTCCTCAAAGAGAAGCGCTGGATTTGAAATCTTTTTCTAGTAAAATGTATGGCATGCTTTACAGAGTGAAGAGAAATGGGAATTGTTGTGTGTGCAGGAGAACACCGATGAAAACAAAAATGTTGCTTAAAATGTTGGATTATATTTAGATTTCCTGGTCCATTTTAAGACCGAGTATAGGGAACCTTTTCCTACAGCGATTAATTCAACACCCTGTACCTGCAGTGAGCTAATGGTAGAATACCTACTTAAATGTTCAACAATTATCTCTCTGATCAAAAGAACAAATCGCAGTAATTAGAGAGACACCCTAGGAAATCCAGTCCACCCATAGCTGCACTGCACCCCCAAGCTAATTGCCCACTAATCTAGTTTCTTCTGTCCACACACTGTGACACCTACTGACATTCAACAGGTAAAAGAGAACCGCGGTAAAGCCGGCAGCAGCCTGCCCTTCCATTACTACCCTGTAAGTATGTTCTGGTAAGAGCAAGAGAGAGGAATGTGAGGTTTGATGGGAAAACAAGCAGGTGGGTTTGTCACGAAACATAAAAGCCAGCCGCGTGAGGAACGGAGGGTGATTCTCCATCTGGCAACCCGGGGGAGCGTATTGGCTCCTATCGATTAGAGAGAGCATTAGCAGGGCTCACACTCCCCCTGCGGAGGTTCGGGCGGGGGGCCACAGCACTGCAGACAGATGCTGGTGCTGATAGGGCTCTGGCACAACTTACCCCACAATCACACTCACCCGCAATTAGTTCTCCTGTGGTCCCCTCCTGTGATTTTTGGCTGTCTGATATCACTCACCTGGTTGTGCCTTTCACCCTCTGACAATGCGCCAGGTGAGCTTTGTGACAACCCCATTCCCTCCCATGTCTCCACAGTCCTGGCTGTTCACTCGTTCACAGGATGTAACATGGGAAGGGCCGCTCCTGCTTTGGTTATGCATCAGCTCAGCACACAAATGAAAGCAAGTGACGGGGGAGTGTGAGACAGAGAGTGAGAGAGAGTGAGAGAGTGAGAGAAAGAGAATTATGATTGGGAGTTCACCGTGTTTTTCTTTACTGGTCAGCAGCTTTGTTCCTGTCTCAGGGTGCGGCTGGCTAATTCCCTCTCTGACGCTGAGGGAAGAGCAGTTGAATCCAGGCTTTTATCTGTAAACTCCATTTCAAAATGTTTCATTTGCACATCCCTCCAAGACATTTATGAAAGGCCAAGTTATCATTCATATATATATAAATATATATATTTTTAATGCTCTCTCGGTCCATAAGCATGTTATTGCTTTTTCCTTTTATTTCATTTGCAGCACAATAATACCAAATCTCAGGTTTTTCACATTATTGGCATACATGCTTTTGTAGCCTACTGTTTCGTGTTTCTATTGTGGTTAAAACTAATTAACTCCTTTGTCACCCCTTGATAAAAAATTGAACCCTTGATAAAATACCTATGAAATAGATATAATACTATCATATTGTTCATAATTCCTAATATCTTCCATTAAAGACCGGACCAAAAGTGTATAAAAAAAAAAAACATGGTTCATGTTTTCAACGGGTTCAATATAACCTTGGTTTTATCTGTTCAAATAGCCATGGAAATAATTTTACTCTTGAGAAATATATATTTTTTAAGTAATACACTCCAACAAATAATTAAACCGCTCCAGGATAAAATATTCTGAGTATAAATTCCACAATTTTCCATCTGCGTCTCAGCATTCATAGACAGACTGAGAACCTCTTCCACAAAGGAGTACCGAGTACTGAGTAAAACCAGGAACCCGCCCAAATCTGGAACATGGACTGAAGCAAAAAGAGCTTTTCCAGGTTTCACTTCCTATCCAGCTAACTCCGTAATCCTGCTTCATAACATACCTCTAGCATTTCATGACCCCTGGTAGTCGCTCTAATTTCATTGATTCTGACAGAGATGCATTATTAATGAATTAAATCACTAATTTTCCTTGATCACCTTACCAGGGTGAGTGATGGCTGTAATACAAACATAGATCATACAAATCTACCGCTTGTTTCAAATGTATTCTTATGAGACCAAAAACATGCTGATGAGCAGTAAATTTGCAGTGATAGGGGAAATTTTGAACAGTGTTGGGATTTTGCTTTTCTTGTCTGTTATTTGGCTGGCAACAGCATCAGGGGAGCCCCAGTCATTTAGAGCACAGAGAGCTGACCTTGTCTTCCAGGACATGCGAGTTTCAGTTCACAATTTTGGCTTTAGTTCAAGATATGGCTGTAAAGTGCTTATTATCATTGTTACATTTACTCATTAGTATATACAGTGCTTAGGCACCTGTATAACACTCTGATCCCAGGAGATCAGCAGATATTTAGACCACCCCATCTGGCACCAACAATCATTCCATGGGCAAAGTCACTTAGATCACATTTCTTCCACATTCTGACATTTGGTCTGAAAAACAGCTGAAGCTCTCGACCACATCTACATGCTTGTATGCATATATAATAGTGGCCACATGATTGGCTGATTAAATATTTGCACCAACAAGCTGGTGTACAGGTCTACCTAATAAAGTGATCACTGAGTGTATTCCTACTTTTAGATTTATTTATTTCACAAAATATTGTACAGCAACTCCATTTATATTTATATGTACCACATATGCACAACAATCCAGTACTGCATTTCACAAGTAATGAAATCTCATAGCCACTTGGACAGTTGTCCCTTAGCACATTTTCAGTCTCCATTGTATACAGTAATATATAGGTGGGTATCTGCAAACAGTATGTGGCTACTTGAGTTTTCAATCACTCCTTACCGTAGGAACTTTCCCTGTGGGCTCCTCCTAAGCATGTGGGTGTGCTATGGTATATTAGGGGGCTGTCAGAGTCTACGCACTTGAGGCGACAGCTGTATTTTATTTGATTGACAGGGTGATGTTGTTTCTTATTAAAATATATCTCTCTGAGCTACATTTTATTGAAACGTGGTAGTGACATACCTTGGATTTCTCGACTAGTGCGTTTCGTAATTAATATGATTTTTCTTAAATGTATTGTGTCACAGTCAGGCTATGGTTTTATATGGGTGGTGTTAGATTATGTGTTGTTTTCAAAATGCCAGATTATCATAAATTTAGGTGAATTCTGTATATGTTTATGTCTCGGAAGTATGTTGGTAGCAGTGGCAGAAGGTTTTGGTTTATATAACAAAAATCCACCCACACCCTAACCTCTGGGTGTCACCCACATTCATCAGAGACAGACGGATTTCTTTGGTCTCCCACTATCCTTCAGCACAAACTTGCTTTGAAAGCAGCAGAGATATTATACAAGAGATCCTGTAGGAGTCACTTCAGTCTGCCGTCTGGCTCCACCACTGCACCACTCTAAGAACGCCTTCTGAGCTCAACTTTTAAACCTTCTGCACAGACTATTAGCCACCGCTGTTAGCTTCTGCACTGGAAATAACACATTCCTGCAATCTCGCAAGCAGCACAATCTCGAGTAAAAAATAAATATTTTTAGCACACACACATACGCCTGTACACTCTCAGAAATAGTGACAGTGGAGGTACAAGGATCAAATTTCCAAAATATATCCTAAAAATACAGTAATGTTCTCTGGGTACATTTTCCAAGCAAAAAGAGATACAAATTAATAATATATCACTGGCTAGGGGTACAATTTTGTACCTATAGGATAGCACTCCAGCGACAAGCAGTTGTACCTTTTTAGGCACTTTCCATACCTCCTTTGTTATTTATCTCTGTCTAACCCCTTCCCATCTTTCATGATCTATGTGCTACTGAAAAACCATGTAAAAAATGCATACCTAAATTGTTACTATGGTTCTTGCCCTCCTCCATGCCCAAATCCCACTCCCTCAGCCTCTGGAAGTATGGGAGGTGTGTTTAACCTCCATCCATGCAAGAGGGAGTGGGACTCCTCTGATATGGAGGTGCCTGAAACAGAGGGAATGGCCCTGCTCTGAAACAGGATGTCCCTAAACTCACAGTGCTCTCCTGCTCTGATGATCTTTCTTCTTTCTGGCTTATCTCCAGCGGCAGTTCTAATTCAGCAGATAGGTCCAGGCAGCACCAACTATGAGCCAGCACTATAGCATTGAGGAAAACTGTGTAGGAAATTTTATGATTAAATTCCCTGGCATCGCGGAAAGAATAAACTTCTTCATGGGATAATGCTGCAGACAGAAGATTAACGCTGTGGGTGAAGAGGAAAAAATGAAGAATATGAATCTGTGCAAGGTTTTTTTTTTTTTTTTTTTGAGACAGTGAGGATGAAATCATTTTTCCAACAGAGAGAACTGGCAAAAAAGGATTTTCTATTTGTCAAGAGTGGATGAAGAAGTTGAGTCGTAGATTTCCATTTCACATGCCATTACTGGTTATAGTTCATCTTCAAGTTAATTTTGTAGTCGTTGCAAATATAAAGAGTCTTAGTAAACGCTCACTCTTTCTGTTTTATGAAAAGTTAATGGCAAACTATGCTGAAGGTACATTGATTCCAGTCCTGTTCTTCAGGTAGAATATATATATATTTTTTTTTTATCACCCAGCTGAATGCATCCTGCCAAAGCACTTTGATGCTCTGCCATTTTTCTATGTCTTTCCAAATACCCGTACAAATGGTTGTATCCCACACACCCACCCACCCCAGTTTGTCCCAAACAGTGATAAATAAATTTGAGTCATTTTTCTTTGACTGCTCTGTGTCAACAGACCCCCCCAAAACCCTGCCCCCCGTTAAATTACTGAGGTGACCCGACATGACAGGCCAGTGACCCCCTTTCGGCCCCAGACACAGAGGCAGGTCGAAGGTTTGCTTTCCTCCGCTCTATGGGACGGCCGACGGAGTCTGGAGAATTCCGTCTGATTGGCCTGCAGAAGGTGACTGATTGGCCTGCAGAAGGTGACTGATTGACCATCACACTTTTGTGCCCGTGTTCACTGCCCCCAGCAGAATTTTACCTCAGAGATCAGAGGAAACAGCTTTTATGGCTACAGGGCAGGACTTGCTGTACAAATTGGACTATAGAGCCTGTGTCATATACCATGTCATTCAGAAAGCCTACCAGGATCTTACTCTCTCTGGTGCCTAGTAGGCATGAGCTAAATAGCAAGTTAATGGTTGCTATGCTTGAGTGCTAGCCATGGTGTGGTACTAGAGCTAGATCTGTGGCATATCTAAAGATAACTTGCAAGTCTAGTAAAGCTTTCATAGTCCAAAGATGGGTTGTGGCTCGAAGGCCCCCTTGCAATAGAGATGTCAATCTCAAAGTTACAGAGATTATACAACTCTGAGTCACACTACAGAGTACTAGGTGAACGCCGGGCTTGCAAAGGACTGATGTAGGGAGTTCAGGTGAGAAAATATGGACGGGATTATGGGGGAGTAGCTGTGACAGGAGAGGAAGCACCACAGTGGGGCTGCATTATGAAGCACCATGCTGGCTAAGAGGGAAATGCAGAGAATAATTTGATTGATTCACACTGCTTTAAGATAGGGGAACTAAACTGTCACAAATTATCAGTTGTAAGGAATTAAATAAATAAACGAATGAACAGAATTTATTATATTAAAGAAATCACCATCTCATTTTCTTGGAGGTTTTTTGGCCGTGGGACTTCGGTTCATGCCAAACGATGTATTCATACCCCGAGCAGCAGCACTGCTCTTTGTCTTGGGCAGAATGGCACTGTTTATTTCAGTGTGGCTAAAGCCTGGATTTGGGAGTGAGGCACATTTGGGACTGAGCCATGCATATCTGAGAGTTTACTCCTCTCCGTATTCACGCCGTGCAGTTTTATCTTGCAAAACACATCATGGTCCAGTCCCTACTCTATGGTGGTACCTGGTAGACACCGCACACAGGCAGCCAAGGAAAGAAAGCATGGAGGAAACTCTCTCTGGGGAGAGTTTCACACATCACCCATCCCTCCCTGGCTTCCAGGGCCTTTTTAATTTGTTGGACAGTCATCAACCAGTGAGGAATTTCATTCTTTTGCACATTTGAAATGAAGGGGATGTAGACTGCCTACTGAATAGGCAACAAAAAAAAAAAAAACACACCAGCACAATAAATAAATAAATAAATAGTTTAAAATACATTAAATCAAGGGGTGACTGAAAGGATTTTAAAATGTGGCTCACATACTTGTGTCAGCAATTGCTTTCTGTTTCAAGTATGGGAGTAAAAAAAAAATAAAAAATTTCAAATAACCCAAAGAGAATATCATCTCATTTTCAATGCGCTTCTCCACAGTTCATTAGTTCATATTACATAACTATGCTAATGAGTAAATGGTTTTATTGCTCTAATTACACCACAGGGATTTTATGAGATAAAAAAGAATTATATAACAGGAGTGAACCAAAGTTGAACATCTGCTCTGTAAAATAATTAACCCACAAGCTCTGGTTCTGGATCAGGCTACCTCTTGAACATTCAGTGGAAACTATATATTTTTTTGCCACACACTTAGCGGTGCCAGGGGCTTGTCCGCACTCTATTTCTGTATATTATTTTTTCTTTTTTTGCTAGTTTGTTTTGTTTTGGCCTGAAAGACAAAGTCAGTGAGCTTTTATGTTGGGTGAGGGTTTCGGGCGGTGAACTGAATTATCTGTGTCTGTGAAACAGGAGCAGCGTTATCAGTCATATTTTCGCGCCTCGGTCTTTGGGGGTTCATTCGAGGGGAGTAGTGAGGGTCTGGCAGACATGCAGACGGCCGTGGTGCCGCTTCCTCCTCTGCCTCCTCTGCCTCCGAGGCCATTATAGCTGCAATGCTGTTGTTCCAATTAACTGATAAACTGGAGGGGGAAAAAAATGGCCCTCCGCTGTGAATTTTTAAAGACACTAACTGCCAAAACAAGGAGAACTGACACACTTTTCCATTCCGGTTCCGTGCCTTTTAGTTCAATCTGGTAATGAACTTGTTTGTACTCATGTGTGAATTTGGCACTCCACTTCTGGTTGTTCGTGAGACAGGGGACCGGTACAGAGCCATATCACACCTTTGAGAGAGGTGCTTTACCTCAATTTCTCCTCCTGTGCAGATGGGCTACAGAACCGGCAGCCTGAAAACATCATGCATTCCCAACAGGGCAGAGGGAAACTACCTTCCACAACCTCCTGTCAAAGACTGTCAATTACCGCCAAGATGCCTGAGTGACAGACTGGTGAATGAGCCTGATAAGAAAGCACTTACAGGCAAATTAAACACACACACACACACACACACATACACACACACACACACAACAAATAAACAGCAACCACAAGCAAGCAAGAAGATGAGCAGTAGAGGTAACTCCTGCTCGATGTGCTCACTGCTCATATAAAATCAGCTGAAACCTGAGGGGTTGAAGATGTTTAGATAACCAGTTCAAATTGATAGTATGGGCTAGTCTTGACCTGCCTGTGAACCAAACATCCACTTCTGTGGCGTTTACTTTTGCATTCAACACATAGCTGTCACCCTGCAGCATTTACTGCACATCCAGTGGAACATGGGTTTTCTTGGTCAGATATTATATAAAAAACACCACTACAGAATATTAATAACATTGTTTTGGCCCAGTGAAAGTACATCAACACACAAAGCAGAGGCGCTTATCTCCGAAAAATGACACTGAAAACCTGAAGCCATTTTACATTTCAATACCACTTACAGGAATAAAAGAGGGTTCATTACATTTCAAATAGATGTAGTAGACTTTCCAGCTCATCTTTTCAAGCAATGTAGCCCTGCTGTACATCTCAAAAAGAGAGAATTTGGGAGAGAGGGCATGTGGAGCATACTCTCTCACACTCTCTCACACTCTCACTCACTCTCACTCACTCTCACTCACTCTCACTCTCTCTCTCTCTCTCTCTCTCTCTCTCTCTCTCTCTCTCTCTCACTCTCTCGCTCACACACTCTCACACACTCTCTCTCACACACTCTCTCTCACACATGGTACAGATAGGATTCCATATTCCGATAAAGTTCTGTACCCAATCAGCATTCATGCTGGTTCCATTCATTTCTCAGAATGACATCCAAGGACTGATAACATTAGATTCATGGTGGGGCTGAAATGCTAAGGCTTTGGAACTATGAGGCTTTGTACTACAGCTGTAAAAATGCGCTATTCAACATAACATCTATAGTCCCAGAGTAGCATTCATTATCAAAACTATTCACCCAGAATCACATTCTTTTTTTCTGCTTAGGGTGAAAGTAGCATGTATCCTGGTAACCTAAGGCAAAACAAGGATGGCCTCCCTGCCCCTGATCAACCAAACGGGTGAATTAAACATCCCTCAATTACGAGAGAGCTTGATGCAGAGCCGGCTCCAAGCAGAAACGCTGTATGTGGTCGCTTAGGACATCCCTGGGACACACAATTCAGGTTTTAATTCTGTGCTTATGTTTTTGAAAGATGTTGTAATTGTGCAGTATTCACAGCGTACAAAGAGCTTTTTAAATGCTTTTGTTCTTTCGCCAGATCAACCAACCCCTCCGGTGCATTTTCGTGTATGGCCACCAAAATCCTAGAGCCTGCTCTGGGGCTTGGGCAATTGTTTTGTTAGTTAGCTTTCCCAATTTATTTCAATTTTGTTGTTGTCCATTTGTTTTCTTTTAATACTGTGTGTTGTGTGACTTAGGGTTCATTTGTACCATCTCCTAATGTTTTCTTGTCTGAAGCAGAGCACCTTTGAAAAATAGATTTTTGTCTCAGTACAATCTCCCTGCATAAATAAAGGCTAAACAAAAATAAAATGAGTTTATAAATATTCTCAGTATGTCATTTATACAACAAAATGCAAGCAATAAATGCAGGTGAAACAATGTAATGTTAAAAGGTCAGGGCCCTATGGTAATAGCTGAAATTATGTTGTTATTTATTTGCTACGGTTTATTCCCAGCATACATTATGCATATTCTGCATTAATATGCAGCCGGATATTTCACAGAAACAGTACCAGGTTAGGGTCCTTTCTCAAGGACACAACAGCTGCGACTCACGCAGGGTTACACCCCTTTGATAACAAGTCAAATTCCCTGACCTCTGACCGCTACCTCCAGCCTTACGACCGGTGAAATTTCTCTTTCTAAGCACTTTTCAAATCTGTCCCTTTCAAGCAGTTGAAAAATGCATTTGAATGGAAACATGTTATTTAAAGATTTAAATAAGTGCATAGCTGGGTGCTCTCCATTGTACTTTTATAGTACATGTAGATTAATCTGTTGAGGGAAATGGGTGGTAAGTTTTTTGTATTATTATTTCTTTTTATACATGATTACATTTCTATATAAAATTTTCTGAGCCAACTGGTCTTATTCTAATAAAAGCTTAAAGCAATGAAAATCCCCTTTGGTGAAGTGAACACAATCTACCAACAACAGTGACAGCCTGATCGCCCCCGGTTACCTGTATGTGTAACATTTTGGGATAGATCGCTGGAGGGTGACACAATTTCAGTATATCTGCACAAAGAGGATTTGGGATTTAAATTCATAATGACCATTCTAAATTCCAAGATGCATCCCTTTATAAATCCTATGAAAATATTACTTGTAAAGCTTTATTGCTTTGTATTAGTCTGCCATTTTTTTTTTTTTCAATTAAATCCCAGTTTAGTCCTTTGAGTTTATTTTGCTTTCTTTATATACTGCATAGGAATCTATTTCAACAGCATTTCAACAGTCTGTATAACTTGCGAATGGTATGGATATGCCAGCTATCAATCTTAATTTAAATATTAATTCTGTTTGGCAAATACTTTTGTCAACATTTTTGTACATAGAGATGATTGATGTTTATGTATTTAAGTCTGAAAGATGGAATTATGAAAATTATGAACACAGTACAATAACCAGTCTACATTGCAATTAATTAATTAAAAGGCAGAAATAAATTGACATTGTCATAGCTTTCACAGGATAAATAATTATTTGAACACGTCTTTGTCAGGTGGTGGGTAAATATGGAAGGGTAGAAGATGTTTCTGATCAAAAACATTAATAAAGGAACTGATGGAAATTATTACAGCTTCGTTAATCCCTTAAGTCTCTGTCCACTTTTCAATCATACGGTTAGTGATGGTGGCACGGATGGTGCAGTGGGTAGCACTGCCGCCTCACAGCAAGGAGGTCCTGGGTTCGAATCCCCGTTGGCCGGGGCCTCTCTGTGTGGAGTTTGCATGTTCTCCCCGTGTTTGCGTGGGTTTCCTCCGGGTACTCCGGTTTTCTCCCACAGTCCAAAGACATGCAGGTTAGGCTGATTGGAGAGTCTAAATTGCCCATAGGTATGAGTGTGTGAGTGTGTGAGTGAATGGTGTGTGTGCCCTGCGATGGACTGGCGACCTGTCCAGGGTGTATTCCTGCCTTTCGCCCAATGTATGCTGGGATAGGCTCCAGCCCCCCTGCGACCCTGTTCAGGATAACCGGGTTAAGATAATGGATGGATGGATTTCTTTCGTGACAACAGTTAATTATTTCATAACATGCAGGTTGTAAAACCAGCATGGGGGGGGTCCTCACTTACTCTGCATTTTAGAAATCCATATACTACAGGAAATAAGGTAATGTCAGTGTCCTCTTCATGGCCAGGGTCCA
Source organism: Conger conger (assembly GCF_963514075.1). Lineage (NCBI taxonomy): Eukaryota > Metazoa > Chordata > Actinopteri > Anguilliformes > Congridae > Conger > Conger conger. The sequence goes on along the minus strand of NC_083773.1, from coordinate 19,987,909 downwards.
GCAGACAAAATGCATAATAGTTTTTCCATTCTAAAAATGTGCCAACTCAAAGAATGTCCATTGTTTAACTCAGAATTTCTTAGGAGGAATTATCATTGTCCATTTCGCCATTGTATACTTCTACAAAAGTACTTGCACATAGGAATGCTATTATTTACATTTTGTATAGGCTTTCTAGAACACGATGCGCCCAAGTACGGCATCTCTGACCAGTATCGGGAATGTAGGTAGAGAAAATGCGTTACCCCATCCGTGTGTAAGAAAATTCAGTACTGAATTCAGACTATGGACATGTTATTGAAGTGACGACTATCGCATTTTAGCTAATGAAAATACATTTCCAACAGTGTATAATTTGTTAGGCTTGCATAAAACAACACAATACGTTCAATAAGCATGCTGAGACTGTTGCACTTTGGCAAAAACAATTCTTGAGATTTTATGCTTACAACAAATCTTTGGTGATGCCTACGTCGAAATAGAGTAATACAATGGATATATCAGTATACAAGATGGTATCATTGAGATCATAGTACTTTTCATGATCTTCTCAACAGAGGAGAGCTGCGAGGAGAGGGAGGATGAGAAGGAGGAGGAAGGGAAGGTCACAGGCAGGAGGAGGGTGCAAACACTTTTTCATTTTCGCATTGTAACCATAATCTATCTTGTGGCTTAAACTCTTGCCTCGGTCTACCAGGGAAATGCAATGCCCTCCAAAGGCTATAAAGCAAAGAGGAAGCAGCAGTAGAGGCAGCAGTCGAGGTGGTGATTGACACTGTTCCAGGAGGGCCTGATGGGCTTCTGTTCTTAGGCTGGAGGTAAATACAGGTCGGGCGTTCTGGTCACCTACAGCAGTCAGATCTCACTGGGGGATGGGCGTTCACTCTCATCTGCTTGCAAAAGGGCCTGGCATACAAACCAGGTGGCTAGAAATTGTTGTATTCTCAAGACCATCATCGTAATAGGATGTGTTATAAATTAAAAACCAGGGTTTCATTTAAATCACATGGATTTTACTCTTATTAATTATTATTTTTATTATTATTATTATTATTAGTTATTTTCTTCAGTTTTAAAATTACTACGTGTTTCTATAATGCGTGTTTGCACATCAGGAGAGCAGTTGCCATGGCAACACAAGAAAAAGTGGAAGTAATACATGCGTAACTCTCGTCAGCCCCTCCAACTATTGAGATGAGTGATATTAACATATTTTGGTACGGCCTCAAAAAAAGACTCCAACAATTTACACATTGCACATTGCTTCAGGTATTATCTGACATCCATATTTCTTTGTGTCACCCGCAATTGCAGCTCCATCTTTTTTAAAAAGATTGGCGAGGTCGATATATATATGCCGACATTATCACGTAAATCATTTGGCATCACGCACGCACGATTGACAACCAGATCTTCTCATTTCCAATTTGTCAGCAAAGTTAAACTTCTACACATCCAAATTGATAGCGGAGTTTGTTCCCTCAAAGTACGACTGCCTTTTAAAGAGGGAGAAGCATTTTTTCCTCACAGATTTATTATGCTTTCCCTTTGAAAGGGGTGCAGGCAGTAGGAAGAAGGCACACTGGAAACATTAAAGTCTGAAGAACTTCATAAGAAACAGCAGCCAGTCACAGGCAGGTCAGAAAGAGAAACCTCTATGAGACCCTAATTCAAACGATCACACACACACACACACACACACACGCACTCACGCACACACGCGCACACACGCGCACACACGCGCACACGCACACACGCACACACGCACACATGCACACACGCACACACATGCGCACTCACGCGCACACGCACACACGCACACACAAGAAATAAATTCTTGAAGGTCAAAGTATATTATTTCTCTCAAAATAGAAAGTGAGCATGAATCTGAATATGAAACTGGAAACTGAGCCTGCGTAAGAAATGGAAAAGTATCTTTAACTGCTATGAAGGTCTTTGACTGCTATGAAGTCATGGTCTGTCCTGTGGTATATGTCATTTGCACTGTGAACGATGAAGAACATGACCATCACAAACTCCCTGCTGCAACAGACTTCCCCAGTAATGTGTGCTGAGCTGTGCTGGAGACTGAACTTGATTCTTTCAAGTCAACACCTTCAATGTCACGTCAGATGCCATAAGAGCTGAATGTATTAGGTTGCCTATTGCAAGACAGCGTCAATCCAACAGCGAGGATCAAACAGTTTCCCTTCAAACACAGTTCAGGTGGATGCTGCTTATTTGGTCAAAACTTTTCAAATATGTTCTGAATGGCATTTAAAGGGAGTATCAAATTATTTTAATCTAATCATGCCATCGGAACAGGACTTATTTTTATTTAAAGATCCCATATTTTTATCCCGAACAAGCATAAGAAGATGTTTGTGTGGTTCTAAGTACCAAAAACTCTATCCAGTTTTACATGTGCATTCTCCAGTACCTCTAATGAGCTTGACCAAGAACAGGCTGTTTTAGTGACCGTGTCTTTAAGGCTCATTAATATCAATGAACTGCTGCTCCGATTGGCTGGCTAGCTCCACAGCGACCTGAAGGGCACCCAATGCCGGGGCTTGGATTTCCTCCCAGTGGGCCGTGCTGAAGGTATATAGTTGTGATGTCAAAAGATTACAGAAGTCCAAACAGCACATTCAAGGCCACAGTTTCTCAATACAGATTGTGTGGATATTTGGGTACTGTGCCTTTTCATACCTTCACAGTGTGTTTATAGCACCTACAACTCCTGAATAATCCAAATAACAAGGGAAAAGGGACCTTTAATTGCTTCAAATCACCACAAAATAGTAGAACATCTTGCAAAAACATTTGAAGTGTAACACGGTGCTCTGTTTCAACAGCGGAAGATGGATATCGCAGCATTAAGTTTGTACATTTCCTCAGCAGGTACAGTAATGTACACAGTGATAAGTGCCCACTGGTGAATTCATCACTCCTGGAGCACAGCAGCTTCACAATACTCTGGAGCCATTGCCAGTCAGGCTACCATCTGCTCAGTAGCTTTTACATACATTTTTTAAGGGCTGACAATTTGAAGGGGGGCAGATGGGGAGAAATAAGGGGGGGGCGGTACAGGTGATTGGCAGCCAACAGGTGAAGGCCCTCTGCAGTTCGAGCTCTTACCACAGTAACTGAAGACAGGTACAGTTTTTTAGGATGGAAGGGCCTTTGCTGTGCTGGTAAGGGAGGGAAAGCCATTTTAAACACTCCCGCTGGGGTCGCCTGCTATCTACCGACAAGATATCTTAACTTGGGCTGGAGTGCGGAGCGTGTGTGGGGACTCTGTGGCAGCTCTCTGTCAGGAACACGCCGCCCCACCACCCCCACCCCCCAGTCCCCGCTCCACGCCCCACAGCCCCATCCACACACGGGAGGATTGTGGATGTTTGAGCCTCAGCTGAACCCTGCCTGGATGCTCACAGGGAGAAAAACGGAGGGATTTTCAGTAAGCCAGCAGGAGTGGACCAACCTCTATTGTGGCTTTACTTTTGTGCCTCCGTAGGAGGCCTAGGCAAGCGGAGAGACCATTTCATGCTGCCCACAGGAATGTTCTCTATCCAAAGATAAAAGCTGTTTAACACAACGATTATACATATAAAACATAAGCAGTGAAATATTTGTCCTGTATTATATAATCCAGGGGGAAGTGGTTATTTGACAATACTGCGCTATGTACAAGCAGTCAATAGCCTATTCAAGAGGGGGATGTGACCAAACATCTTTTTTTTTCTCTTTTTTTTAACACCCTTTTAAAATCCGTTGATAAGAGACAGGAAGAGTGTGCAGGCAGATAAGAACATGCGAGGGCTCTGTTGACTGATAGAGACAATGATTCTCGAGTCCCTTTACCACTTCAAATTTCTGCTGACTGCGCTTGAATAGACGAGGAAAAATGTGCTGCTATGGCTTGGTCCTCAAGGTCAAACATGACCGTTGAGAATGACAACTTTTCAATTCATCAGAAAAGAAACAGAGGGACGGTAAGAAGCGGTCCATTATGTTTTAGGTAACAAGTGATTTCAAAAATTCAATCGGATATTCCATTGTTTCATAAATCAACATCATAGCTTTTCTATTAATAAAAACTACTCACAGACACCAATAATTGTTTTGCCATAAGCCTCAAGGGCCTCTTTGCCCCTCTCTAAAGTTCACATCTCAAAACACAGAATAAAAGTCCCAATTAAAACTCAAAAACAATTAAAACTGGCACAAACTATAGCCAGACATTTTAGTCTGGCTATATAGCATGTTTTTAGTCTGGCTATATATTGATGTTGTGATGTCACTGATGTGGAGAACGTTTTGGGAGGTGGCCGTGACACACAGAAGGGCCGATGTTTTTCTCCTTTGTTTGGTCGTTCTTTAGGTTTTTTCCTCCCCAACCACAGGTTCAAAGTTAGGAGTTTTCAGGCTTTCCGTTGGATAAAGCGTGCCTTGTTGGATTAGAAGTCTTGGTAGATGAGGGGGAAAATCACATTCAGCATATGTTAGTTGTGAGACACCCTTCATGAAGCCAGAGAAGCCCAAGATCCCGTCATTATCTCGCTTAAGGGGGAAACTGCTTGATTAATTGCTGCAGACAGGTCATGCGAAGATGATGAATATTTATACGTCAGCCAGGAAGGAGTGCGGAGAAAACTCAATTTGGATGTTCCAGCTTACCTCTTCATTAAGCTTCTTTCTCTAAGAGGCAGAGTCTCTGTGGGAAGAGGTGTCTGCCGTCGTTAGCCAGGGTCTGAGCGGTCTGCGATGCAGGTGAAGGAGCCGGTTGGAATAATGAGGCTTAGGAGCACAGAGATGTCCGGTCATGCCATTTCCCAGCTCTCCGCGCCGCACTCAATTAGGCGCGTGTCCTTTTTGTTGCCGGGTGTTGCAGGTGTGAACATTAGACTCGCCTGACTCTACTCTGCTTTTGATGCCACGGTGTTATTTTTTTTTTTTCTCTGCCAGCTTACTCCTCCTCTTTTTCTTTTAATTGCCTTCCTCTTGCTTTATCTTTTGCAGACACTACCTCGAGATGGGGAGTGCTTTTTGTCATTTTCTGACGATAGAAATTCAAAGCTAAACCGAGAGCACACAATGAGCATCAGAAAAAAAACTATTGTTCTATCTGGTACTTTGGCAGACAAGCAATCGCTTCACAACTTTGACAAATCGAGTCCCTAATTAAACGTATTCTCCAACAGGAATCCACCCTGCAGAACCTTGAAAGATTAAAAAATAAGAATAAAAGCTCTTACCATGTTGTAAATACAGTTTATAAATAAAGCATTATTCATGTGATGGTACTGCCCCCTGCTACAGCCACATGTTTTGGCCTTACCACACGCACATACAAATAACATCGTCATGGTAAATAAGCACTTGTGCACCACCAAATTTCCTGAAGTTACATTAACACAGGAATAAACAAACAAGCTGATAACGCCCATTCAATGAAGTGACAACATCCAAACCACCTCTCCCATAACAGTACCATTTTACAGTACCATCTGACGTTTGTCATGTCAAATACTGTGGGTCTCAGCGGAAAGTGACACTGAAATTAGCGATAAAACTTCACTAAAACACTAACATTCTGCAGCCTAAATCTATATCTCATTTTACAGGATGTGTCAGATGCATTTAAACACTAACAGAACACATATGGGGCCCCTTAGGGCACAGTTAAACTCTTGCTAGAGTTGAGACTTAGCACTGGCAATTCTGCGGTGTACCAAAGAGCAGAAACAATGGCAAAATAATGTTGACAGCTGGAAAACTGCATAAAACCAAGATAAGGACTTCCATTCATCAAGTTCCACCTTTCAATTTCCCAAAGACTGTCAGCTTTCTGTGTGTGTGTGTGTGTGTGTGTGTGTGGGAGGTGGGGGTGGGGGGTTTCAGCCAAATAATATCTTTATAGCAATTAGACAATGTGTGTGTAAACAATTTAGTGCTCATAATAGACCGACTAACGGGTCAAGCACACCGTTTGACTAATAATGTGCATGTGAGATTTTCCACGGGTAACTATGAAAGCAATTGCACTCGACATTGCCACGGATGTATGTTGAAGTGCTGAAAATACACATGACGCGCTGACAGCATGAACACGCCTGCTGACCATACAGTAATAGTAACTCATGGCGATTAATCGTTATGGACACTAATAACATAATTACATTCCTGGTCATAGGACTCGGCTGTCATGTATAATATCTTATTTCCTCACATAGACGGCGCTCTAGTGAGAAAAGATTGTCTGGTTGTCATGGTTGTCAGTGAGGAGAAAGTACAAGAACATTTTACATCTTTGATGGGGGGTGTTATATAGCGGTATTTCCTCATTACTACCCATTCTGGGCTATCTACACATTCAGCACCGGCTACATTTACATTTCAGACATGTAGCAGACAGACTTACACATCTTATATTATGCTACACTGTCGCTAGAATTTTGGTGCATGGTCCAGTTGCTACTATGAACTGCTTACTACAATGCTACTAGCTGTCAACTTATCTATCCTACTAGCTGTCAACTTATCTATCCTACTAGCTGTCAACTTATCTATCCTACTAGCTGTCAACTTATCTATCCAAATTAAAGTAGTTGCTAATCTATGATAGAAATCTCTGAATACAATAAAAGCAAATCTTTGCAAACATTAACCCCTTCTTATATAACCAGAAGGGGTTAATGCTGTTCTAAAGTTAGTTTTAGTTAGATGAGATGTTATTGTTTCAGTAGATTAGATAACTTCGGTCAGATTCCATGCACTGAATCCTCCAAAAACATCCAAGAGAAATGACATGAAATCCCAATGCATGTATTTCAGCTCATCTCAGCTACACTGTAAAGAAGGTCTGGATCCCAAAGACATTGGTGGATGACATTTCATTTAAGCGCCCCTTAAAAACAAATGCGAAGACCACTCATAGCAAATTCCTCATATTTACCCTCTTATTATTTTGCTTATTGTGCCTGTCCAAGGGAATTGTATTACGGATATTATGAATATCCCCCAAACGCTGCGGTTTATATTTACTCAAGTGTTTCAGCTTAAGCACCTTGTTCACAGGTAGAACAGCAGTGGTCCATGTTCCTTAATTATCATGCTTGCCATTTCAATGCCCTGCTTTTAATAATCCACATGCCTGGCGGCCTAATACCAAGATGACAATAGGCAGTTGTTATGCAGCTGTGGTTGGTTTACAGTACTGGTTTTCACAAATGTCTTCAAAATGATAAAAAATATGAAAAACCATGTTTACAGTGACACAACCAGAGGACGAGCCGGCAGAAACTAATGCTCCAGCTAAAATAATGTCTAATCGGAAAATGCAATCCTCCATAGTCACAGTGACACATAATAAAAAAAAATCGATGCTTGAGCCAATGCATTGTCGAGCGCAAGCTAATTCTCCTCTTCGACAATGCACTGTACACGGAATGATAAAAGGATTAAGGCAACTTCTGGGATGAGGATGGGAGGTGCTAGTCCCTGTTCTGTTGAGAATGCAATGCGTGTACCTCTGTGTGTTTGTGCCTTTGTGTGTGTGTGTGTGTTTATGTCTTTGCATGCGTGGGGTTGCATGTTCAACTGTTTGCGTGTTCTGCGCGTGTATACGTGTGTGTACTTGCGTGTGTTTGTGTTGAGGAAGCACAGCGGCTGCGTGTGCACGCGTGTGCCCATTTCCGCGGGGGTAGCGTGAGCCGGCGTGTGTCCTCCCCGCTCCGCGGTAGGCTTCCGTGACTTGCAGTCGGACCCCCTGCTGAGGCGGGAGCTGGCGTCCTCTTTCTGAAACATTAAAATAGATGAGGGGCCGGGGAGGGACGGGTGTAGCTCGGCGGATAATTGCTCCTTAAGTGCTGCGTGAACGCAAACTCGGGCACGCTCGCTCCGTTTCCCGTCTCACCGCAAACTCTGAGCACTCATCCGTTCAGCAGGCAGCAGAAGCAACGTCATTAAAGCCATATCCCAGCACTCCTCCTCTGTCACTTCCCTTCCTGATGAAGAGGAACCATCGTCGGGATGGAAATTCACTGGGGGGCTCTTCTTTGTTTTTGTGGGGGATTTCACATCATCTGAGGCCGAAGCAATGTTGTTGCTTTTGAATGTATAATATGTTTCTGTTTTATTGCTACTGCCTTGTAAGGGGCAGCTGGATTAATTTTGATATGAAAATACAGTTCATTGAGGTTTTTTTTTTGTTTGATATTTTTTGGGCCTTTTTCAGCTTTTTATTGGACAGTATAGTATAGAGAGACAGGAAGATGGGAGCGAGAGAGAGGGGAAGACTTGCGACAAATTGTCAGACGGTTGGATTTGAACCACTGACGTCACAGCTCGCAATGAGCATGCAGTCAGTGCTCTACAGGCTGCGCCACCGAGACACCCTTCATTGAGGTTTAAAGTGAAAATGTTCTGCTTGTTACCGTTCAGTGAAAGCTCAAAATATAATTTGCTTTTTAAATTTTGTATTTGTATCAGAATTGTCAGAAAAGAAAATATCACTAGGCAGGTTATTTCCTTTCTTTGATTAGAAGGATGAATCTGGTCATTCAAAGTCATAAAAAGATGAGAAATGTATTTTTCATATGTTCGAACTGACAACAAATGATTTCAATTCAGGTTTATTCGCAGATTTCAACCTCTGGCTGTAAATAAACTATACGACAGTTTTGTAACAGTCTCAGTTTAAAACATTCTCTCTGCAGATACATATGCCATAAATTCAGTTCAGTTTTATGCTGCATACTAATGCATTCCATATATTAAAACATTTTATTGATGCCAGGGCAAAACAGCGCTTAAACAATGATAAAAGTGCTATTAAAAAGAAAACCATGTGATCGGGTTGAAAAACACATAATATGCTTTGTTTAGATTTGAGTATAGAACATTTTTCACCATTTTGTGTCATCTCTCATTCTAAAAATATATTGTTATTAGTAATGCTTTATTAAGCATTAATAACTATCCCATATGCTAGGGGCGACATGGCTCAGGCAGTAAGAGCAGTCGTCTGGCAGTCAGAGGGTTGCCGGTTCGATCCCCTGCCCGGGCTGTCGAAATGTCCCTGAGCAAGACACCTAACCCCCAAACGCTCCTGACGAGCTGCCTTGCATGGCAGCCAATCGCCGTTGGGGTGTGAGTGTGTGTATGAATGGGTGAATGAGACGCATCAATTGTACAATGCTTTGGATAAAGGCATGATATATATGCCAAAGATTTACCATATGCTAGTTTATTAGTATTTTTCATACAATCTTAAACTAAACTACTGACAGTGTGCTGGCATGAAGCTGGGCAGTACCTAAAATGTGCTAATCTGAAATGGAGAATAGAGGACTCAATTCTTGCTTGATTCAAAAATATAAACAACTTAAATGGAAGCAAGCCCAAAAGCATGAGTGAGTGAGTAATTTTTCAGCCTTCCTGGCCTCGGGAATTTACTGTATATAGTGGGAATGACATATTACAACCTGGGTCCTCAGTTATCATTAAGAAATATACAATTCAGAGCATTCATATAAAAACAATCCTTTAAAGTCCCGTTTTAATTAGTTTTAATTTAATTAATTAATGACCACAGCCTGGCTATGCGAGACCTCTCGTCTCGGTTCCTGATGTTAACCTATATCCCAAACGTTCATGCTGCCATTAACAGTCAAGTATCGCAGTCACAGCACGACTGTAGCTCCAGATGAAGCTCAGATCCGATGCGGCACTTTGTGGGATGAGTCTGGAAGCTGTGTGGCACGCGAGCGTCGGCCGCACCAGACCGCGTGATGGCTTCGCCGTCCTCTCTCGCGCTCGCGCTCGACGGTCTGAGAGGAGCACCGCGCTCGGAGGGGAAACGCACGACCGCCGTTACGCCACAGCGGACCCGCGCTCGCGGGCGGGGCGCTATTTCCGTCTCTGACCTGATTTCTCAAGAACGTCTTCGCAGACATCCATTTACAATGCGTGACCCCACTTCAGACTGCGCTCCTTATTTACAGATCAGCTCCCTCTCCCGCCACCGCCGGTCTCCTGTCAATCTTTTCACACTTCATTTTATTTTAGCACTTGAAATCATGGATTTACATGACATTAGATACATATATCATACTAAATCAGATAAATCAGGATTAATTCAATACTGTTAACGATAATAGCATATCTCCTATTGCACACATGTACTGTATAGTTTTTGAACTGTATAAATAAAAAGAATGATTGGCAGTTAAGAGATAATATGCATACTCTGCATGTTTCCCATCGCGTTTGCCCCTATGGGAATATGTTGTCATGAAGCAGATCAAGGCTCACCTGACTCATGATTAATAGCAGTGTTTTCGGATGGATGTTTCACAGCAAAGAAACTGGAAATGACTCAGTGAATGATGTGTTGCTATAAACAGACTTTTTTCCTTAGTTAATGACCAAATGGAACAGGTGAATGATATTTAGAAAGAAATAACTTTGAAGGAACACCAGTATAGACCTAGCCTATACAGCTAATACTTCAGCAGAAAGTTGAAATGCAAATAATTTTCTATCCATTGATAGAAAAGCCTGAAATACAGTACATGTCCAGCCATTGGTGTATAGGTGTCGAAGTCCATCTGTTCTGTGCATCTCCCTGCGCTGTGCTTTTCCTGGTCAATATCTTTCAGTTTCTCTGTAATCAATACACATACATACTTAATGATATTTCAACTTTTATTTTGTTTTCATTTTTTAAAGCCCAGGAGAAATAGTGGGCTTTTTTCCCTAAAAGTTATGGACTACAGATGGGTAATTCTATTGCTACATCACACTCACTGAAAAAGATTTTCCAAGGCTATCCCTTGGAAACCTGTTTTTATTATTTTTTATTGTGGGTTAATAACTATGAACTTTTAACAAATGACAATTTAAAGCTACAAAATTAGAGAAGTATGCTACCTTCAATCGCCATGCACCGTGCACTGACGTGGACATCAGATAATGAAGGTCTTCTTTAAATGTTTTTCCATCCAGTTTTTGTTATACATTAAACATAAACGGTGAGGGAGAGCATGAAGAGGCCTGAGATTTAAGATTTATTCATTCATTCATTATCCTAACTTGCTCATCTTGAACAGGGTCGCAGGGGGCTGGAGCCTATCCCAGCATACATTGGGCGAAAGGCAGGAATTCACCCTGGACAGGTCGCCAGTCCATCGCAGACACGGGGAGAACATGCAAATTCCACACAGAGAGGCCCTGGCCGACCGGGATTCGAACCCAGGATCTCTCTCAGTAAAAAAATGTGGGATCCAGGACTGGTGCCTGTTTGGATTTTCTATTCTCTGACAATATATTACACCTCTATGAGAAGGAAGTTGCCATCCACAGGCTGATAAATATTGGTGCTGGTGTACTTTCAGCAAGGTTTTCATTGGGAAGCCCTGGACAAATTGCACTGAACGTGCCTCTTGGGCTGTTCAGTAAGCTGTTTTGAAATGAGCGGACAGACTAATGTTACTCAATAGGTGTTTTTGTGGGAGTATTTGAAGGTAGGAGGATGCACATCATCTCTAAAGTTCTCCTAAGGCAGCGTCACAGACATTCGTTATCAGCGGATGGCTTCGGTGATCGTCCACCTCACTGAATGACTGCATCCTCCTTTTCTTCACCTTCCGCAAAAAAAAGCTTTGAGGTGATGTCCTTTTCCTTCAGAGAGCAGCCTTCCGTTGTTTCCCCTGTGTGGAGTAATGCCTTTTGAAATTGCAACTGACCATGTTAGAGATTGAACAAGCCCACTGTTATTGGAATGGCTGTTGGGATCAATTTTCTGTTTTTCAATGCCACATAGAGAATTCTAGCTTCAAATCTTCAGAGCATGCCTACCTTTGCAATGGCTAGTATGGAGTCCAAGGGCCCAAGATGGGCCACGGGATCGAGCTGTAACAGAACTTGAATTTCATGCTCAAGCACCACCAAGCCAAGAAGCTCAGAAATGCAGGTAGCCTCACCTGCCACCCCTGATTACGCTGATGAGGCAAAACACAGGGAGCCAGAGCCAGCCCCCCCCCCCCCCCCAAGTCATTGCCCACACCACCCCACCAGTCCTGAGTGACCGGCCAACCCTCCCAACTCTAAGAGGCACAGCACGATTCCAGATGTGTCGAAGTGTCCCTGAGCAAGCCACCTAACCCCTTAATTCTCCTGACTAGCTGATTGGTGCCTTGCATGGCAGCTAATCGCCGTTGGTGTGTGAGTGTGTGTATGAATGGGTGAATGAAAAAGCATCAATTATACAGCGCTTTGGATAAAGGTGCCAACCATTTACCATTTACCATTGGGCACAGGCAGGGAAGAGACTCTGGGCAGCCTGGGGGGAGGGAGCCCATCCTAGCATAAACGGGCCAAGAGGCAAGAATACACCCTGGACAGATTGTCCATCCATCACAGGGAAAACACATACATTTCACTCACATCCTCTTACCTGCAGGCACCCATGATGCACCCATCATCCTTACTCATGCCCCAAAGCACATCACAGTCCTTCTAATGACCACAGTAGCAACATTCACAAATCTCAGCATCAGAACAGAGCAATACAGTAAATACAATAAGTAATTTACTCCATCTTTTCACAGAAGACTCATAGCTTCAAAGCAGCAATGATACAGAAACGATTATGGGCAAACCCTGAACCTCAGGCAAACCACTGAAAAAAAAAGCAGCAAGCAAACCTACTCACGCCAACTAGCTTTTCCTCAGAGTAACAGAAACAATCAAAAACTACAGACCCAAATTCAAAATCGAATCGACCCTTGAAGTGAAGTCTCACCTACTGTCACAATCTGCACACAGCCTATCAGCAGAGTAGCATCCAACCAGTGAAGGTACATAACCATGGCCTTACCTTTGTTGTCTTCTGGAGGACGTGTCCTACAACCCACAACCATCACCACCAACCGTGCAGCAGCATTGTTTCTAGCTCATCACCTAAACTAATCTCTGTCTCATAAACCACTAACTCTCAAACCAGCAACAGAGCTTTCAGTAACACAGCTAACCGTGCAGCAGCATTGTTTCTAGCTCATCACCTAAACTAATCTCTGTCTCATAAACCACTAACTCTCAAACCAGCAACAGAGCTTTCAGTAACACAGCTAAGATCGCCACACCTATAATTCATTGTGAACATCACAATATCATTAGATCACTTCATAATCAGTCCAGGAAAAATAATGACAGTACCAGTATGGACGTCACCGATATAAAACACATTTTTGCCCAAATGTAAGATATTAAATAAGCAATCATCAACAATTCTCATTCACTGTTAGGAACAGCCACAATTACCGCACAATATCAATATACATAGAACAACACATCATTGGTGAATTACATTATTATTATAATAATCATCACTGGATCACTACACTACACTATCGTACAAGCACAAACAATTCACAATGACACAACCATGGAAATAATAAATACATTCATCTTTTCCTGAAGACAGCAAGTAACACAGTAACAACAGCAAACAAAACCAGCAGAAAATTACACTGACATCAAAATCACCACAAAAATCTCCATTCCACATGGAAACTTACATGTAACCTCCCATTCTCGTCAGAAATGACCAGCACCTCACAACAAATAGGCTAGCTTTCCTTCAGAGTAACAGAAACACTAAAACTACAGACCCAAATTTAAAATCAAATATACACTTCTCATCAACAATTCTCACCTATTGAAGCACAAGGAACGATCACCACACAGCCAAAATAAAAAAGCATATATGAGCACAGCATTGTCCAACCAGTGAAGGTACATAAGCATGGTCTTACCGTTGTTGTCTTCTGGAGGACATTTTCTACAACCCACCACCATCACCACCAACCGTGCAGCACCAGCATTGCCCATCGTCTAAACTAATCTCTGTCTCAAATACCACCACACAAGCAAAAACTATTCACCATGACACCACCACAGAAATAATAAATGCATTCATATTTGCCTGAAAAGCCTATTCTTCTAAAATTCACTTGCATCTTTTGAAGCAGTCTCTTTTAAACAGCATAGCAGCAACAACAGCAACAAAAAACTGCAGAAAATGACAAAAACCTCAATTTCACTAAATTGTAACCTCCCATTCTCTTCAGAAAGGAATTAACAACTCACAACAACTAGATTTCCCACTGAGTAATAGAAACACAAACACTACAGGCCCAAATTTAAAATCTAATTTACACTTCATCAACAATTCTCACCTGCTGCTGCAGACGCAACAAAAAGGCAGCAAAAACAAAAGTAATAATAAAAAAGACTGCACAGCGTTGTCCAAACAGTGAAGGACGTTTCCTACAACCCACCACCATCACCACCAACCATGCAGCAGCATTGTTTCTAGCTCATTACCTAAACTAATCTCTGTCTCAAAAACCACTAACTCTCAAATCTGCAACAAATTCAGTTCACACACAGCTAAGATCTCTACACCTAGAATTAATTTACAACATGCTAATATCATTAGATCAGTACATAATCCACCTAGTAAAAACAAGGACACCACCAATATGGCAAATCACCAATATTATCTTTTTTCATTCAATATTATTCATTTTTCCCCAAATGTGAAATAGGAACTTAAAAAAAAATTATCATCATTAGCAGCAGCGGTTACCAAAAGTGAATTACTGCACTATTACCACCAGATCACCATCATACAAGCAAAAACAACACTATTACCACCAGATCACCATCATACAAGCAAAAACAAATCTCTCTGAAATCACTATGGAAATAAATAATGTATTCATATTTGCCTGAAGAGACTATTCCTTTAAAATGTAATCTCTGCTGAACACCACGACAGCAAGCAGCGAAGACCAGCAGAAAATGACACTTCGATCAAACTCCTCACAAAAACTTCCAATTTCACATTTTGCCAAAATTACATGTCCCTTGCATTCTTTTCAAACACTAGCAGTAACTCACAGCAACTAGCGCTTCCTCACAATAACAGAAAAACAGCAGTATAGGCCCAAATTTCAAATATAATCTTTGCTCCTCATTTACCTCCTGTAGCATAAGCAACAATCTCCACACAACTGAAATAAAGCACACCTGCACAGCGGCATCTAATCAGTGAAGGTACATAACCATGGCCTTACCTTTGTTGTCTTCTGGAGGATGTTTCCTACAACCCACCACCAAGAAGCCCACCGCTATTAACACCAACCGTGCCACAGCACTGTGTCTAGCTCATCACCTAAACTTATCTCGGTCTCACTCAATACAATAATTCATTTATAACCCCACGATAGCCGCAACACATACCAAAAAGCTTTTCCTCAAAGTAACAGAAACACAATCAAACATTACAGACCCAAATTTAAAACAATCTTCGCCTCTCATCAAATATGTTCACCAAACAGGAGCAGAAATCAGAGCCCATTAGCACAGCAGCCGAAAGGCCCAAACCCAGGGAAAGTACATAACCAGGGTCCTACTTGGTGTCGATTGACTGATGCATCTAGTCGTCTAGTTTGATTGCAGAGCTGGGGAAAGAAGGAATTTTATCTAACCAATAAACACCAAAACACAGCGTAACCATTTCTATAATCACAGCAACTAAATATAAAATCTCTGGTAAAAGTGTGCAAACATTTCCTGTACATTAATAAAACAAGCTGTTGGTGAATGTACAAAGCCACTCTGGTAAATGTAGTATTTGTAATCACTGAAAAGAATTTAAAGTAAATGTAAAACTGGCTGGTATTCATCATGCAGGCATCAGACACTGTACTATGCTTGTGTGCTTTTTTGTTGCACTTGTTTACATACAGGAAGGTTGTATGCAGAAATATTAGCATATCTATAAGCGTATACAATTTGAATGGGAATTTGTGTTCAACTCCCATGAATAGATTAAAGGAGTAATGAATGTTAATATTTATAATATTCACAAATACTGTCCACAACCTTATCACGCTCCCTCAAACACACATGAACTTGGGATGCACAATATGGAAATTCTGAGGCTGATAAGAGCTGGTGAATTTGTTTTCAGTGCACTCTTAAATGCACATTTCAAAAGATTTAGGAACATGGGGAAGAATACATTCAGTAAGACAAATTGACTAAATTGGCACTATAATACTGTCTTGTCTGTCTACCATGACTTTAAAACTTGGGAGAGAAAAAAAAAAAAAAAAACCTTTGGCCTAAGGCTAAGACAACTATAATAAAAAACAGTGATATGCTATGCCAGTTTTGCAATGCGTTTTATTGAGGACAACACAACAGACAAAACCAGAACCAACTAATTTGACACAAGAGAAATACATGATCAAAACCCAAATCATGAAGCCAACATAAACAGGTTAAAATATGACAAAACAAAAAAGGACCTTTACTGCAAGCCAATCTGCAGCAAATACCAAAAGCTAAGTCTGGCACGATAACAATAGATCAGCCAATATTAACTTTTTACATATAATATATGTATCTGTGGATTCTTAAAATTTGGTTATCAAACAGAAATTGAGAGAAAGTTGGAGTGAAGGCAGTATTCTATGGACTTGCTAGTCAAAAATGACAAATAAAAACATAATGCAGGATTAAATGCAAGTATTTCAAACAACAACAACAACAATTTGTATTTTGTACCCCTCAGTCCCCATTAACGCCAATCCAAGAGGGGCAGGCATTAGTACAAGAAGTCGTTTCTATGCATTTGTATTTTGTACTACTTATAAACATTCTTAAAATGAAACCACAAACCGAATTATTGATGATCACACTTGGCGTTATACAACAAAGGCCGCTTAACGTACCCATGATTCCTTTGTGTTAGCAACCACAATCGGTCTTAAGTGCGATCATGAAGGTGGTAATAAACTTGCTAAGTGAACACTGGGCTTTGATAATCAACTTCAGTAAAAGTGTCAGTGGTAGTAGTCCTTGGGCCAAACCCCAAAATTGGACGATTTGGTACCATCTGGGTGGGCAAATTCTAGATGTGATTTTTTTAGTCCTATACATCCCTAGATTATGTTTTGATATGATAGACCTTTTGGTTTGGCAGCTTATTAGTGGTTATCACCTCCTAAAGATATGCACTGCTTTCGTTCAAAGGAGTTTTGCCAAAAAAAGTCCCCTGCCATATTTTGCTCCCCTTCGCATGATTCGCTTGTAGGTCAGGCTGTGGGGGTGCTAGAGACATGAGCCTGCAGTTATTGTTATGCGCCTGAGTCTCCTGAATATGTAGAGATCAACCCCGAGTCGATCAGACCTTCCTAGGCCGAGCTATGGTCACTTTTCCGCACCTACCCCCTACCGGTGAATGCCTCATTTTTGCGGTTTTCCGGAGGTATTGTGCGGTAGGTGTGGGAAAGTTACCATAGCTCAGTGTAGGAAGCTCTGATCGACTCGGGGTTGATCTCTACGTGTTCAGGAGACTCAGGCACATACAGAACATGTCTCTATCAACCACAGCCCAACCACAGCCCGAGCTATGAGCAAATAACGCGAAGGGGAGCAAAATATAGCAGGGGACTTTTTTTGGCTCCACCAGAAAAGTTAAAAAGGGTAAAACATTTTACCTAATAGATATCACCATGAAACTTCCTCAGTTGGTTACTTACATAAAGACTATTATTTTTTTGTTTTAAAAGTTTTCTGAATTTTTATGTTTAAATATGCAAATGATGCATTATCTACTTAAAATATGTCTTAATTTGCATAACTTTCCAGAATAGAAATCTAATCTGTAAAAAAAAATCTAAAAGTAATCTAAGCAAGCCTCTGAAATCAGCTGTTGCTCAGCACCAGATGCTGTCTTGCAGTTTCTCTCCTGCAAGTGTGTGAGGTCGTGCAAACCACCACAGTGCACATGTATCAACAATGGCCTGAAGTGCACAAACCTGTGCAAACTACAAACCTGTGCCAACCAACACAGTGAGGAAGAGCCTGCTGCACATCTGACAGACTCAGATGTGGATGATGATGCAGATGATGATCTGTGCTGAAATACACCCCCACCTCTCCTTCATCCCGTGGTAATGTATTCCTAGTGTTTCATATTGTAATCTTGGTCTGTGGTTGCGCTCCTGCCTTACTGTGTATTCTACTCTGTCCACAGGATCTTCACCTCCCTTCGTCTGCTGTGCACCAAATGTGGATGTTAAGAAGATGTTAAGAAGATGTTGGTGTGCTGAAGAAGGGAGTCATGAGGCAAATGAGATAGTGGTTTTATTAACCAAAAATAACCAACACAAATCAGGAAACATAAATTTGCAGCCCTGGGATGCTACAAATATAATTTAAATCAAAACCACTTCCACAGCCTCACAGGATGCTGTACTCTCTCTCACCAAGGTCAGAATGACCAGCTTATATACATCTTCCTCAGCCCTACATTGGTTGGACTGAACCATTAGCCCAGGTACAGGGTAGGCTATACAAGAGGAGGTATCATAAATGTTCTTAAGATGTAAATGAAAAATATATTTTCAAACATTATATAGACTGTTGGGACTCCATACACCTACAGGTTTCACTGCCTTGTGGGCTAAATAAATGTATCTGTGGTCCGTGGATAAACCAACAAGGTCTATCACATCAAAAGATAATCGAGGGATGTATAGTAATTAATTACTGGCTTTATCCAATGTTCTGGAAAGATATGCAAATTAACACATATTTTAAGTAGATAATGCATCATTTGCGTATTTAAACATAAAAATTCAGAAAACTTTTAATACAAAAAAATAATAGTCTTTATGTAAGTAACCAACTGAGGACGTTTCATGGTGATATCTATTAGGTAAAATGTTTTACCCTTTTTAACTTTTCTGGCGGAGCCAAAAAAAGTCCCCTGCTATATTTTGCTCCCCTTCGCGTTATTTGCTCGTAGCTCTGGCTGTGGTTGGGCTGTGGTTGATAGAGACATGTTCCTTGTGCGCCTGAGTCTCCTGAACACGTAGAGACCAACCCCGAGTCGATCAGAGCTTCCTACGCTGAGCTATGGTAACTTTCCCGCACCTACCGCACAATACCTTCGGAAAACCGCAAAAATGAGGCATTCACCGGTAGGGGGTAGGTGCGGAAAAGTGACCATAGCTCGGCCTAGGAAGGTCTGATCGACTCGGGGTTGATCGCTCCATGTTCAGGAGACTCAGGCGCATAACAATAACCGCAGGCTCATGTCTCTAGCACCCCCACAGCCTGACCTACAAGCGAATCATGTGAAGGGGAGCAAAATATGGCAGGGGACTTTTTTTGGCAAAACTCCGGTTTTGAACGAAAGCAGTCCATACTTTTAGGAGGTGATAACCACTAATAAGCTGCCAAACCAAAAGGTCTATCATATCAAAACATAATCTAGGGATGTATAGGACTAAAAAATTCACATCTAGAATTTGCCCACCCAGATGGTACTGAAAAATGGTTTGGCCCAAGGACTATAGCACGGCATGGGCCATATTCGCACACCGAATTTCTCACGTGAGTGGAATGAGCGACAGTGAGTGACATTAAGAAGGCAGATTCCACCGCACAGACGCAAGAGAGGCGCGTTTCAGTGTTTGTTTTCTCAACGGTAATATAGCCTTGTTTTTCTAATAGCTAAAATGACCATAATGCAGGAGTTTCCATGGTAATATAATGTTTTGGGAGCTGACTGGATCAAAGTGAACTATTTTTTTTTAAATATAAACAGTAACCGAGGTAAACTGTACATTAACCTGAGATACATGCTCTGAAAGATTATTATTATTAGTATAAGTAGCAGTAGTAGTGCTACTACTAGTAGTAGTAGTCATAGCAGAAGTAGTAATATTATATATTTTTGCATGTATCTGTGCAGGCTGACAACAGTTATAAATGAACCGAATAAAAGTTATTATTGGAACATTTATAGTGATTGATTGCACTTCACACAGTCTTCAACTAATCAAAAATTTGATTGGCAATGATGTGTAATTACACAATATCCTCATAAGTGGCAGACCTGGTAAAGAATTACTTGCTGACAATTTGTAGTGAGGGAGGAAATGGCCAGCTGTGGGCTGTTGGCACCTCCTGGATCTCATTCATCAGAAGGCATGAAAGGCATGGTGCTTTACCACAAAAAGAGCAATTTGTGAAAATGTCCATTTTTAATTCAGTGCCAAAGTTGAGCTGTTCCATGCTGTGCTCCTTGATATGTGCTGATCCCACCTCTCAGTTTGACATTGGTACTGGTCAATGCTCTCTCACACTTGAGGTGCTCTCAATTAGCAGAAAACTCCAAATTTCCTCTGATAATTCCTTCGGTACCCAGTGGCTATTCGCAACTGCAGTTTTTTTCCCCTTCTATTCTGAATTATGAATTTCTCTTCTATTCTATTGTGAATTACCAAACATGTTCATTTAGCTAATTTACAATTTATTTATTGCGGTTGTTGTTGTTTGCGTTGATGTACTGACTTTCATATTTCTAGCACACAGTAAATGTTCCCACACAACACAACACTGACCAGGCAGTGTCTGATAGATAGAACTGACCAACAGACAGATAATAGCTATACACAATTGAGATGAGGAGAAAAAAAGTGAAAAGATGCAATACCAGTCATGTCATTTCTATTTCTAAGAACAGGATACACATTTAGAGCCGCTGATCTGTGTTCTTTCGCCCTCTCAGGGCCTTCGCTACCTGAAATGTGCAAGGGCTGTTTATTGGATCGCCTATGGCTCCAGGTGTCACTCAGCACCTCCACACCCTTTCAAAGACCCACAGTGAACAGCACTGCCCCGTGTGCTGTGTTTTACTGACACATTTGACCCCATGTGTATATCTGCGTTTAAAATCAGATTGTATCGGATGCTACAAAATGCTACGCTTGCTACACATTTGACCTCACGTGCTGGATGTGTATTTCTACACATAAAATCAGGTCGTATCAGATTTTCATTCTCGTCTGTCCTCCCGTAATTACTTGTGTCGCCCTTCCCAGTGAGTAAATTAGCATGGAGAAGCTCTGGCGTGTGTGGGAATAGACGGCCATTTCTGCACGCTAACAGAAGCTCAGACAAGGTTGTTCTCAGCCTGCCTCTCAGAGTGACAGATTCTGTTTCTCACACCCCCCGCCGGGGCCGGGGATTGACACGGAAAGCTCGGACACAGGTCTGAGGCTGGGTGTCCACGGCCGGAATCTCACAACCCCCCCCCCTCTGATAATTCTATGTGTCTATGTGGGCTCACACCACCAACAAACCCCCTCCCCCCTGACTCCAGGCCAACCCCGACTGACACTCTCTGCTGCCGAAGCAGGAATCTCAGCCGGGAAGAAGAGGGCTGATGTGACATGAAACTTTAACAACGGTAAAGATTCCACCAGCAACGAAGGACATGGCTAACCCCTCAAAGTGCAGTTTTTTGTTTTTTTTAAAGCCATAACAATGCTGTAACCCGAATTCATACCAAAGATGGAATGGCAAGGGGGTGGAGATGGGAGACGAGGGGAGCCAAAATGCAGTCTGAAAGGGGGAGGTGGGTCTTAACCCTGAGACCCTGTGTCCTCAAACCAAGAGATTACATTTTGGCTTCCCTGAGCTCTATACAGTATTTATCTTAACATAAAGAACATTCAATTTAAAATATTTTCACTGAAACATGCTTTTGTCATCCAAGACACTTGTTTTATTTAAAAAATGCTTCAACATTTTCTGTCCTGGGTCTAAAGACCATGGAGAAAAACCCTGCATGGGAAGATGTCGGCTGATGATTCGGCTGTCCTAGCACGCATTTATAAACCGGCATCGACTGAGTGTGTCATTACCGCATCCAACTAAACTCTTTCCCTGGGGTCCGTCGTCAAATATGTACTGACTTGTTCCAGAGCAATTTGAGATAATTTCAATTTGTATATCTATAGTTGCATATTGAAGGGAAATTGTTTGTATCAAGTCGGGTTTTTGACAGAGAAATGCCCTATAATGAATTACTTTTCAATCCTGTTCTACTGAAAAATATTTATAAATAATCATTATACATTGTGGCAAGTATCCTTTTAGGATTTTAACAGATTTATATATTTATTTATTTCTATGTTGACAATTTTCAAATAGCACTGAAAATGAATCATAACTCAAGAGTGAATAAAACTGCATCAAAGTACACGTGAATAATGTGGGGTTTTTTCGTGACACTTCCAATGCTTAAGCTTGATGCTGCCTGAAGAAAACTAAATAAATAAAAGTGTAGTGCCATTATCTAATTCTTCTTCGACAAATCTGAGACAAGAACGGCTCTCTCCCCATTGTTTTGCTCACTCCAGCCGGCATATGCGTGTTTCTCCACACGCATGCATTTCTCCTCATGCATTACTGGCAGTTGTGAAATCGTTCTACACACACAACCCCATGGGGTCCATGCTTCACTTAAAGGCCCACACGCATACGTTTCCTGTTTTTCAGCTTTTCATATCATCCTTAAACCTTCCATTTGGGTTCCATGCTGATTCAAGTAAAAAATCGCAATCTTGGTCCAAGTATGGATATTTTAGGATCAAATTGATATTTTGTCATGTGCTATGACGTATGTTTTTGCATAATTATCGGATGACGTTGTTAAATACAAACCTCTCAGCCCACATAGACTGCCTCTTGGACCTATTGAGAACCCTGATCTTTTAAATCAGTCAGGCTAATTTGTTGTTATTTAGTTATTTTGCTGCTTGAAACCTCTCCCTCACGATAGTATTCTCTCCACTTAAGTTTTAGCTTTCACCACTGTGCATGTTAGCTGACCACAGGAGGGGAGAAGGGGGGGGGGGGTTTGGGACATACATCATGGGGCTTTGTGAATATTTTGTGGGCCTTTTAGATGCTAAAACCAGGAAGAATGCTGGTGCGTGTGGGCCTTTAAAAATGTGGACACATTGCCCTGAAGGAGTGTGCTACATTTGATGGTGGGCCTGCTCTTATTTTACCCCCCAGTGTGGTCCCATGATCCCATCTGTGTGAATGCATGTCATATCCAGGCTCTATTTGGTGAATTATGGGCCCTGTCTGCACTCATCGTTTCCCCTGTTTCTGTTGACTGAGCCAGTCAGAAGCTCTGAAAACTAGGCTCTTGACATTTATTCTTTTGTTTGCAGAACTCTCACTTATCCTGCACATACTTCAAGGCTTTGTTTTGGGGTTTTTTAAACTCGATTTGGGTATGAGAGTAATTACCAATGTGCAAAGCCTTTTCTAACCTTACGTTATATACGTAGGTAATGAGCAAATTGTATTTTGCAGAAAACAGGAGCACTGAGCACTAATTGATCATTAAGATGGAATGGTTCATTTTTCGTTCACTAGAATGTATGAATCATTGAATCTTTGAATCTTTGACAGCTTGTCAAATGGTCCTTTTTTTCTCTCTCTCTTCCTAACTGTCATTTCCGTTCATTCTCCTTACTGCTCTCCCCGGGTTGTATCAGACATTTTACACAAAAGAGGAGCATAAATGAACACACTGTCAGCGGAGGCCTGCCGTTAAAGACAGAGAAATCAGTGAAGCAGCAACCTGCATCTTCTTTTTCTTCTTCTTCCTCTTTCTTATTCTCTCTTCTTGTTCACTCTTCAAAACAGAATGCTGTGTTTTTATGCTGTAAGTTACTCTCACACACATACAGTACAATCTCTTGATAAGTGCTGCTATATTATCATGCAAAAATATGCAATTGCCTATTTTCTGTTAAGCATTTTTTCACACTACTTGTGGTAGAGCAAGATTTAAATTTGTACACATTTGAACTGGTCAAACAGCTGCTGGATGACGGACACTGGGGAGCAATTTAGAGAGGTGTACAAATACAATGGTGTCTTATGGGAGGACATTTATTCATGATGAATTGCTGGTGGCAGGCGAGGGTGCACCCTGGGTAAAGGTGGTGTAAAGGTAGTTTATCTGTATAGTGGTATTTACTTGTGTTTACAATAATAATTACTACTCTCTTTTTCTCCCACTCTCTGTACTGTACAGAGACTGTACATGTCAAACACATCTGTTCTATATGGCTTTGATACCGAGGCCAAACTAACTGAATTTAGACAGATTTAAATTCACATCAGCTGTAACGAGGATTGCCATACCACCAGTTTTTGACCAAAATTCAAATGATTTATTTCAAATTATTTGTGCATGTCCATTTTGTGGTCCCACCCCGATAATGTAATATCTGGATTGATGGAAGGTTTGCCAGTAGTTTGTATTGAATTTGTGTTTCAGGGACTCAGTCGGTTCCAAGGCACAAGGGGGGAACCCCCTTCCCCCAGTCCAATGACATTTTTGACGGGGACCCCCCCTGGCACCTCCCACCCATCCCCCCTTCCCAACAGCTCCAGGCGTACACTTTCAGATGTGCATGTTGTCCATGTTATTCACAAGTTTTAAATCTGGCCACCCTAATCTATTAACTGAAGCCTGTTGGTAAATCTGGGGAGGAAGTGGAAATCTGATCCACAATATTCACACACATATATATATATATTTATAAACACCACAATGATTACACTTTAATGCTGGTTATTCAGACCAGCAGTCTTTACATTGTGCTTTTAAAAAAGCATGGTCATTTGTCATTGACTTTTCCATAATCCCTCTAATCCTCCCAATTAAGCACCAGGAATTGTTCTCATTGCTGGAAACCCCATCAGTTTTAGATAGGAGGAGCCAGGAATAATTTGGCAATAAAAATGTAAATGAATAAGACGAATAAACTAATAGTTGATCTGTGGGAGATTGGCCTAATCTTCAGTGGCAGGTTTGTATGTTGTTAATTGGATCCTTTAAAACCCTCTTACTGTTATGTGGGGAGAACGCCACATAACAGGACACCCAGCTATTAAAGAGTGCCTGATTTAAACTTTAGCATAGCACCTTTCAGGACAATGCCAGGGAAATTGTTTTTCTTTCTGTTTTTATCTCCATCCATTGAGTTTTTTCTTGTGTGAAGTGTCTTCATATCAGGAGAATTTGAATTATTTTGAATCTCCATAGTGGAAATTTTGTTCAACTTTACATTTGATAGCTGACACTGTGTGGATGTATGCTTATTTAATACCTCCCACACAAAAAAGTATTCCATTCAATGATGTGCAGGTTCAATGTAAGGACTGCAACAATCAGAATCCTTGTTTGACACAAGCATCAAGTTTAAATAATGTCTGTTTGACAAGAAAGTGTTACCCATTGATGAAGCACAGGGCTTGCATTAATGTTTTGAATTGGCTTGTTTGTCAGGGGCAGTTGCATCTCTTTTTATTTGTATTTTTTTCAGTTGAGACCTGACTTGGAAGGCAATGCAAATATGACTAAAGTCTTTGACCTACCAGCTGTACTTTTTGTTTGTTTGTGAAGTTATCTCTTTATTTATTCAGCTCTCAGAATTTTGCCTCATTTGATTTATTTGTGTATTTATTCATTGCAACATTTGCATAATTATTGTTTAATTTGGCAAAGACACAAAGGCAAAGGAAGGTAACATTGTAGCTAAGGACTTGACAAATATAGTGACAGAACAGACAGCAGGGTTGGCTAGCCATTCTTTTGTAGGTAAACGGACTGACAGTATTTCTTTGTAACAATGACCTGACATGAACACAAATGTAGACTATTGTGTGGTAGCAACATATGTAGATTACATATCGAATCTAGATCATATACTGTACTTTAACCCTAACCCTTGTTTTGTATTTTTCATTCCGTAGTTCTATATTCAGAAGTTCTATATAGTGCATCCTTAGTTTTGATGCATTTGTCATTTGGTTCCAAATAACTGAAACATTTGCGTAGTTTGTTAAGTTTTTTAAGTTGCTAATTCAGCCCATCTTGTACTAGAGCCATGAGTGTTTCACAAGTTATTGCTCTTTTACCACCATTGTATTATTCCACCAACACAATGCTAATCAACAACACTTCATTCTGTGATCTATTATAAAGTTACTTTCAATTTCGGCAATGTAACATAAATAGATTTTAACAATGCTCACATCATTCATCTTGCTGTGCTTGTGATTGATATTGTTATATTCTTCCGGTAGATCTGAGGCTTTCATCTTTATTTAAATACTGTAGACTTCAGATTCAATTTGATTTGTCATTAAAAAAATATCCTTCATCTGTGTCTATTTAGTGACTGATACAGGTTATATGTACATACTATATATGTGTTGTTAATTTCTGAGACTATCAGACTGGAAGTGGCTTGTTCCTGTACCCACTTCAGTACATGTGTGTGAACTAGACCCTATGGATTACTGTTTTAGTGTTAGTGACCTCCATACTCTTCACTGTTGTATGGTAATGGTACCATGGTGTGTAACATATTCACATCTCTGTCTGAGTGTGTGTGTATGTGTGTATGTGTGTGTGCACATGAGCGAGAGAGAGAGAGAGAGAGAGAGCGAGAGAGAGAGACTTGGACTGTCAAACAAAGCCCAGTGTTTGAGTGTATGTACGTAGCCTAAGGGGCTATATTGAGCCTAATTAAGGCAAATTTTTTTTTAATATATACATGGAATTAAAGTTACTTGCAAGTTCTTGTTACCCCTCTCCACATTTATTCAGCGGCTGAAATACTTTTACAGGAGCGCATGTTGCACTGTTCACCTCAGCTCGAATGATTCAATATTCAACACCGAGTGGCAGTTTCATTAGCAGACCTACTTACGGCTTTCCCCAAAGGCTGACATAAGATCCCCATCATAATTATGACTGAGGGTGAGCAAATGAAGACAGAAAGATTACTGTGATCTCAAACGTATCTCTTCGTTTTAAGTGGGTTTTCCTGATCAGTAGAATACTTCATTTGGTCACTTAATTAGTGACCAGTTGATCCAGGGCTCCTGCTTGTGAACAGAAATCCCCTTCTGAAGATCCCCTTCCTTTGAATCGAAAGAGGCACAATCCTGATATATCAAAAAATTGAGTCTTATCATTAATATACTTGTCTTATTAGTAGCTGAGGATATTCAACTTTGATGTTCCCTTCATTACACTGATGATATTAATTCATGAGTTTGTCATGCAGTGGTAACACTCCTTGATGGCTATCAAAATTAACTGTGAAAATTACAAGAAAATATGCTACTTACAAAATGCTAATTCTGATTAGCAATGCTAATGCTAATGACAAAAAAGCTAGAATATTTTTATTTCAGTGGCATTTATTTATCATGATGCAAAAATATAAGGATGCATTCATTAGCAGGGGCAGCATTTCTCGAAATCCTGATGAAAAAGAAGGAAAAAATCTCATTAAAGTGAATCAGCAGGGACTTTAATGAGACTGACCTTTCTGATGAAACAGTCACACTCTCTCAAACCTGCTCATGTATAAACACGCAGATGCAGATCTCACAATACGCCGAAAAACCCTGGTGAGGAAAAGTGATGTATTCTTTTTCTAGGTGTGTTTTCAAGAAGAGATACGATTTGTATGCTCAGTAATAGAAGAAAGGAAAATGAGAAATTAAACGGTCCGGCTTAATGTTGTAGCACCCTTGTGGACGACTGGCCGAGAGTGACCCTCTCGTTTGTTTTCCCACAGTCGAGGAGTCTCAGGGCTCTAATTGACACTGATTAGCGGTAATGAGGCAGCGCCTCTGCATTTCTCCCATACAGCTGTGCTTAGCTCTGATGTTAATGTCTTTTATACAGACCTTGGCCCTGTGAAGATCGTACATTAAGGCAGCGCCTCCCTGGTTCCGCACAACGGCTGGGCGTTGCTCACTTGGACCGCGTCGCAGGGGAGATCGATTCATCTGGCTGCATGAGCGTGAGGGTTTTATACCGTCTTACTGTATTTTTGTGGGAGCAGGTCCAGAAGGGCAGGAAACTAACGCTCCTAATCAAACTCGTTTATGGGTCATTAGAAACGAGCGGCGCTGACAGGTACTCCATCCTGTCTGTTGAGGTTTGCCATGCCTTTGCATCACCTGAGGGGCAGCTCAGGTGAAGTAGCACTCGGGAGACTGGAGTCAAACTCAGTAACTGGCAGAGGGAATGTGAGGTTGTGCTTTTGGGGGTGGGGAGGGGGGGGGGTTTATCTTGTTGCTTTGAAGGAGAGCCGCTCGTGTTCTTTTCAAGCTGTGGGGCTGGGTTTTTGGGAGCAGCGCACGCAGGCTCCCCCGCTGAATCCGCCACGGGAACGCAGCCGCTATCACAGAGCCAGACGCCGTAGGCAGCCTCAGCGGGAGACCGCGCTTCAATCAAACCCGGAGCGCCAAGAGTTCAGGGGTCAAAGGTCAAGCGCCGGCCTCAGACTCGGAGGAGCGGGGGAACGTGAGGCGAGGCGGGATGAAGGGGAGACGTGCGAGGACGAGTGAGACGTGCGGAGAAACGTGAAAACGTGAAAACGCTACGCGTTCCTGAGATTACGCTTCACGCGCTGTCTTCAGCATTTCACCATCATGCCGACGGGGTGAAGGTTCAGATGCAAATCAGCGTTTGCAGGTCAATCATCTATCTACAAAGCCCTTATCCCCCCAATGCAAATTTGCAGTAGGCATACTGGCATATTGTCGCCTTTGAATGTTTGAATAACATTTGCTCCTTTTTCAACCTACATTTGTACCATACACAACTATTTTTTGTGTATCTAAATACCTAAAATAAAATCATACAGACTTTGAAGATAAGTACATATTTTATACTATGTTTGCTACATATTTGCACCAAACAAACTACAGGTTGTCCTGAACAGAAACAAAAGAAGAGCGAGCAGGTTGGCTTTGATTGGCTAGGCATTGCCCATATGCATACCTATAAATGCTCGTTCTCAAAACTAAAAACCTGTTTGCTTGAGGAGAAAAATGGGACAAGAGTGATTAAGTGGGTGATCCATGCTTTCACTTAAAAGGAATTTGGACCTGTAGAGCTTGGTGGATGATTTCACAGAGCGTAAGTTGCGCTGGATACGGTGGCCTGTAGCGTAGTGGTTAAGGTAAATGACTGGGACACGCAAGGTCGGTGGTTCTAATCCTACAGCCACAATAAGATCCGCACAGCCGTTGGGCCCTTGAGCAAGGCCCTTAACCCTGCATTGCTCCAGGGGAGGATTGTCTCCTGTTTAGTCTAATCAACTGTACGTCGCTTTGGATAAGAGCGTCTGCCAAATGCCATTAATGTAATGGATATCCTTTTAAATGAGTGAGCAGCAGTTTTGCTTTTTACTGTAAAGCCATTGTAATATTGTGATGTTGTCTCCTATCTGGTAGTAACATTATTGCTCTCTGTTAGGAGTGGCTAGCGCTTATCCATGTGCTTTGTTGACTGTCTGTGGTTCTGAATGGCTGGTGCATGCGCACTGCAAGTGTGCATGTGGGTAATGTTATTGCAGGGGAGGGGGCCTTGAGTATAATTTGCACCGGGGCCTGTCAGGTCGTGGTTACGCCACTGCTCTCTCCATTTACAACAGTACATGCAGAAGTTACACCTGTGCGTAACCTGAAGTTGGCTGGTTGATTCACTGCTAATGCTGCCTCGGACAGTGTTGATCAGAAGATATTTTTTGATGGTTTTCAGACAGCGTATCTACACTCCTGAGAAATGACTAACCCCAGTTTGAACCCGAAAACCGACGCAAATATGACAGCCTGACTAATATCCCAATCTGGTTTGTGGTTCCAGAGCTGCTGGCGAGGGAAAACGGAAGGGCTTTGAAACGCTGGCGGGAGGGGGGGAGACAAAGCCCCCCTTGAAAGATCAAACGGTCCAACCTGGCACTGACCTGTCTTCTCACTGACTGATATGAACCCGATACTCTGTGGACCATCGCTAATGCGCATTTCTTCACTTTTGATACTTTTTAAGCATCTCCTATTGGAGGGGAGGGAGGGGTGTTCGAGGACACAACTTTACTCTATAAAATGTATGGAGGGGGAACTGTCTTTTTGTATTATGAAATGATCATAACTAATTTAATGTTTAAAAATGAGTTCAAAGTCATTTTGATTCTTCGTTTCAACTGGGAATGAGTGATGAGTTATTGCAGATCTGGTTTCATGAGGTAGATGTATTAGTGTGTTTGAAAATGATGATGTGTGGTCTCAGCATTAAGAAAGAAGCTACCTGGCCAGTTAAACTCTACCATTATTTTCTTTCCGTGCGGACCATGCATTGTATCTGATAATCGTATGACTTCCTGGTAAAAGTATTGTATATCGACCACATTTATTCATTTGTATTGGGTCTGTATATTTTTAATTTAGCTAGTGGGTGTTTTATTCTGCTCAATGCGTGGAATACGTAGAGCAGAAACAGGCCACTGTTGTTACATTGCTGAGGAATAAAATTACATCAGAAAACATCTGTTCTGTGTTGCAACAAATGCACCATTTTCACACAATTTCTCATCGCCATATAGCTTGCACTGGAATCATTAATTAAATTGACCAAGAGTATTATTCTATGGAAAGTCTTTATTTTGTTCTTTTTTTGTGGCACATGTTTCGACTACTGCAGTCTTCTGCTCCATTAGTTGTAAAAAGCTATTTTTTCCCCACTGGAACCCCTCTGTTCATGGCAACTTTCACAATTTACTGTGGAAACCTGCTTTTCTGCAGTGGCTCACTACTTAAGGGTTCGGCAGAGGCGTGGACTTTCAACCTTCTAGTTCTAAATTTGGTAAAGACCTTCAGCAGAGTTCCGATCATGGATGTAGCAGAAACTTTTGAGGTGAGATAGTGATCACAGTGGGCTTGGGGCAGGCAGGGGTGGACAGATTGAGATTGGGGAAAAACCTTCATATTTGGGTGTACCTGTGAAAAAGCAGGTGTGCCTAGGACACAGAGGACATAGTGGATCTGAGGTGTCAGCCAGAGACAGCTGGTATTGGGCATTATGAATGCTGAGGCTGATGTATACAGCTCACACAGCAGGATGAAATTGCATCTGTGGGTGGCAGATCACTTAAAACATAATATTGTAGGTGTCATACAAAATTTTTGCGAGATTTAAGATTCACAGTAATCCTCTCTGGAGGACAGTAAACTTTAAGTAGGCTATAAATATTTCTTTGTACCATCACATGCTTTTTATCATCTCTGCACTTTTTCTTTTTAACTTTTTCCAGTACAATAACAATTTTATAAATAAATTTAGCTCTGTGTTCATCGCTTCATGTAATACATCTTTTTCAAAGACCCCCACAAAAAGGAAATGACAGGTTGGTGTCGGCACAACAGCGCGTCAATTTTATCTTCAAGCAGCTCATCAGTTGTGCCATTCATGTTTGTGTCACTCTGGTGCTCTGGTCTTCCCACTGTGATTAACGGGCTGCATTTTTGGACTACAAGTGTCCGTTTGCAGCAGATGAAAGTCCATGAATATTTCCCACCTGGCTCTCTGTTCACAGAGGTTTAGGGTGACGCACCTCGACCGGGCTTGAAAGCCTGTCCGCTGCCCCTTTGAACAGTACCCAAGGGCATCGCCGCAGGTAACCGTATAAGGTCTCGCTTGTGTCGAGGCGCAGGGCCCACAGCCCTGGGAATGAATTAAAAGCTTTCGCCTCCTTGTAGACAGAGGGGCTAAGAATGTCTACATGCAAGATAATCCTTCAAGAATCCAAGGCTAAGTCTAAGGAGTCTATTGTTTTAAAGTGTCTTAATGTTTGCTATATTTTTGGTTAATAGCAATGCTAATGTGCTGTGGGAGTATTAGTTAACCAGCACGAAGGAAACTGATCCATATTTTTTTGTGGGGGATATTTCGCGTCCATATTCTTTGATGTAGCTGTTCGTTGTAGTATTTGTATTCGGTATTGCAGGGGGAGAATTCTATGATGAGGAGAACAGAGGTCTTACACACACAGTCTTCAAATGCAATTCATCTCACGGCCTGCCTGAGTAAGGTATAGGGAAGGACGTAGAGCATCATTATTAAAGCAGGACCCGGAGCTCAGAAACGCAGCATACAGTATAATAATCTCAAATCATATTAATAGCTGCTGCGGCTTGTGTGTGGGTGTATCAGCGTAGAGCATGTGTTCAGATACAGCGCCCCCTCATTGGCTGCATTCAGGACTGCAGGTATGTGAGACTGTCATGTAATCAGACATTTCATATGACAGGTGGGAAACCGTGACGATGGATCAATATCAAAACAAAGGTAACCGTACTACATTTTAATATGTTGTTCGGAAAAAATTAGTGTCGTTAGAAATAGAAAAATGTTTTTTTGTGTATTTATTTATGCAATAATTAATCGACATTCCTCAGAAAGTAATTAGCTTAATTTATTACCACAAGTTCATTCCGAACTTCGAATGACCGTTGGGATAGTGCGTTATGGTGAATCCTGACATAGATAAATGTTTTTTAGGGACCACCAATGCCACGCGCTCAAATGGAAACTGATTTCTGCAGCCCTACAGCCGCCAGAAGGCCCATTCAAAAGATCCAAAGTGGGATTCATGCAGCCAGGGGTGAAGGCCTGTTCAGTTTATCTCCAGCTTTCCCCTCGACCCCCTCGTCAACACAAGGACATTTCCTCATTGATTCTCAGAGCGGGTCACCTGACGTTGTCCTAGCCAATAATCCGCAGTTAATTGAAATTGATACATTTTCTACAGTTGCCTGCTCCATCCTCGAGCTCCTTCCACTCCTGCCAAACCCCACTGCTGCTGTCGATACTAATACCCGCCTTATAGCTGGTGTCTCTGGGTAAATTGATGCGCTGGGTCACGGGTAATGACCCAAATTCAAAGAGCTGAAGTCGGGCAGGCAACAGTCCTGGCCTTCCAGAACCGGCCTTGGATTCACCCAACGCAGCGTTTCTACATTCTGTTCAGTTTGTAATGAACACCGAGGTTTACACGCTGCCCGGCTGTGTTTCTTCATATCTTCCCTTCAAGCTGCCGCTGACAGTATGGGAGCCCTACCTCTCCCGCAGAGAGACTTCAGGGCATTGTAATCTTCCCTGAATGGGATTTTAAACTGTCTCGTGAAACGGCACAGAACCTGCACCTTACATCTTGGGCTATTCCCGTCTCTGAGGGATTTTTTTATGATTCTTGAATTAATTTGGATAAGAAAATTGGCCTGACCTCCTATTAGAGACAGACTGAGTGTAAAAGTATTCCCACACTCCAGTGCTATCACTGTTATAAATAACTGCAATCAATTGCTCAGCTGGTCTTGTCAGGAAAGGCTCCTCATGCTAATTGCTCTAAGTACTTAAAATAAACTGGAGAAGTGAAGTACGGCGTGATGCTGCCACTTCTCCCTCTCTCCCCTTCTCTCCTCTCTCTCCTTCTCTCTCTCTCGCTGTCTCACCCGCTCTTTATCTGTGTGTCTGTATGTGTCTGTCTGTGTATGTTTGTGCATGTGTGTGTGTCTGTCTGTGCGTGTATGTGCACTTGTGTTTGTGTGCCTATGGCATGTGTGTGTATGTGTGTCTGTTTGTGTGTGTGTGTGTGTGTGTGTGTGTCAGTGTGTGCGTGTATTGTTGTACATCATCTCCCAGATTTGACTGGAAAAACAACGTATTTCAAAGCTTCATTCGGCTCAATCCAAATCTTGCTTCATATTTACACTCCAGGGCCACAATGTGAGGTCAACAAAAGGTGAGTTTGGCATCATTCAGAGCAGAGTCTGCTGAAAAGAGGTTTTTCTGACGGATGTAAAAAGTTCACATCCAGCATTTCACACATTGTCAACGCAGCAGATTCCGTGAACAGCTTCCACTTCAGTTATTTTTTGTTCGTTTTTTTTTTTCTTTCAGTTGCTCACCTCGTACAGACTTGAGATTGTGCTTTTGATTGAAAGCTAGCCAATATAGCGCCCAAAGCCGAGCACTGGCAACATTTTTGAAGATGCGCAGAAAAGTACATTGTGGATATTTTTGAAGCCTCTGCTGCTGTCTGCACACTGCCATGATGTCTACGGACATCTATGGATATCCAAGAACGCCTTGGCAATGCAGTGCAACTCGCCTCATTTAACTTCATTGACAGCCATCCAGGACATATGAATTTTGAAACATAATTATCTTTGCACAGCCTGGCAGGCTGAACGGCTGAAAGGCTCTACAGAACAGAATACCTGTCAAAGAACGAACAGTCAGAGCACGGGGTGGATTTGGCTCCTTCTTCAGCCCTTCAGGAAAAGTGTTAAGAAAATAAATAGGTTTCTTTAATTAAATTTAACTTAGTTAAGCTGAGTCAATATTCTTGGATGTGACCACTTTGAGAAGAAATGTGAAGAATGTTGAAGTTGATTCAATATTTTACATTCATAAGTGTAGATCTAAAGAATTACTTTTTTAGTTAAAGGAATACACCAACATTTTGGGATATATACATTGTTTCCCTTACCCAGGCTCAGTTTCCATGTTAGCATAGCATGTTAGCATAATGACTTGAAGCCTAGTAGTCTATCACCATACAGCAACTCAGAAGCTGTCATTTAAACAACACCTATCATGTGTATTTGAAACTCAAAAAATGTTGGTGTATTCCTTTAAGGGAATGCTAAATGATTTCAATATTTTGGTGCCACTTGGATATAAAAGATTGCTATCAACATACAACAGCATTTCACCAATGAAGGCATTGCACTGAAATATCAGTCTCAGAAACTGTCAGTCTCATTATAATTAAAACTTCTGAAATAAGAGTGGAAACTCCATCCATCCATCCATTATCCTAACCCGCTTATCCTGATCAGGGTCGCAGGGGGGCTGGAGCCTATCCCAGCATACATTGGGCGAAAGGCAGGAATACACCCTGGACAGGTCGCCAGTCCATCGCAGGGCACACACACCATTCACTCACACACTCATACCTACGGGCAATTTAGACTCTCCAATCAGCCTAACGTGCATTTGTCTTTGGACTGTGGGAGGAAACCGGAGTACCCGGAGGAAACCCACGCAGACACGGGGAGAACATGCAAACTCCCCACAGAGAGGCCCCGGCCGACGGGGATTCAAACCCAGGACCTCCTTGCTGTGAGGCGGCAGTGCTACCCACTGCACCATCCGTGCCACCAGAGTGGAAACTATGTATGTTTATTTATTTATTTTTTATTTGCTGCCACAAGATATTGACTTATTAGTAGCCTTATGGACAAATTAGGATCTGATTGGTTGTTCCTCACCAATTGGTTTATACACCTATGGCCCATGGAATGCATGTGATGTGAAAGTTTACTTTGATTGTTAGCTAGCTACCGTGTCAATATAGCCCATGCAGTATTTCGTTTCAAGCCTCACTGTTCCTGTGATTTTTTATGAATATATCCCCAACCTCCCTGTCCCTCTGATTATTTATGAATATATCCCAAACCCCACTGTCTTTGTGATTCTTTATGAATATATTCCAAACCTCCCTGTCCCTGT
The DNA here is from genome assembly GCF_963514075.1 of Conger conger. NCBI lineage: Eukaryota > Metazoa > Chordata > Actinopteri > Anguilliformes > Congridae > Conger > Conger conger. The sequence goes on along the minus strand of NC_083773.1, from coordinate 19,952,556 downwards.
TTTTCTTCATGACTATATCCCAAACCCCACAGTCCCTGTTATTCTTTATGACGATATCCAAAACCTCCCTGTCCCTCTGATTATTTATGAATACCTCTCAAATATCACTAACCCTTTGAGTCTTTATAAATATATCCCAAAAAATACTGTCCCTCTGATTCTTTATGAATACATCCCAAACATCACTGGCCCTGTGATTCTTTTTAATTCTACAAGAGAAAAAAAAAACTGAACATCATCATCCATATCATCCTTTTGTTGACTGGCAGTCTGGGAGAAACAACAGCTTTCTCCCCTGTAACATCTGACACCTCTTTCATCCATCTCACCCCTGCTGGGGGGGAGGGAGACGGAGAGAAGTAGAGAAAGAGAGACACAATCACACCCACATCAGCAGCAGCAGCAGCAGTTAAAAAGACCGCTGTACCCCCACCACCGTCCCTAATGGCTGGCCATAAGAAAGCAGCGCGGCGCACTTTGATAGTTAGCGCCTTTAATTTCAGGCCCAGGGCGAAAGGAGACGGCCTAATTGGCATGCGCCATCAGCGCAGGCAGAGACTGCCGTGCTACGCAGGTTCACTGCAATGTTCTCTGAGAGCTGCTATCTCTATCTCTCTCTCTCTCTCCCCTCTCTCTTTCCTCTCTCTCTTTCTCTCCCTCTCTCTCACCTCCTCCCCCTCTCTCTCTCCTCTCTCTCTCCCTCTCCCCCTCTCTATCTCTCCCTTTCTCTCTCTTCCCCCTCTCTCTTTCCTGTCTCTCTCTCTTTCTCTCCCTCTCTCTCACCTCCTCCCCCTCTCTCTCCTCTCTCTCTCCCTCTCCCCCTCTCTATCTCTCCCTTTCTCTCTCTTCCCCCTCTCTCTTTCCTGTCTCTCTCTCTTTCTCTTCCCCTCTCTCTCCCGCTCTCTCCCCCCTCTCTCTCCCTCTCTTCTCCTCTCTCTCTCCCCCTCTCTCTCTCCCCTCTCTCTTTCCTCTCTCTCTCCTTCTTCCCCCTCTCTCCTCTCTCTTTGTCTATCTCTCTTCCTCTTTCTCTATCTCTTCCCCTCTCTCTCCTCCCCCCCTCTCTCTCTCTCTCTCTCTCTCTCTCTCTCTCTCTCTCTCAGGCCCGGGACAGCTGTATGTTTCTATCATGCTCGATATCACTGTGCTCTGCCTAACCCCCACGGCTGCAATTACTCACTCCTGTGTGTGTATTTATAGTGCCCTCTCTCCATGCGAGCACACGCACCCTGCTCGTTATCCAGACACGCACAGTTTAAAGTTGGCCAGATGTGACAGACGCAGTCCCGTTTTTTTTCTTTTCTTTTTTTTTCTCAACAAACCAGCCAATTCGATTGGATGCTGTGAGGCACACGCCAACACATTTGTTAGCTGGGGCGCTGTCGCCAGAACGTGCTGGCAGGGGATGGCCATCGCACTGCATGCTGGGAGTGATTGATCTGCGTAAGAGCAGGGAGTGTATTCTGAAGGTCCCTTTGCCTTTAAACACAGTCAAACGTGCCCCTGATTTCGTTAGCATTAAAAACTTAGTCTATGGTCACTTTTCACACCTGGCAAACTGGTGCTTCAAATGAATATTGACCTGAACAGCAGATTTCAACTGCCCTATACGTAACCTTCCATAGGCTTTCTGCATAATGTGCAAGGGTAGCAGGGGACTGACACAGAACTGTTTCAATAACTTAAATCACTTTTATAACTTTAAATCACTTTTTCATGTCTTTTTGTGCAGTGCTGTTTGGCTGATCTAATCATGGAATATTTAAAGTATTCAATATTCAGAAATGTTTCTGAATGGATTTGTTTGAGGAGATTATTTCTTTAAAATATTTCTTTTTTTGTTTCTTTAAAACAGCTGTACTCCTTCCACAAGGTAAAGCTATTCATTACAGTGTGTATCTGCTACCAAACATTGCTTAAATAAAAAGTAGATTCCAAAGTGCTTGATAAACTTTCCTGTACTGTTTTGCTGTTGTATACACAAAACATTAATATTGTACATTAATAATATTAATGTAAATATCAACCAGCAATATTGTTAACCAGCAAATATGCAATGAAATCACCAGCTACTGCACAGTGGCTGGGTGAAAGGTGGTAATAATCCAGGTAAAAGTAAAGTAAAAATCGAACTAGTATGTAGGGAAGGTCTTTAGAGGCTTTATTCAATACTCTGACAAATATGCTTTCAGAAATACATTTGGTCCAGTTTTCTTGCTTTTTATTTTCTCATTATTTATACACTCGTTCCCCTTAATCCCAGGGATAACCAAATCCCTAATATTGTGTAAATAACAAACAGACTGTGCACTTGCAAAAATAAAAAAAATGACTCAAAGTTATGGATGAACTCCACAGACTGATTAAGAGCTTAGTCCCATGCCATTTCCTCGACTGCGGAGAGCACATTTCTGCAACAGCGAAATAGAAATGATCCGTGTCCGTCAAGCAAACATATATACATCATTTCCCTTAGAAACAGGAAGATATGGAGCATTCTGTTTTTTAAGCGGAAGAATCCTTATGTCATTGCATTGAAAGTCTTCCGTAAACACATCCTTTATTCCTGGGGTACGTGCTCGATCTGCTCGATCTGACAGGGCGAAAGAGCCGCAATAACAGAATGATGGATGCGATGCTGGTTTGTGAGATGGACCATGCATCACTTTCAGGCAATACTTTTCATTGCCCTCCCTTAATGAATTACATAGAAGAGTCATATCCTGCTTTAATAAGTTTGCCAAAGAAACAAGCCTTTTCTGTCTCCCCGTATATGAAGTAAGGCTTTTGATTTTATTACTGTACTGCAGATATGATATTATCCCTGTCACAGAAGCTATTAAAAGTAAAGCTGTGAATATAAACACTGTCATATGGAATATGATAGCATTGCTTTGGGCTTTATTTACTTTATTGAAGTGTCTCTGAGTTAGGGTTAGGGTTAGGGTTAAACCCTAGTGAAACAGTGACATGGGTACCTCAGGAGGTAAGAGCTGTCATCTGGAAGTTGGAGGGTTGGAGGTTCTATCCCACCCTGAGTGTGTCGAAGTGCCCCTGAGCAAGACACCAAACCCCCAATTGCTGCCGAGCTGTTAATCATAAAACTTTTATTTGCTGTAGTCTCCAAACTGGGCATTATGTTAAGTCAAAGTTTTGAACGAATGTTCCATGAATTAAGGTCTGATCCAAAATACAAAACTTGGTGTGATCCTGAACAACCAGCTGAGGTTCTCTGAGCACATTTCAACAACCGCAGTCCTGCAGATTAACAACACCAGGAGAATATACACCAGGGGGGCTCAAACTTCAATCCTGGAGGGTCACAGTCTGCTCAGATTTTTGTGATTTCCTTTCAGGCCTTGGAAACAAGGTTTTCAGACTCTTTAGTCCAAATCACGGTCCTCAAGGCCTGAGAACTGCTGGTTTCCCAGCCCCCCTTTACCTAGGAGGCAGGTGTGGAGACAGTGTGGCCAATCAGTAGCACTAATTGTACAGTATGTAGCACTAACCCAGGCCAAATTTGGATTCAAGGACCAGATTTGATGATCCCTATTAATCAGTTAATCACTGACTTATTTTAAGTGCAGGAACACATCAAAAGCCAGCAGACACAACGGCCCTCCAGGATTTCAGTTTGAGATCTCCAATCACCTTCCTGACACAGAAGGCTACACAGCTAATTCTCATCTTGACTAGTGTAACTTATCCTGGCTGGCTTACCAGCTTGTGCCACCAGGCCACTGCAAATAGCCCAGAATGCTGCTGCTCACTGCTCACAGATCGCTGATCTTCAACCCTGCCAAAACTCACACCCGCCATGCCACTTCCGAACACCCTTCGCTAGCTTCCACTGGCTGTCGGCATTCAGTTAAAATCTCAGACACCGGCATACCAAGCAGTGAATGGTACTGCCCCTTCCTATCTGCAGACAGTAATTATACCATTCTTCCTCTCCATTACACCAGACCACTCCATTCAGCGTCCTGCCCCCAGCTGCCTGTACCCTCTCTCTTACAACTCCCAGTGTGGTGTATTCAAAATAGTGTCTGTTGGTTAGATGATCACATGTAACTATAGGTATCTGTGTTCTGATTGGCTGGAGAATGGTATAATTGAGGTGACCCACAATATGTTGTTAGTCTCAGTTAGGCTGAATAAGAATAAGCATAATGTTCCTTATGTGTGAGGTACTACACTCCCAAAAATAAAGTGACAGTGGAGGTAACGCTACATTTTGGTTCTTCAAGGATTAAATTTCCCAAACATACCCTGAAAGTACACTAATGTTCTCTTTGGGTACTAATAATATTCAATAATATTAAATAAATGAAATATTAATATTTAATAATAATTATGTATTGCTGGCTAGGCAACTTTATGTACCTAACAAACATTTGTACCTTTTTTTTTGCACTTTTTGTAACTTTCTGAGAGTGGACAGATGGGTATCTGTGTTCTGATTGGTTGGAGAGCACTGACATAACTGAGATGACCCGCTGCACCTTTTAGTTCATCTCAGTTAGGCTGAATGAGGAGAAATATAATACTCCATATGTGTGAGCCAAGTTAACTTTTCTGAATCACTAAAATTATGAATGTCATTACGTACTCAATACCCAGCAGCCCCTCCTCATAACCCCATCATCTTCTCTGTCTTCATACCCTGATGGTGGAAAAAACTTCAACAATCCGTCAGGGAGCCAAATTGACTCTGTGTTCCGTCGTAAAAAATCTCGAAACACACCTTTTCAAATTACACCTCAAGGTTTCTATGAAAATAACTGTTTCTATCTATGAAGAACAGGGATAAAAAATTAAGTAACCCCCCTCTCTCTTTATCTCCCAGGTCTTGAGGCAAACACTTTGAAGGTGGAACTTATATGATTGTAATAGTACATATCTCTAGCTCATGTGGTGTTCTCTTATCATGTGAAGTATACTTTTTGTAAGTCGCTTTGGCCGAGAGCGTCGGCTAAATGATTAAGTTGTAAATTGCAAACCTTCATTTAAGCACATCAGACTCATCTCTGCAGTATCTCACAGTACCATAACTTTACTTCCTTCCAAATTGCCAGGTCCTCTAGCTGGAACCGCCGTCTTTTTTTATTTTTTTTATTTTTTTATATATCCACCTCCTCAACCCAGTTGACAGTGATAAATATTCCACAGCACTTGAGTTTCTCTACCCCCAGGGATTATCTTCTTTCTCTGCTTCATATTTCATAATCCTATCTTAATTCACAACAGGTAACACAATTGATGCAGATTCTGACAAGCCTTTTTAGCATTGATCGCGGTGAAGGCATTGCCACATGACTGTGGAGCCCATTTATTCAGTCAAACTACAATATATCACTTGGAAGGGAAACATTTGTCTGTTTCAAGGGTCGACCATCTTTCTGTTCTGTATATTTCTTTTAAATATATCTTTTTAAATTTCTTTATTTTCATTATCTCATTGAATAAGTTCCTTTCACAGTGAACCTTAATTACTATGTGTTAGCTCTGTGTTTAAGACACACGTGAAATTAAACCAATGTGACATGTCCTCTCCAATAGCTATTTTTGATCTGGTCTTCAAATGACACAAATCCGGGAGGGCTTTTGATAAATGTAAATGGACCGAGATAGTGTGCTGACAAAGATATGCATTTTGACATTTAAATGGCAGCCACCATGACAGGGGGTCAGTGCACATTGTGACAGTGACATCACCCGACCCCCCCACCCCTGACATCAATCGCACGCGTCTCTTCAACTCCCGGCGTCAGAATTACGCCGTTAGAAACAAATATGCAGACTCTCTTTGCAGCCGTTCTAGAGAAGCAGAGGCTCACATCCATGTTACTAGATGAAAGTGCCAAAGCACTGGGAACACAGTTCAGCTTTGAAAACCAATTGGTGCTTTGATGATGTCATCCGTATTTGATGTTTGTCAGAGGTGCTGAAAACAACTACTGTTGTGTGCTCAAATTTGAGCAGTTCTTTAGAATCCTGCTAATTCCGCTGCAGCTTCTTGCTAAATTATATGGTGTATCCTGCCTGCTTTGTTATTCATTAGGGATAAGGTCGATCTGCCAAACAAATAACTACACAATTTGCACAAATACTCACAAACTACAGAAATATTCCATATTTGTGATCATGCTTATGCCAGTTATAGATATACCTATATGAAGTGTGTAAATAGTACAAGTACAACTGCGTGTGTTCATAACCATGCCTAGCCATTTGATAATAAAACCCTTTTAAGAATGCATTGACTATCCTACAAAGAACTCAAAGTCGTTGTTTTATCCCTCTGTTGGTAATGGCAGTTTAATTGCCTCAGTAAACAGCTAAAATAGCTCGATGTGGCGTGACACACAGTGGATAGTAATGTTCTGGCCCATTCCGCCTGACAGTGATTGCATTGTTGTCTTGTTTGACTAGAAAAGCAATTAGCTGAAGGGGTGACGCCACCATCTCTGAAATTGTCTCTTCATTGGATGCCGGCTCACTGATGGTGCCGCATCCCGCCGTTGTCTTTGTTCCAGGTTCACCTTGACCTACCTGGCCCAACCCCTGCCGCCGTGACTCAATTGGGAATGACTGGAATTGTTGGCGGAAGCAGTGTGTAATTAGAAACACTGCAGGTTGTGCTCTCTCTCTCTCTCGCTCTCTCTCCCCCTCTCTCTCTCTGCCTCTCTCTCCCTCTCTTTCTCTCTCTCCTTCAATCTCTCTCTCACTCTCTCTCTTTTCTTTTTTGGATGGGGTGCTCTTTACCCATCAGCTGCATAATATGATGCTTGAGAGGGGGAAAAAAGAAGAGAAGCATTCACTTTAAATTCAAATGGAGTATTTATTTGGTTAAATCAAGTACTATCATCCAAATCCTTTGTGCAGAATGAGCAAGTGTTAATTTTTATTTGGTTATGAAATAAAACTTGATTGGACATACTAATGATTAATAAATCAAATATAAATCAATCAATTTTCTGGCTGGGAATGTGATGGATGCTTGATTCATGATCCAACAACATGCTTTTGCATGGGGAATTCCATGAAAATGATTCCTGTCAAATACTTCCATTGTAAATGATATACATCCAAAGAGCTTTCAAAAATAAAACCTATTTCTTATACATGTTGATTGAGAGACTGGATATAACAAAGTCCAAGATTCCCCAGCACCGAGTTTGAATACCCTTGACCCTAAATCAGTTTCATTATTAGAAACTGTACCTGTCATTTATTAACAACATCAATGTTGTGTTTTGATCCACATTAAGTGGTCCTCAAAAGGATGTCAGACCACACCTTTACCTGTTCCTGGACTTTCAGTCATTATGAAAAGTCAGATTTTGTTTATTTTCACCAGACATAAAAACTCATACTTGGCCTTGTTTGGGTCACGCACAGCCCATGTCCTTAAACTGTGTTTGATTGAATCCAGGGGTAAAAGTGTTTGATTGAATCTGACCATGGTTATTGAAGGACTCTCTCCACAGTGCTGTCACACTGGCTCCGATCGACAAACGCTTAGATCCTCAGGGCAAGCAGAACAATCGATGAGCCAGCAAGAAGCCACTGTTCTCTCAGACGCCCCGTTGAGTGTCTGTCTGAGGCACGCCACCTTCACACAGCAAACTTCAAGGTTGAAGGTGTGCTGAAAACAAGTACAAAAGCCAAACAGTTTTTACACTTTTATTTTTGTTTTATACTAAAGGCACAAAAAATATTCTAAAATAGCAATTTTCAGTAATATCTACAATGCACTGGCAAGCTCTGTCTTTGAGAAAATTGTGAATTTGTGCTCCTCTGCCTGTACTTCTTGTAAAATGTGTTTGGGAGGTGTGTGGGCGTGACGCTCGTTTCTGTGTGGGAGGAGATGGTGTGTGTGTAAGAAGCTCATGGGGTGGGATCAGGTTTTAGGATTTATGGCTAGCTAGCTACTGCAATGGCGAAGGTGAAAATGGACAGTGAAGTGAAACGACAAGCCAGCAGGACTCAATCCAGAATGAGGACAGAGAAGGGGACTTATTTGATTATAAACACAGGACTACAGCAAGGAAAAAAAAAAACCTGTGTAGTATGACTTGACATGGCTGGTTTTTCCTGGCTACAGGGGTAGCCGGTAGCTTAGTGGCTAAGGTACATGACTGGGACCCGCAAGATTGGTGGTTCAAACATTATAGACTTAACATAATAGGAGGGTTAACCGTCTTATGCTGCATCCATGGAGGAAAGGGTAACAACAGTATGCTCTTCATTACAAACTGACTGCTGCACAATGGGGCCAAGTTCAGAGGGGCAAAGGGTCAGATTACCCAGCAATAATTATATTTGGGGCTCTGCGGGTAGAGGGTAGAGCAGTCAGTTTAAAGTATTTCTTCATCAGATGCACACACACACCCCTGCTGAGAAAAAAACAGCTCAAGCTAGGTTTTGAAACAGCTAGTAGCTGGTATTTCAAGCTTGTCATAGCTGGATTTTACACCAGGAACACACACACACACAATAATAATTCTTTTTTTTTTTTAAAGCACCCAATCATAGCTTCCTGTGTCAGGAAACACAACTTTAATTATTTTGTAAGTCATCTATGAGTCATGGGTAAATAAATGAACTGAGAAAACAGACATGCACATCTGCAAATGCAGTCTATGAACTTTCAGAGATATCATGTTGCTACACAGGGATTCTTGTGTAGTGAATTATTGTCCCAAACTGCGAATAATAACGTACACTTCATTAAGAAAGAGGGAATACAAACTTTGGCTCAGGCATGATCAAAAACAGTTTTGTTCTGCATTCATTTGCGGTTGCATTCAGGAATGGATCTTGCATTTGGGTTCGTCATTTGGTAAGGATTAGCAAAGATGTTCGGGTAAAGTTTCTGGCTAGTTAGCTAGTTAGCCAGATGGCAGGCCCGAGTAGACTGTCCAGTTTATTCTGGTGCTCAAGAGCCTGTGTGTCTGCAGTCGGCAGCAGAAGCCGTTCCCTGTCATATCACTGTGCTCCTCGCATTACGTGATTTGTGTGTTTATACCAGATACATAAAACGGTAGAAGACAGTAGATCACAAGTGGAAAACATGAACGCTCCTCTCTCTGGAATCATAGGTCATTCCTGAAGATTGCAGCCAGCCGTTAAGATACAGAGATGGAAAGGAAATATAGACTGCTGAGACTTATTTCAGCTGGAGGTGTGCAGAGAACAGTAGACACACATTTCAAAGAAGATGCACAGACATAAGGTGTGAAAGATGCTTTTAATAAATAAGCTAGAAAGTGAAGAGAGCAGATTCTGTCATTTCTGTGAGGAGCAGTTCAGGTGTGGGGTTGAGCATGTAAACACTATGATACTTGTGATTTCTCATTACATAAAAAAAATATATATATATGTTTCTTATTGAGATGCTGTGGCATGACCTTAAAAAGGCGGTTCATGCTCGAAAACCCTCCAATGTGGCTGAATTACAACAATTCTGCAAAGATGAGTGGGCCAAAATTCCTCCACAGCGCTGTAAGAGACTCATTGTTATCGCAAGTTATCGCAAACGCTTGATTGCAGTTGTTGCTGCTAAGGGTGACCCAACCAGTTATTAGGTTTAGGGGGCAATCACTTTTTCACACAGGACCATGTAGGTTTGGATTTTTTTTTCTCCCTTAATAAAAACCTTCATTTAAAAACTGCATTTTGTGTTTACTTGTGTTGTCTTTGACTAATATTTAAATTTGTTTGATGATCTGAAACATTTAAGTGTGACAAACATGCAAAAAAATAAGAAATCAGGAAGGGGGCAAACACTTTTTCACACCACTGTATACAATCTAAATATATAGTTATTAAAAACACAAATATGGAGCCCTATGAAGGAGTAGCATTCACTGTTGAGACAAGATATTTTAATTAAAAAATATCTGTATAATAAGCTTTCGTTGCCATTATCCTGAACTGACTTGGGGTAGATTGCATGGTGCATTTCAGGAATGCAGGATTGTAATGTGTCCAGGTGTGTCTAATTGTGGGCCTTTTTAAGATCAGCTGTGCTGACTAATTGGGAGGTGATCTTTGTCTGGGCAGTCTGGTGGTAAAGCTTATTGTTGACGGTTTCCCTAGTTTCCATATAATTTGAGTGTGCTGCAGCTGCAGTGCCTGCATGTTACGGCAGGGAGGACAGAGGAACCAGAAGCAGACACAGGGGTGTGGAAAATGGCAAGTTTACTCACAGGTGATGGGACAGACAGAGCGTAGTCACAAAACAAGCCACGGTCAAAATCCAGGGGGTCAGTCCAAACAGGCAGAGGTACAGAAATCCACAAAACACAAAGAATAGTCCAGGGAAGCAGGCAGGGGTCAAAACAGGAAAACCAGATGGGCAAGGGCAAGGGCAAGGGCAAGGGCAAGGGCAAGGGCAAGGGCAAGGGCAAGGGCAAGGGCAAGGGCAAGGGCTCGGGAACAAGGGCAGGGGCAAGGAAACAAGGAGGCTAGAACTGGGGAAGGAATCAAGGGCTCGGGAACAGAAACAGGACAAGACGAACTAGCAGCGTGCAACTGAAAAGGACAGGTATAAATACACAGGGGAATGAGACAAACTAGGCAGGGCATGGGAGTGAGGGCGGTCTAACAAATAAACATCAGGTGAGACACATGAAAGGGTAATGGGACAATAACGAGGGGGAAACAAAAACACGGACTGGAATCACAAAGACACACATGTAATACAAACGGCTCCGGACTAGGGAGTAGACAATTTGCAGAGAATCAGGAGATGCAGAGATACAGAGAGACAGGTGCGAATACTTCGCTGAAAACTAAGCAAGTAATCAGTGATAGAATAGGGAGGTGGAGTTACAGAACAGAATTGAAACTGGAGATGCATTAGTAAGTTAGTTAAGTGATTTAAATTACAAATACCCAAAACTAGTGAATGTTAGTTTGACAAACATATTAGTGTGTTAGTATAATTAGTACTGTACAAATTCTATGTTAGTTGGGATTAGTATATTAGTGCTATGTACAAACATGAAATGGAGAGAAAGCAGGAAGTAAGTAATGTAAGATTGGAAGGAAGACTGAACCCCGGAACTACCGTAAACACCCGAATAGTGGGGCACGCAGACAAGGGAGTGACTGGACTAGAAAACATTCAGACTCAGACATCACAGGGGAAGACGAGTGCAAAGACAAACAAATATAAACAGAACCAGACATGAAATATGAAAAATAATAAATTACAAGAATAAATAATACTAAACAATGATACACTAACACACAGAACACAGGAACATAACACTGCATTTCTGGCTTGTGTGTAAATAAACTGTTTTATAGGTTTTGACCACTGGTCAAATCTTTGATTGGCTGGCTGAAGAATCAGCCGTCTTTGTGACAAGTCCAAAGAAATGTATTGAAGGCTATACAGAAAAATGTTATGGGTACTAGTGATGTATTGGTAGATCATACTACCATGAGCACCTCAAAACATATTTGTAGATGTTGCTTGCAGTTGCAAAACATCTTTGGACAGTGTCTTCGCTTTGTTTTGTTTTCTCACAAAGCCCAAATATCTTCAACTTTCCAGAGTGATTTTCCTGAAAAGCCAAAGTGCTCTTCGAAGCATCATCTTCAGCAGGAAAGGTCAAACGAATACCCAGGGAGACTCGTGGCCATCACATCTCAAGAGTTCATTCTACAGCAGCAGTTTGAAGCCCAAATCTAACAATGTTTTTCAGCTTCGCATTTCCACTGGTGACCCTGCGGTTTAAATGGACCATTTCACCACTATCCATCTCATCTTCACTGCAGGGAAAATGGCTGCTGCAATGTATCCCAAAACATTCCTCTCCAAGATTCTCTTTGTTCTTCAGGTAATCAGGACTGAAAGTACTTCAAAGCTACAACAAATGAACAGCTTTTGTGAAAAGAAACACTACAGGAACGGTGTCCACTTTTCCTTCTCCTATTGTATGGTGATTTGAAGTGAACACATCAACATGTTTGAAGTCTTATCACAGAGTAGATAAGGAGCCAGCGTGCCTGCAAATATTTGAATGTTTTGTCAAGAAAGAGGACATAAATGTCTGTAAAGCAAGCATAATCTGAAATATGCTGTTCTTAATGAAACATAAAATGCCGACTAATGGCTTTCGTCACATTGCGAAAGGGTATGAACATGAAAAATGACTGTCTAAGCAGCACTACACATGAGACCCCTTAAAATACGATCTGGCATCCAGATAAAATACAGGATGCGTTTGTCTTGGCATGCCTCTGCAGAGTAATGCTGGGTAATATAAAAACATAAAAGAAGAAGCTTAAAGGCTACCAATCATGAGTCAGAACAATAGACTGATTCCTGCATTACGTTGCTTGTGCAGTAAATAGGGACATTATATCTATAATATAATATAACATAATGTAATATAGGACTGACTGAGAATTATGTGATGGCAGAATAAGTCATAGTAAGAGATTAGCAGGAATTCAGTCAATATTTATCCATAACTTAAACTCAAAATTACATTAATTTTTAATTGTGTTCTTTTTCCTCCATTCAGAGTTCAGCAATCAACAAATTGAACTCAAATTTGGATTTAGAGTATTTGTAAATTATCATTTATGAATTAACCTTTATTTATGCCGGGTAGGTTGGCTGAGAATGCATGCTCTTCTCCAGCAATACCCTGTGAATGCCCCCAAAGTAGCTTAACTAGCATGTCTTAGGACTGTGGGAGAAAACCGGAGTACCAGGAGGAAACCCAGGCGTGTGCAGGGAAAACATTCAGACTGCACAGAAAGGCTCCGGCCAAGATTCAAACCCTGGACCTTCTTGCTGTGAAGTGCCACCCCATTAGGGGTGACTGTCGATTGAATCCAGACCTCTGTTTGTATTCAGCCATGACTGTATAGCAGGTCATTATTGGGGGCAGCTACTGGGACAACAGACCTCACCAGTATCATGTCAGACTGAAATCATCAAGGGGTATTGTTTAGGAAATGTGGCCCCACTTTTGCTAAATGCTGTACAGGTTCTGCATATTTCTAACCTCACTGGGTGCCTTACTGCAAAAATAAACCACACTTTGTCTCCCTAAAGCGCTGGTGGGAAATTTAGACTACATAAACATTAATACTACATTAACAATTTTTATTATTATTATCCAATCAAAATACATTGTTATACTAATCATTAAGTCAGTGATTGACTCATTTTTGGGGGAATGAAACTTTACTTTACTCACCTTCCATTGTCATTCCACACACACTACTGTATAGCCAAGGTGATAAATCAGACAGACATTGAAAAGTTTTAAAAGTATGGGTTCCCTTAACTTACAGATATAATCACAGGGGTAGAAATAACAGTTGTATGAAACCCACCCTTCTGTTTTTGAATGTACAGTGTGCAAACAATGAATCAGATAATTCGTTGACAAGGTAAACCCATATTTGAGGATTGAGGAAAATCTTTTTTTAAACATTGCTAGTCGTCTCAGTACATATTTTACTGTTTCAATACAGGAAAATGAATTCTGGTATTCGAGAGAGCCAGTCAGATTTAGTTGGCATATTAGCTTTGGTGTGGATGAGATATGGGGGTTATCTTACACAGAGGTGACATCTAGTGGCTTTCACAAAGGAATGTTGAACATGAAAGGTATTTCACCAAAATTACATTTCCTTTTCATGTTCAGCTATTGAACAGTCACACTCCCAAACCCAAAGATCGCTCTCTGTTATAGATACGTTGAGCTATTCTGAACTCACACTGAGAAAATGTCTCAGAAATTGTACCATCCCCTTGGCTTACATTACATTACATTATTGGCATTTGGCAGACACTCTTATCCAGAGCGACGTACAGTTGATTAGACTAAGCAGGAGACAATCCTCCCCTGGAGCAATGCAGGGTTAAGGGCCTTGCTCAAGGGCTCAACGGCTGTGCGGATCTTATTGTGGCTACACCGGGATTAGAATCACCGACCTTGCGTGTCCCAGTCATTTACCTTAACCACTACGCTACAGGCCGCCCACCTTACAGGAAAGGTAATAATAAATATGCACAGGTGAAAATAAATGTGCCATTTGTTTTTGTGTATTTAACTGCTTGCTAATCTCCATATGATCACCTTTTGCTTTAAAAGCAGATGTAAAAGGAACCTGAGGATCTCACCTCCGTTGTGGGGAATGTGTTGGAATGACGTCACATTTTCCTGGCGGATGACGGTAGTGATCCCTCCCTATTTCAGCCTGTCTCCGTGTTTGCTGTGGGACATTTTTACACCAGCTCATCTCAGCAGGTGCGTGTGAAGGCAGAGGATGATAGGTAAAACACCCAAGCTGGCGACCCCGCGAGTCTCGTCCAGAGAACAGTGTGGGTTCTTTCTGTTTTTTTTTTTCTTTTTCTGTTGCACCAGGAAGCAACATAGGCACCTTCATGTGCCCAGTTTTATTAAAAACTTTGGGGCGCAATATCAGCTCTTGCTGTACATAAAATAGCAACAACTGTTTACAAAAGTAAACTGCACAACTGAGAATCTTTTCCAATCGGTAAATGTATGGAATGGTATTCCAAGTAAGCAATCATGTTTGATTGCTATTTAAATTATAAATACAGTGCAATATTAGGCTGAAATTAGTCAGTGCATGTTTTGGTGAAAACATGAACCAGATAATTGTATGACATGATATACACTCACTGAGCACTTTATTAGGTAGACCTGTACACCAGCTTGTTAATGCAAATATTTAATCAGCCAATCATGTGGCAGCAACTAAATACTAAAAGCATGCAGACATGGTCAAGAGTTTCAGTTGTTTCTCAGAACAAATGACAGAATGGGGAAGAAATGTGATCTAAGTAACTTTGATCGTGGAATGATTGTTGGTACCAGACAGAGTGGTTTGAGTATCTCAGAAACTGCTGAGCTCCTAGGATTTTCATGCACAACAGAGAATGGTGCAAAAAACTAGTGAGCAGCAGTTCTGCGGGCAGAAATGTGTTGTTAATGAGAGAGGTCAGTGGAGAAGGGCCAGGCTGGTCAAAGCTGACAGGAAGGTGACAGTAAGGCAATAACAATGCATTACAACAGTGGTATGAAGAAGAACTCTGAACAAACAACATGTCAAACCTTTTAACTGGATAGGCTACAGCAGCAGAATACATTATTTTGTGCAATTTACAGTGCTGAAATGTTGTCACATAATTTGCATTAAAAAAGTGAAATAAAGACATTACCTTTAGATGCTCTGGTCACTGACCTTGCTCCGCTGACCAAGAGCTCAGCCTGACTTGGGAGTCACTGACCTCGTTGTCACAAGCCGGGGCTCATCCAGGGATCTCAAGCAAGGCCCTTACCACTACATTGCTCCAGGGAGGGATTGTCCCCTGCTTAGTCTAACCAACTGTAAGTTGCCTTGGATAAAAGCATCAGCTAAATAACTGATGCAAGGGTTAACCACTACAACATGGCCACTTCATGTCTGTTACCGCAGGTATCAGTCTCCCTGCCAGGGAGCGAGAGGGAGCTTCCTCCCTGAGCAGAGCAGGGCCGTGCCGTCGGACACAAACAGGAAGACGCTCTCTGTCATGCCAGGCCGAGCGGGAGACCGAGACACGACAAGAGATGGCGGTAAGCTTGTTAGCTACACCGCTACCTGTCACACGGGCCAGTGATGAAAGAAGAACAAAAAATTCAATCTGCGGCCTTTTTTCTGAAAGCAACGTCAAGTCTGAACCGGGGGAAACGAGGAGAAGTCAAAAGCGCCCCTTCCCCACCTCCCCACCTCCCCCCTCTCCCGTCCCCCCAAGCATTCGCGATTTGCAAAACACACACTGTACGGACCAGGCGACCTCATCATCCGCCAGGCTGGTCAGCGCCTGAGCCGCGGGAGAATGAAATGTCGCGCCTGTCGGAGCGGCTGTAACCCCCGGCTCTCAGACGCGGCTGCCGCGGGCTCGGGCTTATCCGCATTAAAGGAGACAAGGCTGGGACAGGGCCGGGAAGACCGACGGCAGCCTGACAGTGAGGCTCGGCCAGGCTGACAGCGGGTACGGGAAGTGATGGAAGAGAAAGTTTCCTGGGGAATGGTGTGAATCATCATACATGCACGCCACAATGGGGTCGTATGCTGTAAACACATTCTCTTTACAATGTTTTAACAAATCCAAAGGGCAGAGAACACACCACGTGCCAAATGTATTTGGGGATTTTGAACGGGCGGTGATGTTTCAATTCGGATGCTCTTCTAATGATTATTTTATAAAAAGGTTTTTCCCCTGTCAGACAATCAGAGATTCTTTCTCTCACACTCAACTCTTTTCCAACCAACTTTTCATAAATAGGTTGGAGTTTTTTTTTAAAGGTGTAATTGAACATATCTACGAGCGGAGGCAATTCAGTGAATCTGTGCGCAAGTGGGTTACCCTGCTGTCTAAACCCCGGCGTCCTCTCGTTCACCCCGAAAAACCCTCCCCAGCCTCCCCCTCTCCGCCTTTCATCCGCCTCTGCAGACGCGGGGAAAAGATGACAGCTTTTCAGCGACATGCGGCACGGAGGGGGAGAAAAAGAAAGAGAAACTTTTTGAAATTCCTGTCGGCGGATGTCATGGATGGCATCAAACAGTCTGAGCTGGGTGAAAATGCCGAATCTCGCAAAGCTCTCCTTTTGTGAGTTTCCCCCCCTTCGGTCTCACTTAGCGGCGGCGCAGACGCGACCGGGCGACGCTGATAAGCTCTAACGGGGGGGAGAGAAGAAAAAATAACTGAATGTTTTTTAAGGGCCGCGGCGTCACGCTACGCTACGTGATTCAACAGGTGGGCGGTGGTGTCAATTTGAGTCAGACCGTTACCAAATCTGCAATGTCGATCTGGGCTTCTGCACATATGGCGAGAGCAATATTGTCTAATGTGTGTGTTGCGGGGGTGGCAAACAAACAGCTTCTAAAGGCATAAACTAAAACCACCCCAAAAGAGTCTGCAGGAGATTAGTCCTCCATGCCGGTTGTCCTGGCCTTTTATAAATCACATTAAGCAGCATGTCTATGCATTAATGCCTCCAATACTGCGTGGTAACAGACTTCAATGCATTGGCAAAGACAATGAGAGCAATCTTTTCGTCAGAACACCTCCTGATGTTTTGTGGGCTATCGGTAATGAAGTGAAATATTACCAATTTTATATACCTGGGGGGGGGGGGGCAGCCCATGTAAATAGATGCGACAAATATTTAACATAACATAACGTTACATAATGGCGCGAACAGGCCATTCAGCCAATTCCTACCACTAAAGTGGACCTACTTCTCAGTTTGCTTAACAGCTAAATAGTATCTAGCGCTGTATCAAGCCTGGTCTTGAAAACCCCCAATGTTTCGACCACTACAAGCTATTCCACACACTGACCACTCCCTGTGGGAAGAAATGTACCCCTCACCCTCGTTCTGCTAACCGAACTCACCCTGAAATAGCCTGTAGTTCACTTTACAAGTCAATCTTTTATAGGGGGGTGTCCAGGTAAGGGAGCCAGCACTCGGCATGACACCGTTTTGCGTAAAGCAAAGCCTTTTTCCCAAAAGAAGCAACTCAGCTACAGTGGCGAAGAGTCCCCAGTCAACCCAATCCCCCCCAGCCCCCCCCTCTTAACCACCCCCCAGAAAATGGGATATAAAACAATACCGACGCACAGATCCAACCGCCGTGTCCCCTGACTGAACTCGCAGAGCTGCGTTTCACACTTTTCCTGGGGGAGTTTATTCAAATTTGCCAAGAACTCTCAGTCGCGCGCAGACACTGAATAAGCAAACGCAGGCTTTTCGGATTGATTTGTGGAATTATGCTCATTTGATGCCAAGGGACCAACGATTTATCCCTCTGTTAGAGTTTCACACGAGTCTCACAGTTCAGAGCATATTGTTTGACATCGTCATCTTCAATGCTGACAATAGCTGACAATATTGTACTTAGAATCACACTTGGCCTTCTGTTTTCCAGTGGGTAGGCTACCTTGTTTTCATTAATTTTACTTTGAAGCGTATGAGGACTGTAGGCTACAGTTATATTGCACCATTGTATTCCATAAACACAATAATTGGGATAAATCACAAAGAAAAAAATCCATTATTATCTGGAGAAAGAACATTAAATGAGCCGTGTGAATATCAGTGGGGTAATTCAATTTAGGTGCTAAAGCAGAAGCAAAATGCAAGCAACCGAAGTGACAACCAAAGTACCCTTTACAGAATAATGTCGGTTTACAAAGCCTTGTGAAAGTTTTTTTTTTTTTTCATTATAAGAGCTATAATGACGGTATTGCTCTGGCTGCGGCACATTTGATTTATGGGACGCGTAGTCAGGATTCCCCGATCTTGGATGAGTAATTACAAAGCTTTGCGACATTCCTGACGATCGTGCAGACGTCACAGGTGCAGCGGCACGTGGAAAGTTCATTCCCATCTCTCGCTCCCAGCAGCCCTAGAGTCGCGACTCGCTCCGACTTCCGGCAGACGGGGAGGTTGTGTTACAAGAAACGCCAGTAATTAACACTTGACAGAGAGAAACTAATTCTACCATGGATCTTGTCTGTTGTTTGAGTAAGTGGAATCGTTTTCAGGGTTATGAAACATTATAAAGTAGCCTGCTATCTTCGGTGAACTCTGGGAATGAAAGCAAGTGAGAATAAAATTTGATCAAACTTTTCTTTCTTACTTTTTTTTTTTGTTGTTGTTTTGTTTCAACATCGAGTCCACAAGATTCACAGAAAATTCTTTCAGATCTATTTTTTATTTTGTGCCCTACAGGAATCAGTATAAAAACTGTATATAACAGTATATAAGTATAAAAACTATTTTGTAGTCTAGTTTAGGAGGGCATCGTTTTGTATGAATTTCGTTTTAATTGGCTGATTAACTTTTCTAATGCCTTTTTGAGTGATCTGTAAAAGGAGCTTAGCAGAATTTGAGTTTGCTAATTAAATGATCTTTAAATGATCTTTATATTATTAGCTTAGTTACACTCTCAGGACAGTACAGCTGGAATTAATGGCTGTAGCTCCAAAACAATCAGCTCACATTGAATTTTTCTCAATGTAAAAAAATGAATAAATTAAATGTAAATTAATCATTTTTTGCAGAACACCCAAAAAAGTGATATTTGTCTCATAATAGTATATCTCAGAGCAGATTATATTTAAAAAGAATTTGTTAGCATGATCACACTGAAATATGCACAGATATTTTTTTAAACATTCCAAGAATGACTACTAAATTCTAAATAGCACTATGCAGTGTAACAAATGGACAAAATAAATATTTAAAGTTTGTTTGTTATATACAACAAAAATATATTTGTTGTTTTGAATTTGAAGTTCCATGCTTCCTGTGAGTATCTGAAATATACATGCTGAATAACAGTTTTCTTCAAGTTAGTATATAAACTGTCAACATATTAATTATACAGTATCTGTTGTGGTTTCAGTACTTTTCTCTTTGTGATAGTAATTTCATTTTGAATTGTCAGATTTACTTGGTCCTGAAAATATGCATCTGGAAAATAAATGATAAATTAACAAAGTACAAAGTAACATGATTTCATTTTTTTAAAAGAGTGATTCAAGACTATATACTATACTATTTTAGTATAATTGTACTGTAGGTATTTTGATCAAAGCACTATGAAATAAAATTCTCTTCAGATTCCTAGATGGATACACAAAGTTCTGACATTTTGCTTAGCTACTGTACACATACTATTACTTGTCCATCTGTTTGTTTGTTATTCGTGGCATTTTGTTGGTGTGTTTTTTAAGAGGGTAGTTTAGTTCTTTTGAAAAACAAAATTTGAAAAAAAAGTGTCCTCCGTTTTGGTCAGAGTCAAACTTTATATTTGTTCTGAAAAGGAACCCCCAGACAATGAGTTACTGTAAACACTGGTGTTACTCGGCCATCAGCAATGCTTGGCCACCTTTGAAAGCAAATCTTCCTGCAAAAGAAGGGCTATACACAGCTATCGGGATAGTTTTCAAACATTTACAGACAGAACATTCCTTCACAGACAGCAGCAGTACCCTATGGCTCGCTGGTGGACTTAAAACAACCAGAAACAAAATGGCATCTAAGAGTGTCTGACTGTTTTACTGTACTGGCCCCAAGCTATTCATTTAGATTAGTACAGAGCTACTGTAGGCTCAGATGAAACAATTGACTGCTGGAAGGTATGCAAAGTCTAAATAGGTTGAAGGTAATTCGGTGAGCCTTGAAATGTAGGTTTTTTTGTGTGTTTTTAAATGTGAAAATACAGAAGTCACCTCCAATAAATCCATAAGTCAAAATGAGTTCACAGTATTCCTTCAAACTAATTATTTTTGCTCCACTTAACCTGATGGTAACCTGATCCAATCTCGAACATAAGGAAAATATATACTGATCATATTTTCGTAATTTATATTGCTGCAATCAAATACACTATTGTACACTATTATTATTATTATTATTATTATTATTATTATTATCAGTAGTAGTAGTATTAGTATTATTATTATGCTGCTGCTGATGATGATGATGATGATGATGATGATTATTATTATTATTATCATGATCAGCTCATAAAGTAGTCCAGGTGCCTGATTGTTACTGTACGTTTGTGAGTACAGTAAGACGGCGTTATGAAGCAGAAAACTAGAGAGCTACCCTGAGCTCCAGACATATTAATATCTTTGTTAATATGTTTAGAGATTTACCAAGAGCAAATGTAGTGAGCTCATTTTCATCATACAAGTTACAATTAAAATGAGATTACCAAAGTTGCAGAGTAACAGGAGATTTTTGTGTTCATTTCACAAATAATTATTTGGTATTTTGCGCAAGCACACACATACACACACACACACACACACACACACACACACACACACACACACACATACACACAAAGCTCAAGCTTTTAAGAAGCTCTAAGCAGGATTTTATTTGGGCCCCATACCGAGGAGGCCCCCTAGTGGTCGTGAGGCCCAGAGCAGCTACTTACACCGCTTATTGGGTCAGCCCGGCTCGGCATACAATGATAAAATATAGCAAATTACATCTCAAAACCCTGGAAATGTCATTTCATATTGATGTGAAGCTTGTAGAAGTCCAGAGAACCATAAAGTGACTGTGTGGTGTAAGAACAGGGTAAGCAGAGGGCTATACAGTGACTTAGCAGAATTGTTCACTGCCGTAGATCAGGAATACTCAAATCTCTGGCCCTTGAATCCAAATCTAGCCCTGGTTTTTCTTTCCATCTCGGTAAATAACTGAACAATTAGTGCAGCTGATTGGCCAGACTGTCTCCACACCCAGGTAAAGGGAGGGAGTTTCTTGGCCCTTGAAGGCCGTGACTGTGACAGGGCTGTATATAGATTCATCTATAACGTATTTGTGCATTGAAAAAAATATCAGAACCCCGCCCGTGCATGTGTGTGCACGTACAACTCCCACCTCCGGAGCCCCCACAGACCTGCTCGTGTCCTGGGAAGCCTTCCCTGTTCCTCTTCCTGTTGCCTCCCCTGATTCCAGGCAAAGGTTCAGGCTGGGTGAACGTCAGTTCAAACACAGGAAGCTGAACGTTGAACACTGCTGTTCTAATAATCTTTTATTGAGATTTCCTCTTCAAGTTCCTGTAAGGAGAGGTGCTCCTGCAACTGAAAGTACTGTACTGCCCTCTTGTGGGGAAAATAATTACTAGTTTGGAGGACAAAATCAAGTCCAGACAACTGTTGTTTGTGAAAATTCCAATTTGTAGTAATATTTGACATTTTGTCATTATACCTATACAAGAGTATCACACTATTAGATCCACATTGATTAACCCAATCAATATTTCTTCTTGACATTGACTCCTAATTCATCTCATAGTGCCACTGCAAATATGTAAGGTTTATATACGTTTCAGCATTGCAAACGTATAACCAGAATTATATGCAATTAACTGTGGAAAACCCAGTTAAATTTAGATTTTTGACAAGGCAAACAAATGTCATAAATATTTTAAACAGGAGAAATCAAGGACCCCTTTTTGTGATGGTTGAGTGGTGAACAAAGACACACAACAAGAAGAAATAAAAGACAAAGTGCATAATTAAATACACTGAGACAGTGACTACATAGTACAGATACAATTGATAAATATAACTATGATTATTTTGATCTATTTCTCATGAAGCCATCACTATAATTTATTTACTTATTTATTTACGTATGTATTTATTTATGTCATCACTATTATATATAATGCTTACTTCCCATAAACTTAATGTGACATGAACTCATCAAACTGTTTCAATATTTTTCCTGGGTGTCCTCAACACAGAGGTTTACACAAGTGAATTTAATTCATTTAAATTATGACTTTCCCATGACCTCTATCTTGTGAGGAAGCAGCAGATAAATTCTACACCTGACACACAGCTATGAGCCTTTCATCAAAGCTGTACCTTTGCAGAAGTAAGAAACCACAACCTGAAATTATTCTACAGATCAAAGTATTTTTCATGAGACCGACGTGACACTATATCAGACTATAAACTGGCACATTTCACTTATTCCCCCTAAAAAAATAACTTTAAAATAATCTATGTTCAGCTATGCTGTTAGAATGTAATTGGCAAACACAGGCATCATGCATAGTAAAATGTCCAGTGTTAAATCAGCTCTTACAACATACGATATTAACCCTGTTGGACTCATATGTACTCTGTTAGAGTTGAATTAACACTGGATATCCTTGGCTTTGTATCTGTTTCTATTGCCTTCTTCTTGTCCTTCATCTTGTCTATCAGAGGCCTGGTAGTGTTTTTTGGTGGTCTGGTCCATCCTGGGTTGACATTCTCTTCAAATGGTTGCTTCGTTGTGACCTCAGTAGGCTTTTCTTTTGTATTAAACCTGTGTTGGTGTCTCTGTGGTTGTAATATTTTTTCACTTTTCAGAAAGAAATTAATGTGTATTTCAGCCTTTGACTGTGAGTAGATAAACCAGGTTTTCTGCAGGTCAAATGGACACGATCATATAGCTGACCTCAACAGCTGATGGGAGGGGAAGTTACTTCTATTTTCAATCATGCCCTATAACATTTTATGCAATGTATTGTCATTGAGCTTAGCCACATTTAGAAAATGTGTGAATTGAAGCTGTACCAAACCATTGTGTGATACTATTAAGAATTTTAATGCAAGTAGAGCCAAATTGTCAAAATATTATAATGGTTCTCGTTGTTTTTTGAAACAATGTTTTTTTTAAAAGAACTCAGTTACAGGGTAAGCAGATTGGAGACACTGTCGGTTTATGATACACAGTGATGGTGTGAATTTGACACACTAAATCACTTAGTTAGACTGAGTTCAGATCAGTATTAGTTTGCAGTGGTGATACTAATGATATTTTACTGATGTGATGGCTTTTCAATCACAGTCTGCCCATGCCCAGTTGTGCTCATTTTATTACTAAGATTGACTGAAATCTGAGGTGTAAATCAAGAGTTTTAGTTGGGTAAAGTGTGAATTAATTGTAGGTATTCATATTAGGAAATGTTTAAAAAGGGCCCATGTTTTTTTTCACCTGCTGAAAAAAACAGCTCAAGCTAGGTGTGGTAACAGCTAGTAGCTAGTTGACCAGTTCAGACCAGCTCCATACTCAACATGGTTTGACCAGCCCAAGCTATGTTTTGAAACAGCGGGAGCTGGTAATTTCATGATGGTCATAGCTGGATTTTTCCCAGAATGCAATACTTCTTGCAGTCAACACTAAACACAAATGAACAAGGACTGAAGGTGAGTTGACCTTGACTCTCAAGTCCAGCTGAGTGTGTCAGCCAATACTTGTTCTGCAAACTAAATAGCTTTTCTTTTAGGAGCAAATTTCATGCATCATTTGTCAGACTGTCTGACTCGACTGAACACAGCCTCCTAATAAGAAGCTTCCCTCAAGAGCAACTTGGAACAATAGCACATTGCACAGGAAGCTCCAGGCCTGGCTTGCTTTGGGGTGCTAACACCATGGGGTGTGATCCCTTCGGTGACCATGTGCTA
Organism: Conger conger; assembly: GCF_963514075.1. Lineage (NCBI taxonomy): Eukaryota > Metazoa > Chordata > Actinopteri > Anguilliformes > Congridae > Conger > Conger conger. The sequence goes on along the minus strand of NC_083773.1, from coordinate 19,928,513 downwards.
AGCCATGAACTTGTGTCTTTTAATTGAGACCGTTGTGCCAAAATAAGCACCCAAGTGAGTAGAATTGGGTTAATATCCAGTGCTTCCCTGTACTGGGGTGTATAGAAATACCAGTGAGATTGTGGGATAAAAATAGGCCTCTATTAATATGGTGCAAGTGATCCTATTGGCTAGATGGTAGACAAGACAGAGGGCCAATGGGATCTCTTGTGCGTTATTAATTGCGCCCTAATTTGGTACATTCTATTGGCTAGAGGGTTTACCAGGAGTATGGAGGAAGACTAGGAATTGGTAGATAATTTTGCAGTACTTTTGCATTTATGACAAATATGCATTTATGACAAATCTGACAAGTATAATTTGAAGCCATGCAAGTAAGCAATTATTTTGCCATTATGTTCGTTAAGATTACTGAAAGAATGCAAAGATAATAGGTAGATAAGAGCCAGTCCTATGCACCTATTATCTATACCTATGCACACTCACTGAGTACTTAGGTATTTATTAGACTTATTTTAGACTTACTGGTCTTTTGCTGCTGTTGCCTATCCACTTAAGAGGCATAGTGTGTTCAGAGATGCTCTTCTGCATACCACTGTTGTAATGTGTGGTTATTTGCATTACGGTTACCTTCAAACAGTCTGGCCCTTCTCCTATGACCTCTCTCATTAACAACAAGTTTTTACCTGCAGAACTGTTGCTCACTGGATGTTTTTAGTTTTTCATTCTCTTTCGTGTTTTGAACTCTTTCTCTGCAAACTCTAGAGACTGTTATGCGTGAAAATTTCTGAGATTTCTGAGGTACTCAAACCAGCCTGTCCGGCACCAATAATCACTCCACGGTCAAAGTCACTTAGATTTCTAAACCATTCTGAGATTGTAAAAAGTAGCTGAATCTCTTAACCATGTCTGCGTGCTTTTATACATTACATTACATTACATTATTGGCATTTGGCAGACGCTCTTATCCAGAGCGAAGTACAGTTGATTAGACTAAGCAGGAGACAATCCTCCCCTGGAGCAATGCTGAGTTAAGGGCCTTGCTCAAGGGCCCAACGGCTGTGCGGATCTTATGGTGGCTACACTGGTGTTTGAACCACCAACTTTCAGGGTCCCAGTCACTAGGCACCTCCTCTGCCCCCCCCCCCCCCCCAGACCTGCTTACATCATGAAGCTGCTCACTCCTGTACAGTGTACAGGTGCAAAGATCACTTACCAAGTGCAGTAAATCCCAAGAGGGGGTAAAGGGAGAAAGCATAGCAGGAGAGCATATTACCAGGAAGTTCAACAAGTGCACAATTAATTGAAAACTTGTCAACTACCCTACTGAACCTTGAACTACATTAATTGAACAACAGCACAGTCCCGTGGGTTCTAAAGACAAAGAAAGAAAGAAAGAAAGAAAGAGAACAGAAGTCACACATGATGTTATGCTTGGGCTGGTTAATGCACTGGAGGGTTAGGGTGGAGAAGGCCAGGTGCAGTCTGTGGATGTGGATCTTCAGTCTGTATCGGAACATGACTGAAGTCTCAGTGCCAGAACCACAATGCAATGCTGCATCTGAACTTCATGTCAACCAGCCACATGGTGGTGCAGTCCACTGAACTGAGCATTTTACCCAAAAGGGGTAAGAAATAATAATCATATTTCCTTTTATCATATGGGCTATTCTTTGATAATTTACCATGACTGAATACCCTCTCAGGAAAAAAGGTTCTTTTACTTTTTGGTCCCCATAAGAGAACCCTTTTTAGTTACTTAGGGAACCATTTTGCCGAATAAAGAATGCTTGAACTAGATAGGGTTCCAGTATGGAGCTTCTTGGAATCCTTTCTTCTGTGAATATACTGTATAATAATAGACATACACTGAGTGAAGGAAATTTGCAAACGAATTATAATGTGTGAGTGAAAGGCTCAGCCTATATTCTGTTGTAATTAGATACAATTAAGCAGTACAAATAGAATATCTATGTGGTCGATTTTAATAATAATTACACAAAATTACCCAGTAATTACCCGCTTCAGGTTTCCTTGCTATATTAACATATCCACTGAGATTCCTCAGTTTCATCCTATAAACATTTCCCATTAAAATTCAGATTTTAGTCAGGAAAGCTCTTACCCCTTATCCCACAGCATTTTAACAGGTTGGCCGATGCTGTAACATTCAACAGTGTGGGTTCATACATTTACAATGCATGCCTGCTTCAAGATTAAAAGCGACAGCTTCACAACCGCTAATCGTAGGTATCAGAGCTCTTGTCAAATTCATCTCTCACTGCCTCAGAATACCTGGGGTGCTCAGGCACTTTTTTACAGAACAAACACAGGTAATATACTGTATATAACCCGACAGGATTTCATATATCTCCACTGTCCTCTGGCAAAAAAGGTCACTTGACACCAGGCAATCTCTAGCAGTCCAGTCTCAAGATAAAAGCAAACTTTTGAATTTGCTGGTTTTATCAATACTTTATTCTTTCTTTTGCTACATATTTTACTCAAGTTCAGGCACTTCAGACGGCTAATGGGAGATTTTGGCACAAACTGGCAACTTGGTAGCAGTGTTATAATCAGCTGAAATTACAGGCTTTAAGACGACAGTTTGCTTTCTGGGGAATTTTCAATATTATTTCAGTTGAAGTGTGCATTTTGGATTGGACAGTTTTTGTGAACAGTTTTTTTATATTTACATCCGTTTCTGATGAACTTCCTTGGCTGGTATTGGGGCATATAGGAGTGTGGTCTAAAAATAAAAGAAAAATCACTAAGTTTATATAACACCATGGAGCAGCTTGTACTATGACAGAGGCTGCATGTGTGTATATTGCCTGATTACATTTTCTGCATTCAAGGACATTGTGGCACAGCTTCTTATGTCAAACACCTAATATCAGATATGAATATGCACTGTGAAGTTAACAGTATAGGATTAACTTGTGATGTTGAAGCCTGCATTTTTGGTTGTTAATTTGAAAGTTGCTAAGCTCGCCAAGTATTATGTAATGAGGTAACTAACTAACTCTTGTACAGACATCGCATTAGAAAATCATGTTGCCCCAGCTCAGCCAATATGTTCAGAGTTGAAACCAAAAGGCATGCAATCTGAAATCGGCTAATCAATAATTGCTGTTGCTGTAGATAGCCAGAGGTACCACATTGTATGTGTTTTGTATTTAAAGGATAGGTTAATAAAAGCCATGTCAAACAATCTGTTTTCCCAGTTGATTATACAACATAGAATATTATACATCTGCACAGGTTTCAATATAGACATATCTTAACTAAAGACTAAATTAATCAATACACATTTTTAAAATGCTGAACAATCTTGTAGAAAAATGTGCAGTCCTATGTTAATGTGGCCTCTGGGATTTCAGCTTGTGCAGTTACAACTTGCTCGAGCTGAATGACAAAATGGCCATCATGTCACTTTCACCAACTACCTTCAGAAAACCTGGATCTATTTAAAATGAGGCTAGTTGTCCTGAAGCAGGATGTGTCAGAATGCCCTTTTTGACCTCTCAGCCTCTGTCTGTCGCAAGTACTCAGCCATAAATTTGGATTTGAACAAATAAAGTTTGGCAACATAGCTGAAATTCTCTTCTGTTTCAGAATCGGACAATCAAAGCAAATGTTAAAGAGTCAAAACCTCTTTCAGATTTTTGATATAACCTGTTGAGAAATAAAGTCACAATTATAGCAAGTTAGCAAGGTCAATATTGAACATGCTTTCTGAAGAGGAAGTCTGACAGTGGTGTTGGGATTAGTATTCTGCATTTTCTTAGATTAGTGCTGCTTTGTCACTAATCTCAAAATTGGCAGTCCTCCAATGTATAGTTAATGTACTTAACTGCTACAATAATAGTTGCTGTTTTAAAAGGATGCTAATTAAAAAATGCTATAAAACAATCTGCCTGTTAGTCATTATATGTTACTTATGGCAAATTCTCAAATATTCTAGTAATAGTTGTACTTTTCACAAAAGAATGACATGAACAATGCTGCAATTGCAGATTATATTTTCCTTTATGAATACATTTTATTCTGTCAGGAAGGGAGGTGGAAACGACTCTCAACTTATTTTTTTAAAATATTTATTTCCAATGCAGTAGACTGAATAGCATTCAAACAGAAATAATCAATAAGGTGGTGGGTTTATAGGGAACTACATTTTCTAAATGATTTTCATTTTATAGCAGGCGTTTGGGCATTGGCTTAATAATGTTTACCTCTATCTTCCTGCACAAAATACCTGAAAGAGAGCAGTTGGTTGTCAACACAGGTAATGTAGTGTTTTTGGGGGGAATAATTACTTAGCAACCCCTCCCATACCAAAATGCTCCGCAGTTTAAATTATTATAAATGCATATTCATTCAAGATCAGTTAAACTATACGTGGTGAAATGCCATGCTTACAATATAGGTGAAACTTAAAATTTGTTCATTTTGAACCTAAAACAGCTGCAGTCTGAATCCAATATGGGCCTCTTTTTTGTTTTCTTAGCAGTGTAAACTCAACCTATCCGAGTAGGGGGAGGGTGACTGTGGGTGGGACAGTGCGTGTGACGAACAATTACTGACGCCAATGTTATGGTACGCGATGATTCGAACTATCCAATCGCAGCATTCCCGTTACAAGGTTCTCCAATGAGCTACGGTTGTGGGCGGTCCTTTCAGCAAAGCGACCGCCCAACGCTAAACGGGTAGGTTGTGCAGAACCTGCAGTTTCAGTTTGTTTTATTCACCATTTTGTGTAGCTGAGGGTAAAATTAAACTAAAATTCATTTTAAAGCACATTTCTTCCTTTTATTTTTTGTTTTACGCGTGGAATTGGGCGATTTTTTTTGTGACGTTGCATCACGCCTATAATCGCAAAACTGAACAGAATCATTTTTATTTGGCTTGGATTTTTCTCTTTTTACATTTTTTAACCTCTACAGTATTTCTGCAAAATGTCAAGACCAGTGAGGTATGTTTGCTGAATGTTTTCTTGGTAGATGCAACTGCATGCACGCTGTGAATCAACAAAACGCTCCTTACTGTTGCCATATACTGCTCTTGGGCAACATAGTTTTAGCAGAGTGGAAAAGGTTGTAATTTCGTGTTTTAGAACACCCATTTGCTAACAGTGATCTTTGCAGTGTGATGGTTAGCTTGCTATCGAAGGCTAGCCTTCTGGCTAGCTGCACGTCCTTTCGCGCGCGCTTCGAACGTGCATCCATTTCCAGTCTGGCTAATACACGGGCATCATACCGCTGCTACATCTGGGTTTCATTTCTGTTCAGCGGTATCCGGCAATTACTAAAAAATGAAGCTTACTTTCATAAGCAGTGGCGAACTAAGATAAAAAAAATATGGCTACCCATTCATCCAAGGCAGCCTTCGAGAAGCAGTAATAAAATCCCAGACTGGATATGGTCGTCATTGGTTCACCGATGGGATTGTGCTGAGCCAGTTTGCCTGTAGTAGATGCAACGTTAACGTTTCTGATAAGCTTTCGTACGCATTCAGGCTTTACTCGTTGATACACGTTTGATTAGGAATATTGGAACAATAAAATCTTGGGGAATGACCAGATAGCTAGCTGGCTAATGTGGGGGGTGGTAGGTAACCAGTGGACCTTTCACGTTGGTAGCAGTAAATTAGCAGGCTAACACAGTATTGGAATGATGTCAGAGGGGGGGCGGGGATCTGTGAAATTACCACACCCCCTTGACTTGCTCTATCTTGGGGTGAGAAATCTATCGCTGTTAGAACTGTTTGGAATTATTTGCTGGCTTGTTGCTACGCACGTATAGTTGAACATCTGACGTTAGTAACATAATCCATTGCAACGATGGTATCTTATTAGCTCAAGAGATGTAGCGAAAGTGATCTAATTAAATACTATGTAAATTTAGTGGCTTCGTCGTCATTAATCCGCCTTAAATTGTGTGCTCCGCTAGCTAGCGAACTTGCATGCTTAGCCACGTTTTTCAACTGACCATTTAGTTGGCTTGCTAGTACACAAAACATTGTTTGGCTGCAACTGTGCTCAAATATCAAGTCTTTCTGTATGTTCCATGTAAACTCATGGCCATCTGACTAAAGTTTCGTATTGTGTGGCATACCTGGGGCATTTAACTTGCTCTGCAGCTAGCGGACTGTTTGGAGCGCTCTTGGGTCATCTTTACGACATAGCTTAACTAGCTGAGCGTTTGAACAGTCAACCGGACCTGAATATCATTCATGCCACAAAACAAAATTCCTGCCATTGTTTGAAGGTTTCTCCCCACTGTGTTTTTAATTGCATCCTCCAAACAAACAGGCATCATCACAGGGTATTGTATATAAAATGAACACTTTCATTTTATACACAATACCTTTGTACTTCTCACAAAATAACACGAGCTATTTTAACACTGCTGTGACTTGTCATGGCCAAAATATTGGAACAATTTTGTGACGCATACGTTGCGTTTCTTTTTATGAGGGCTTCGTATCCCGATTGCCAGCTAGCCAAATAGATCAATTTATCAGAGATCTCTAGACTCGAGTTACAGTAAGGAATCGGCCACTTGTAACTATGCCCGTGGTTAAGTTGGTTGACCGTCACGTGACGCCTAGATCTATTTCACTCTGTGCATCCTCCGTTCACGCATTTCCGGGTGCGTTTCGGAAATTAGAGCACTTCACTGGCTATTACGATGTATCTTAGTAGGGGTCCGAGCAGTTTGGCACGTAGTGTATCGGCTGTGGTTATGGACCTAGTCGGTTTCCTGTGCCATTTGGATGCATATGATGACCCCCCCCCCCCCCCCCTCCCGCATAACCGGATTCCTCCCGAGAATTTTCTCCCATTTGGGTAGTTTTTCTGGTGATTGTTTGTTTTGTGGCTCTGGCATGGTGTTTGCCCTTTTCCTTTGCGTCCTTCTACCACTCTGCAAAGTGTCTGTGGCTGTAAAAAGCGCTATACAAATCTGATTTAATTGAATTTTCTCAGGATTTGCATGGATATCCCCCTATACACCTTTCACAGTTGTACTGACACAACTGTTAAAGGTGTTGGGTAAATTACTGTCCTTACTCATCTAAATTATTTAGTCAGTCTGTAAGGTTAATTCATTTTTTCCCCACCATATTTCAGCAAGATGCCAACAACTTTTCCTACTAGTATGTTTAGTATAATTATAACTTATTAATCATAGAATACATATTTAATCAAAGTACCATTTGTACATCATGAAAAAGTTCTGTGGATAATCAAGTTACTGCTGGTACCCTTTAAATATGCAATTGCTTCCTTTGTATCTCAAATTCTTTGGGTAATCTTATAAAGACATTCCTTGCCTTGATTGGAAAGAAAGGTGAGATCAGGCCTCATAAAAGCTGAAATGGCTCATCTCACACTTCATTTTCACACGTCCCCTGACCTCCCATGTCTGATATGTCCCTTTGTTGTGCTAGATTACCTTTCAGAAAGGTGAGGATGGGACCTGTAAGGTGAACCAGTGCTACTTTTCATTTAAAAATGCTGACAGCTGAATCTGCCTTTCATCACTAATAATGCTCCTAATATTCCCCTGCAGGCTCACAAGGAAATTTAATTTCCACAAGCTGTTTAAAACGGCATTGCTGTTTTAACCGAGCCCTTGTATTTCTTAGCTTTGTGTAGTCAGTCCCTGGGCAAGATACCTAACCCCAATTACTCCCAACCTTGCCTTGCATGGGAGCCTATAGCCATTGGTGTGTGTGTGTGTGTGTGTGAATGGGTGAATAAGAGGCATCAACTGTAAAGTGCTTTGGATAAAAGTGCTGTATAAATGCAGTCCATTTACCATTTACATGCAGTGGAATTGTCCAAAGGCAGCTTGACACTGTGAATACTCAAGTTGGCTTGCTGTACTGTAAGTGAACTGCTGAAACTGGTCTGGCAAAGGACAGTTATATTTAGACAAAATTAACATGGATAAGTAAATTTGCCAAAATTTGTAAAATTAGTAAAAAAAAAAAAAAATTACACTTTCTGGATTTAAGGATGCATCTGTTTTCACATTTGGTTATTGCTCTCCACATTTCCATATTTATTTATTTATTTATTTTTCTGTATTCCTGAAATATGATTTTAGAGTGTCAGTGGAATCAATACATTGATGGTACTTTAATCATATTTTCCGGCTTTGCAGAAGCTTGTGTGCCTCCGTTTATAATTTTGTGCAGGTACATGGTCAAATATATTTATGTAACATAATTCCCTTTCGGTGATATTTGTCGACAGTTGTATCTTCGTCAGGTACAGGTCATCACTTCCGTGCTTTGTAAATTGAAGATGGGTGGCATGTCATCAGCTAAGCTTTCATTAACTTGAAATTATGTCTGGTTACACACTGGCAGTTTGATTGTCATCATGCCTTTGATCCAAGGAAAGGATGTAAATAATTGCTAATCATCTACTTGCCTGTCTATTTTTGTCGTATAACTGTCCGCCTTGTCCTGTTGTGCAGTTGACTTCTGCTTTGGTTATATTTGCTCTGAAGAAGGAGTTTCTAAAAAGGCATTGTATAAGAGGTTTAGAATGTTTTGTGACAAGCTTGTCCACTGCTGTAAGGAAATCCCTACTGGAGCTGTGAACATGTGTTTTTATTATTTTTTTATTCCCTTGAGGTTGCATGCGGCATGCACAGCATGAGGGCTTGCTTGATATTTTTAAAGTTGGTAAATTATAGGTGTTTATATTCTATGACCCATGGGTAGACAGTTCGCAAGTCTGTGTGGTAGCCTTCTGTGCTCCCATGCGATCAAATCTGGTAGCCCTACTATACTGCATTATACTTAAATATGTCTGGTACCATTTCTAAAAATTGGTTGGTTACAAACTTCCCACATCCTTTATATTATATTTTATTTGCTGAGCATTGTACTGTGTTTAAAATAAAATAAAATTGTGCACCAGTTTGTAATTTTCTGAAATAAATAATGCAATTATTTAAAATAAATTAGTTTTGGCCCCAGAAATGAAATTACTTGCATCCACATAAATGTACTCTTTATTTTATGAGCACTTAAAATGTTAATTTTTTATTATTATTATTATTTTATTTATTTATTTATTTGATGAACTCCACTTTGTCTGCTCTCCACTGTTCAGTGTGCGACTGGCAGGCATCTTGAGTAAATGAGAATTCAGTTGGCTTGTGAATTTCTTAGCAAGAATTGGCATCACATTAACATACAGGGGAAGGCACCCCGCTAAGCTGTTTATCACAAGAGCAGTTCCACCCTGCCATCAGCATGGTAGGCCTACTCTGTAAGCTTAGACAAGTTTGCTAATGTTAGGTCTATAAACACCCCGCTGAAAATTCCATTTTAAACCGGTTTTAGCTGGCCAACCAGCTGTTCACCAGCTGACCATCCTATTGTCAACTAGTACATTTAACAGGGGAATATCGGTTCATTTGAGCTCCACTTGTGCGTTTAAATGCTAAATGGTGCTTTGTTCAGTCAGCACTGAAGTTTTTGCCTGTCTATCCGTGGGAGAACCAACTGAAGGTCACCCAAGATTACTGAGCAGTAATCGCTCTCCGTCAGATTTCATTTGCAAACAATTTTCATCTTGGGTCAGGAGGATGTACTGGTAGTGGGCTTCAATAAGTTGCATTTTGGAAGTCTGGGACAGAAAATGAGCATATCTGGCATACCAATTTTTCCACCCTGTAACCTTTATTGTTGACGGACAGCCTTAGTCTACAGTCACACGTATTTTAGGTGAACCTCCATCCTCCATCAATTTCATGACCCCAGTAGGATGCAGAAAGTTGCAGCTCTGCTCTCAAGCGTCACATGCAACGCTTACTCTGGTCAAGGGCGGGTGTGCTTGCTAGTGTGCCCTATAGAGCCGTTATGCTGAATTGGGACCATACTTAAAATGTAGATTCTTCGCCTAGATGTTGTCTGCGACTCGTCTGATTTGTTTTACGGCCCGCGTGTGTTCGGTACTGCTGAGCTAAGGGGCTGTAAAGACTGTAAGGACTGTGCCACTACCTACAGTATACGCTATTATACCTGACTGTATGGCAGCTCATTTTGCACCAGTGCCAGTCCTTTTGAGGTTGCAGTGTCCTCCATCTTGAAATCTGTAAAATCAGTATTTATTTATAAACTAAACAAACCATTATTAACTACATAAACCATTTGACTGAGTGTTGCAGCTGTGGGTCACATTATGGACCTTTGTCCCTCTTGAGTCCTTTATCCTTCTTCATGTTCCTGAAACCAGACACAGGCCTCTGCTTTAATGAGCTGCAGCGTTCTATCGCTACACTACCCTACCCTGGGCATCTGAGTGTCTAACTCTAACTTTTCTAGCGGGGGAAAAAACATTCATTTGCCAGCACTGTTGTTCCGTTTTGTAAGCGGTGTGTACAGCTGTAAGGAATTTAGGATGTTTTCTGTTTTTGGGGACACGGCAGTTCTTGCCTTGCTGTTGGCTTGGTGGTGGTACTGCTAGAAAAAATAAAAATCTTAAAAAATGATCAAATTAATTGAATGAACACTATGAAAGTAATTTGTTCATTGATCTCCCATTGCAGTTACGGATACACTGGGAATAATGAAGTGGACCTCAAAGCTGTTTCTTTTTTTTTTCATATATGAGGCCCGAGAAAGGGAGTTCTCTGAAACTGATTACCCCAGAACTAGACATCTGAAAACATTAAAAACAAATCTGTTTCACTCACTCACAGACTCTGTGAAAGCGCTTTCTTTTCAAGATTTAATGTGTTCAGCTGCAAGATAAAGGTGAATACTTACTACGTCTGAATTTCTAAATGGAAAGCATTTCCTTTTGGTGTAAAGTCTATTAGATCTGATGGGATTTGGCTGTTCCGTAATGGTTATTCACTTCAAGTCATTTTGTCTCCATAATACAATTACATACTACTACAGAGTTGGACTACAGAGCATATTCATATTCATAACTGCATATAGAGCTCTTCATAATGCATTCCTCACCCCTTGTGTCACAACCTTTAATCGACCTGATTTCATGATTACAGTCCTACACACATTAATGCATTCATGTACTCCCCAAACACACTTCTGTGTGTAATCAACTCCTGATTAGGTATGATTACAATCACTTTAATTGCATCGCCCTTCATTATTTTTAACTCCTCAATCATGAAGTGCTTTGTGTTGTTGGATTTGTTTGCATATGCATGTGCTGTGCATTGTTATACGAGTGTCTGCATGGTTGTAGATTGCAGTCTCATCTCTGATGGTGTTATACAAATGGCTGTGACTGAATTAACTAGACCCTGGGTTTTTTTCACGGGGGTTTGTGGACCCCTGGGGGTCCTTGAAGGTACTGTAGGTGGTCCCTGGCCAGATTGATATGCAATGACTATATATAGATTTGGAACAAGTGGGGGAGAAAAATCCAAGCTCCTGCAACACTAATAGAGTTTCAACCTGAAAGGTACAGTAGGTAAGATTTTTGTGTTAAAACATTGTAAATCCCTTCCTATCATTGAAATGTTTCAAAATATACGGTTGACGGACCGACACTGTACCATTGTATAGCTGTACAATAATTCAAGCTGGTTGAAAATTGGTTCTAATTGCCACAGCCAATGGTGTTTCAGTGTCACAGAGAAGGGGGAGGGATAAACAGTGTTGTGGTTTGAGGGTGCTTGTTGCTGCAGTTCCTCTCTAGACCTATTGTGCCTTGTAGTATTGGAGCTAATAAAAGCACTGAGAGCAGTGACTTTTACATGGAAAATATATCACTAATTTATTGGATAAGATACATGACATTTCGGTCTATGGAAAATTTTCCCCTAGATGTCTTTTAGCCTGGGTAGGTCCCTGGATCCAAACGGGGTTAAACCCCTGAACTAGTGCAGATGAACACTGTTAAACCCCTGAACTAGTGCAGATGAACACGGTTAAACCCCTGAACTAGTGCAGATGAACACTGTTAAACCCCTGAACTAGTGCAGATGAACACGGTTAAACCCCTGAACTAGTGCAGGTGAACACGGTTAAACCCCTGAACTAGTGCAGGTGAACACGGTTAAACCCCTCAACTAGTGCAGGTGAACAGGGTTAAACCCCTCAACTGGAGCAGGTGAACACGGTTAAACCCCTGAACTAGTGCAGGTGAACACGGTTAAACCCCTGAACTAGTGCAGGTGAACACGGTTAAACCCCTGAACTAGTGCAGGTGAACACGGTTAAACCCCTGAACTAGTGCAGGTGAACACGGTTAAACCCCTGATCTAGTGCAGGTGAACATGGTTAAACCCCTGAACTAGTGCAGGTGAACACGGTTAAACCCCTGAACTAGTGCAGGTGGACAGGGTTAAACCCCTGAACTAGTGCAGGTGGACAGGGTTAAACCCCTGAACTGGAGCAGGTGGACAGGGTTAAACCCCTGAACTAGTGCAGGTGGACAGGGTTAAATCCCTGAACTAGTGCAGGTGGACGGGATGTGGTACACTGGTGTTTCAGGTAGCCAGGCTGTTACTCAGTCCTCACCTGGAATGACTGCAAATAGACCCCAGAGTGCCGTGAGGTGGAAAATCCCAGTGTCGTGGCCCTGGGGAGCTTTGATGCTGCTCGGAGTCAAACCTGTGCAAACACAGTAATATCGGCCTGTTCTGATGGGTTGAGATACACATAGGATTGCATCATACCGTCGACGGAGATAAACACGCTCACATATTATCCCCCTAAATGCAGAGAGTCGGTGTTGCTTGTTAATCATTTGTCCATTCTGCAAATGAGAAATGTCTGATTGTCTATGTCTAATATCTGATTACCAAATTATTTGTTATTTATACATCCCTAGACATCGGGGGAAAAATGCATCCTGATAACATTTCTGTTTCAGTAATGTAGTCTTTTTAAAAATGTTTTTTAATAATGGTAATGATTCTCAACATGGACATTTTGAAGGAAATTGCCAGATTACAGGCTTTTTGGCACAGCTTCTGAAGTCAGTCTGACCGTAGATGCTGTTTATTTCGGAGCTGAATTACTGAGTGCTATTTTTGCTTCCTATTCATCTCAACAAGTGCAGTCCTCATTTATCAGGCAGCTGCCATGGCATGATTGGTCAAAAGAGAACAATATTATTGGTTGAATAAGATGTTTCCAAGAGACCTATCTTGTTTCTAAGAGCAGATGTAGGCTTCCAAATCCTAGATGATAAAAAAAATATATCAATAGAAAATCCTAGATCACCGGAGAAATCACATCTGTTCAAAAGGATGAAATGATTACCAAGCTTGGAGTTGCAATTCTCAAGTAATAAATGGCTGTCTATATAATGATGGGAAAGTTTTATTTTGAGTGGCAAACAATTGAGTGCATAACAGGCTCATAATTCCATACTCATTTCCTCAGGTTTATGCACATTGTCATTACAAACATTTTTTTTTATTTTTTATTTTTTCCTGACGCCGGCTTTCTTTTTGTGTTCCTACAGGAACAGGAAGGTCGTGAATTACTCACAGTTCCAAGAGTCCGACGACGCAGGTGAGAGACGCCAATGAGTACTACCACGTCCTTAATTGGGTTTCCAAGACAAATACGGATTCCCATGTATTGTAATGGAATACAAAAATCACGCTTTGCCACAGCAGAGAAGATGAAATGCGAAATACAAAGTTACTTTTCATTTCTAACAGGGCGTGATTCCTGCTGAACAAAACAAGGCACATTAAGGCTGAAGGGGGAGATTTAGAATCGGTTACATTTCCTTCGTCCACTCCAGTATCTGGTGTTTTATGTTTTAATTTGGCTTCTCTTGCTGTGTGCTCCTCTACCCCCCTGGATCTAATCCTTAATGGGTGTTTACGGGGGTGTGATTGAGTGGTATTTTCGGCTGTGTGTCTCGCGAGAGCAGACAGAGCTCAGAGCTAGTGTAGCTGCAGTTGAGCGGTCAGCGTAATCGGAGCGTAAAGTCTGCGTGTGCACTTCCTGTCCCGGCCCAGCTCTAGACGTGCAGGAGGGCGGTATTTTTAGCCGGGGCACCCCCCCTGGGCTGTGGACCAAGGCCTAACGAACGCTTGCCTCCACCCGCAGATGAGGAGTATGGCAGAGACTCGGAGAGAGCCAAAAAGATGCGGGCCGCCCCGCGCGAAGTGAAGCAGAAGAAGAGGCCGGGGAAGAACTCTCAGGAGGACAGGTGAGGAGGCCTTCAGAATACAAAATGGCTCCCGCTGTAGGGCCGGAAACTACCCTTTTCATCCGCTGGCCAGTGTCACCTTTATTTATAGAGCACATTTAAAAACCACCAAGTGTACAATATTCATAGAACAAATAAGACAATATGTTTGGCTGGGGTATTCCAAAATTTGCTAGCCAATTTCACTGTTTTACCAAACAACTTGATTACATTACATTACATTTTATTTAGCAGATGTATAAAATTGTGCATATCCAGGTCAGAACAAACCGCCCAACACGTCAGATAAGGTACAATTCATATACAATTGGTTGTAATGCCAAGTCCAGTACACAAGGTCTGTAACTACCAGTCTTATATTATGGTACAATAAGTTACTTGATATTTGGAATAGAACAGGACCTCCAAGTGATTGGTGTTTACCTGCCAAAGTGTCTGGTAGAGTAAACAAACTGACCGGCCAAAGTTTGGCTGGTTGCTGGTGTTCATTTCCCACCCCTGTACAATAGATTAGAGAAGTAGTTCTAACAGGCCTGTGATCGTTGAACTACCTAAAAGTATCTGATAAAGTAGCACTTGAGAGAATTACAAGTAGCAGTGCAGCAAAGATATTTCTGAGTGGATTTGAAATTGGCTCCAGGGTAGAAAATGAAGAATAGCAGTAGGAGGGAACAAGGGACTGTGGGAAGTATAGTTCTGCAATAATTGATGTCAGGACCTCTTTTCCTTATTTACACTAATGATTCGGTGTAGTTGAACATAATGGTCTACATGTGGGAATTAAAATGTTAATTTAATTTAAGGCGGGAGTACTATATGCGATCTAGGAGTAGTGTCCTATCGGGGTCTGTCTGCTGTGCTGCAGTAATTAAATCAAGTCCAAACAGAATGTTAAAACGTATAGTGAAACACATAAATGTATGGAAAATAATCTAATAATACCTACAAAATGGGCTCAATTCAGTATTGTTACCTACTTGGCAAAAGGAAGTGTGAATTCTGCAAGTGCATCAGGACTTATTTTGTTTACAGTTGCCGGTGTGTGTAACTGCTTACCTGATGTCGACATCCAAGACGACATACGTTTGCCGTGAACGTTAGCTAACAGCAAAGTAAATGGAATGTTCATTTAAAATCATTCGACAGTAAGATTTTGCTGCAAATGTAGTTAGCCGTGAATGCTCGCTGTCCTGAACGCACCCCAGGTTAATGAATGGAGGCAGAGAACATGGGGTTTCAGTCCAGGCTGTGCTGGACACTCAGGCTCATAGGTAAATTCTGAGCCCGTGTGGGCTGAATAGCCTGTTCTCGCGCTCATGTGTTCCTGTGTTCGTATTCCTTCTGGGTCCATTTGCCACTTGTTTTTTTGAGGAGGGAGGAAAGGGGATGAAGGGTTTGAATAATGGCTTCAGTGTGAGTAGGACCCAAGGGCCAAATCCGGAGGAAAATCAACAATCCTAAGCATTTGAGAGGGAGCAACTCTCAGTTGGTCTACGGCATGTCCGTTATAGTGATAGTCAGCGTTCTGTGAAAAAAAAAAAAAAATGCTGTTCCAGTTTTATTGTATGCGTTTTCCATTGGCCAAGATAGTTTTGTAAAAAAACTTATACTTTTATTTATTTTATTTTTATTTTTATTTTTTTGAGGGGTGTGCAATGAAGCGTATTTTGGATATTTACCGATATGACTACCTTTACGAGGACTAGTACAGGTGAAATTGGGCATTTGTGGTCTTAGACAAAATGATCCACTTCATGGTACATGGCCCATATAAAGGTCTTGCATGATAGCCATTTATTTCAACATTATTGAATCACTTGGACATTTAATGTCTGTGTGGGTAATGTACTGCATCGGTATCACCAGTATACATTTCTACTCACTCTAAGTATCAGCCTGGTAAGTATTAATGTATGACATTTTGACATACTGTTTTTATTTTATTTAAAAAAAACAATGACCTAAGGCAGTTTATTGCTCATACAGACTTTGTGTTTCTCTTTTTTTCAGTGACGATTCTGATGATAAGCTTTCAAAATCCAAAAACGATTCAGCTGGTAAGTTGGGAATTTTCTCATGATTTGGCTTGCCTTGTTACTTATGAGCAATGTTCTTTGTTGGCCATGAGGAGATGCGATTGCATTTGTCTAACCAATGGTGGAGTGAGCTTTGTTGATCATCCGGCACCTAGAATATGTCATTCATATTGCACCTGAATAGCCTGGGTACAAATATCCACCTGTATAAATGGGTAGTATGTAAAAGCGATGTAAGCTATGGATGTCACTCAGGATAAGAGCATTTACTTTATGCCTAAGTAAATGTGTAGAATTTTTCATTTGTTTCCCCAAAGCAAGTGTGTTGAGAACCAATGTTTGAATCTCTTCCTGACATGAAACTCGTTTTGAACTGTGTGTAAAAGATGAGATTAGTGGTTCACTCTCTCCTGCTCCTTTCACTTCAGATGACTTCGGTAGTGATGAAGACAATGACTTTGGGGAGGAGGAGGAGGAAGAAGGGGGCAGCGACTATGACTCCAAAAGGGGCAAGAAGGGAAAGAAAGTAGGCAGAAGGTCGCTGAAGAGGAAACGAGATGCAGGTACTGTTCGCTGATCCTTCTACATACCTACAGTAGAACTAGGGTTTACCACCTGTGTGGCTACTATGTTCACCTCTGCAATGTAGGCACCTCTGGATCATGATGTCATGTAGCAGTATAGGTTTTACTGGCAGGTATATGCTCATGACCTGTCTGGGAGCCCGTGTTATTGTGAAGAATATCACAATGAACACAATGTGACCGTCCTGATAATTCACATCATTATGGCAGAATAATTGTTGGCCTTGGCTCTGAACACTGGACTAATCTTTCCTAGCAGGCGAGGGTTGAGCACTGTCACTCGATCCAGCTGAACAGCTTCATCCATGGAAATGGGTTCAGTTCTACGAACGGGTGCAACAGGCACCTCGGTGGTTATGGAGTGGCAGAAAAGGCATTACGTTTTGAGTGTTTGTTTTGCGTCTCTCGGCTTCCCCGTAGACGACAGCGACGATGACCGCGAGGTGAGCAAGAAGGTGCGGCAGGTGCGGCAGGCGGCCTCGAAGGCGGTGTCCAAACAGCGAGAGATGCTGCTGGGAGACGGGGGCAGCGAGGACGAAGATCGCGAGGATGACGAGCAGGCCTTCATGGACAGTAAGCGCCGCCAAACCCAAACCCTTCGCTGCACTACGGCCGGGGGCTTGATGCGTTCTTTAGCCCTCAACAGCAGCCTGACACCTGTGTTTTGCTTGATGTTACTACAGAAGATAGGGTTTCAACACAAAGTGGCGCTGTGTAGGAGGACATGTAAATCTCTAAAGGAAAAAGTAGAAATTCTTGGAAATGGGTTTGTTTGCTTGACATTGTTGGTCTCTTAAAAACAGAATTCACAGCCATACTAGAATGTGTTTGGTTATGCAAGCCTGCGCATGAGAGATTTCGAACCTCAAAATGGCGGCTTACGAAAGGGGTGCAATCAAGACGAGCTGTACAGAGTCTCCCCTCTCTTCTGCAGAGTCAGAGGGCAGCGACGAGGACTTCATGGTTGACGATGACGATGACAGCGACTACGGCCACTCCAAGAAGAGGAGCAAGAAGGTGATCAGGAGAAGTAGGCCCGAGAGGAAGGAGAAGAAATCCCCCAAACCCAGACTAAAGGCCACAGGTATGACCAGTTCGTCAGCAATTTTAAAACGAGTTTTTTATGACTATTTATTTACCCAGGAAGGTAAAGTGAGCATCCCTGCTCTAGCTGTTGAATGAGGTGTGCTTTGTTTGGGTTGGAGTGAATACCTTCAGGATGGTAGATCTTGAGGAGCAGGGTTGGCTCTAGCTGTCAAATGTGGTGTGCTTTGTTAGGGTAGGAGTGAAAACCCACAGTACAGTAGATCTACGGTAGAACAGGGTTAGGCTGCCATACTTCAGACGGACAAAGCACCTGCCATAACCCCAGTCCCAGAAATGCACTTGTGTAAACCGAGGTCACCCCCTTCCCCTCTGCAGTGACCCCCAGCCCCATGAAAGGCAAGGGGAAGGGCCGTCCCAGTGCAGCCAAGGCCCTGGAGAAGTCCTCGCCCAAAGACGAAGGGGACCAGGAGAGCGCCCCCGAGGAAGAGGAGGAGGACGAGGTGGAGAAGAGAGATTCCCCTCCCCCCAAGAAGACAGAGGAGGCACCTGAGGAAGAGGATGACGTATCGGAAGAGGAAGCACCCTCTGGGGAAGACTAGCCGGTTCCCCGCAGCAAAACCCTTCCTCTGTTTTACCTTTTTAGTCTTTAGGTCTTTTCTCCCCCTCCTTTCTTTTTCTTTTTTTTTTTTTTTCTTTCCTCCTTCCTTTCTTTTTTGTTCTTTAGCATTAGAGGATTTCAGTTTCTGTATTGGCCTGGCTCAATGGTTTGGACATTTTTGCCTTTATATAGCATTTCTTTAAGGATTTTTGAGTGTGTGTGTGTGTGTGTGTGCGTGCATGTGTGGTAGAACGAGTGACTGGCGAACAGAACAGAGCCTATTTTACAGACGTAGGAACACAAACACACCTGTGTCTGTTTGACAAGGGCAGCTGCTTATCAGAGATTCTTAATCAATGTTGTTGTTGTTTTGTTTTTTTCCCTCCACACTGAATTTGAAGCTGTAACCTAGTTTGTATGAAAAGATGAGTGGATGGATTAGAACAAATTTCTTTTAGGGTTTTAAAATGTTAATATTAAGATCAATGCTAATTGTTGTCAGTCTTCACCCCAGTTAGCGCTAGTAATGGGCTTGGTAAATCTTGGTAAAGCTGATTAATTACATGAGCTCCTGATTTTTAAAGATATTTTTTACAGCCGTCCAACTAGCAGGTAGTTTAGGGGAAAGGCCACATGTTGAAAAGCACTGGTGGCCTCCTGAATGATTGTAACAACACTGTTAAGCTGGCTTGAGTGTCAGTGAAACTTCAACGGTGTTATCCATGGAAAATCAGTTCAGTTCTACTCAAAAGTCCCAGCAGGCATCTTCATTGATATCGAGTGGCAGAAAAAACTATTTAATCATGATGCTGTTTATCTTTTATAAAATGTAAAAACACTATCCATCTTCAGTCAGTTCCCCTAATTCACTGTTGATGAACAGTTATTTTCAGACGATGCTGTATACGTCTGTGTGTGTGTGTGTGAGAGTGTGTGTGTCTGCGTGTGTGTGCGCGCATTGAGTTTTATTTTGGCTGCTTTAACTAGTGTAGCTAAAGGTACTCGGTCAAAGGGGTAAAAAAAAAAAACCTGCTCAATATCAGTCCCTCTGAAAGAAAATGTGACTGCTTTAAACATTTATGGAATTAAATTGAATACTTAACCTTTACCCTCGTGTTATTAAGCTGAAGCTACATTCCTGTATTTGAGAGCTTATTGCATCGTTGCGTAGGGGACATGTTGATCTGTGTACACAAATGCAGTATTTTAGTGTTAATGTAAGGGAGATGGAAGAGCTGTGTGAATGACCTGGACTCCACCTCTAATCTGTGATGATTGAGCACAGGCTACAATGACGGCTGTGTCATACACTGCCCTGGCATGGTGGCAGAGAAGCCTTATGGCATAAAGGGCCGACTTCGTCCACATGGGGGCAGCGTTGCTATGTTTTTCTTCTTCATTTGTTCAGTAAACAGTTTTGAACTATTAGCTGCTGACATTTCTAATAGACATAATAGAGATGGTGGAAGCTTTGTGGGGTCTTGCGTGCTTAAGCCAGCAGCTGATGTTGTGTGATCATGGCCAATCCAGTTCTCGGGTACAGGTGCATTAAAAGGCCCCTCTGGGTGCGTCCTCTGGGAAAATAAACTCAAGAGAAAGTGTGTTGTTGGACTGTCAAGTACTTGGGAGTATTTACAAACTGCTCATGCAGTTTTTGTGCTTCAAGTATTCAACATCCAACTGTACTTCCTCTTTTATTTTCCTACAATCAGGAAATGCTGAACTTTTTTTCACCAGATTGTTTAAAACCAGATAATAGTTTTTTTAACACACACACACACACACACACACACACACACAGTAAACCGTAAGGCAATGCTGCATCGTGTAATAAATCTGAAATGAAGAGGGGCCTTTGTAGCTGTCCCAGACGTGGCATCTATCATGGTTCAAGCCTTTGTGCCAGGCATCATTTATGTTTTATTTGATTTTCACAAACGTCCTTCTGTTTGCTTTTATTGCTTTTATTTTTTGTTTTTGTTTTTAATTTTCTTCAATTCAGATTTTTTGTAATGTTTGTTTTTTATGAAAAAAAATAAAATGTATCTTGATTTTAAAGAAAACAAAAAAAGCTAAATCATATCTCTTTACTAAAGAATTTGGAAAGGGAGGTTGAATGGGTCAGTCATAAAAGGTTCTGACCGTGCACCTGTTCTGCCCTGCTGGTCTCACATCTGATGTTTTCTCCCCAGGTCATTGTCACGGTTACCCCTGGTGGAAAACTGAAGTTCATAGCCTTTGTGGGAATGTTTTAAATTACTCCAGCTGTGTGTTGCGAGTTCACCACATTTTTCTCCTGGTTAAGATGTTTTCGACATGCAACAAATATCTCCAAGAGTGAAGTGGAATTATCGTTGTGAATTTTTTTCAATGCCTGTATATTGTCCTCAGTAAAAGCTGCTAAGTTTTCATTTAGTCCTTCAGAAAAGCTTTTGTCTCTTACTCAATCTCACTCTCTCTCTCACTCACTCTCTCTCTCTTGCTCGCTCTCTCTCGTGATCTGTTTCATTGTCGATGCCTTAATTTGTGTCTTGTCCAGCAAATGGTGACATGACAGAAGAATGACATGGAGAATGGGGAGAGATTAACTGGAGGTAGACCCAAGTGTGGATGGTTCAGGTGTGTGGTGGCAGAAGCAACCTTCATGTTGCATGAAGACTGATGCCAGCGACTTTGGAGATTGAGTCCAGTGTTCCCTGTGGTTGGGATGACCTCGGCTAACGCAACGTTCTTGCAACATTGAGAAGATGTTCTGTAACCAAGGACAACATGACTTGCTGCAATCCGGTACAAGTTTTCTGTACTGTATGGTCCGTTGCAGTCACACTGTTGTTTTTCTTTTATTGCTGTTCTTCTCCGATATATTTGAATTAAAATTCCACTGTTGAGTTTACTCGATTACAGAAAGCGCAAAGCGTGGAAGTTGAAATGCAGCAGCAACAAAGAATCTTGTAATTACTGTTAAATGAAACGACCCAAAAATTGTATCCTGTGGTTTTTGTGTTTTCATAGTTTGACGTGCAACTGGACAACAATTGCTCACATTTCATCTGTTTCAGATGGGCAGATTGTACTTGAGTACATTCACCTGTGTCAGTAGACCGTTGTATAAACTGAGGACTGTCTGAGGCTGTATTGGAAATTGAGGCGTTTCATTTACCCAGATTGACTCTTTTATGCTACAGTCCCATTGATGAAGAGGTTTGACCGTTTCAGTGATTGTCCAATAAAATGCGTTCTGTAGCATCCATTCCTTTTACTAAAAATCATGCTCGTGTGCTTTGCCCAGGCTATGTATGATGGACATTTTCAAGGGTGAGGGGCAATGTCTAAGACCAAGCCTTCTTACCCAAATAGTACCTGACTTTTTTTATTGGTTGGGTACGACGGATGGTACATCCTTTGCGTGGCCCATCCTACATTCTCTGCTGATGAGCCTGCTATCTTTAGTTTGCTTGTGCAATGTTTTATATTGTGCGCCAAAGCAATGTTCATGTCCAATTTACCCTCTGATTTTGTTGAGCGCTGCGAAGAGCACTGCAAGTTGAGTAGTATGATCATAACTTTCACAAGCTACTCGAGTCCCTCGGTTTTCTAAATATAAACCAAGCGCTTTTTGTACTCTGAAGCTTGCAGCATAATGGAACAGGCAGGTCACTGGCCTTTGAATAGATTACTCTAGTGCCAGGACGTAAGTTGTGTGAGGTAGGTTTCTTTGGAGTGTGCTCTGTTACAAAGAAGCGTTTTGCCTCGGTAGCAAATGACTGTTCATGGATGTTTAGCCACTGCAGTCAAATTGGGGACAAAAATGGTGCTGGTGGATGTGATTGGGAGGAAAAAGGCCACTGCATCCAAACGGGTGACCCATGCAGAGCTGCTTTTAGATTCTGACACACTGGCCAGTGCACCCTCTCGGATGTTCATTTTTATAGTGCTGCAGATGACCAAGAACAAACACATTTTTCAAGATTGAAACTTGAGATTATGACCACAAGTAAGTGGTGAAGACCAAAACCAGTTCCTGGCCTTGAGTGTCTATTCGTCTGCAAATGCGATATCTTAAAAAGTTGATGAATGATTTTAATAATTTCCAAATGGGGTAAATACATGTTTTTTGAAATCCTGTAAGTAAATTTACACAATTAAAATGCTTTTCCCTGATTGCAATCATCAGAGTGAGGGACGTGTATGAACACTTGTTAACGTAGAGTTCCTTTCTGACAGACTCAGAATTGGGGGGTAAATTAATTGTAAAGCCATGTACACAGTTGTGATGAATGTCAATGTTTTCTTTTGTGTAGAAGCTAAGCTAGTTCATGGGACTATTGCTCTTGACTATTCCCCAAGAAAAGAAAAGAAAATCTACTAAATGTCCTTGAGAGAAACTGAGTAACAGGTCAGCGAATCATGAAGAGGCATTTGTTTTGATGAAGGGAATCCGTTTTATACAGCTTTTAAGTGAACACATAAACATTGTGCTTGGTATGGGATTTTCTTTCTAAACGGCAGTTGTTTTCAGGTTGACAAGAAAGAAAAGTGGAACAAATACAGTAATATTTGTGTGCTGGCAATGTAACCATGCCAATGTGAGTCCTGCTGGTAAGGGTATAAAAAAAAAAAAAAAGCATTTGTCAATAATGTCTAAAAGGAGTAAACTGGTAAACTGCTGAATTGTTGTGCATGTTTTGGAAAGATGTGGGGATGGCAATACAGTGGTCCATGGTATTAATGATGACAATGATGTTGATGATTAATGGTTTCCCAGCTTCTAATAAAAGCAACCTACTTTTTATACTGTTTAACATAGTTGTTTTGTGATGAACAAGTTTTCTCTCTCCGTGAATTTCCTGTGATAATCTGAAATGTCATGTAACAAGAGCACACACCGTTCCTCAGAATAACATTCCAGAGCTTTACGATTCTGAAATAAATGTCCTCTCCACTTGCCTTGTACCTAGGTGGTCTCTCCGTGTTGTACATATATGCTATACTCCGCTAAACTGCACGGTGTCGCTGTTTTAGTTTAAACAGTTTGCAACCTGCCCTGTTATAGTTAGCAGATCTAAATGTTTAACTTTTGAGGTTTTAATGATAAATATGAATTCCCAGATCCTGAGTAAGGATCTGTTTAGATGCATCTGGTTATTGAGTCATCTTCGTTACATTCTCACAATGAGTTCGAGTTACTTTATGGTGCTGGAGATTTAACATTCTAGACCTCTTTGAATTTGAATGCTTACCACCGACACCCAAATTAACTGTTTATATTCACAGTTTAATAAGGCCTACACGGGTTTTTTTTTTTTTTAAACATACGAATTATTTCCTTTTAATAGGAAGTGTGCTGTAAATGTGTTTAGCATATTGTCATATCCAGCGTTACATTGTCATTGACCAGCAGCCGATTTAAACACTTGAAAGTGCGTCTCGGGTGGCACTCCTGTATCTATCAGAAATCCAACTCAGTTCCCATCTGCTACGCCACCATCACCGCGTCCGACGTTGATGTCATGTCTGCAAAGCGTGTTGCAGGTAACACTACAGAAGTGAAACTGCTGAGTGACTAGAACTAAGCACATTACACTTTTAGTCACAGTCGCTCTGTCTTAAAGTTCATCGTCCCTGTCGTTCTTAAAGCGTTCGTCAAGGATCTACGTGGATGATAAATGTTGTATAGGCCAGTCCACCTTTGTGAGGTTTTCCCATTTAACTTTCCCAAGTAACTGTAGTTACTTAATAATTTATAAAATCCCTCGAAAGCTTTAACTCCAACGCTGATAAACGATGACATTGGCGCTGTTTCTGATTTAAAATAAACAGTTGTCGCGGAAAAAAACATCGAGCAATCGTTTTGGAGACGTATGTTCAATTAATGTAAACCAATCGTATAAAAATATTGGTTACCTCTGCTGGAGATCAGAATTTAACAATGTTCGGCATATAGTTTTATTTTTAAACAATTTAATAGAGCGATTTTCTTTGTTTCTATAGCACGAGAGCCCTGCTTGAGTCCTATGGTTCAAAGGCGAGCAGACAAAGTATCGGACATCACTCCGTCTTCATATTTAGGCCTATTTGCTCATTTAAAAATTCGTCGACTTTTTATAGGCCAAGTACAGTTGTGGTCAAAAGTTTACATACACTTGTAAAGAACATGTATATCATGGCAGTCTTGAGTTTCCAATGATTTATACAACTCTTATGATGGAATGATTGGAACACATACGTCTTTGCAAGGGTGTAGGTTTGATTTTGACATTGGTAGGGACACAAATTGGGGAAGTTCAGAGGGGATGTGGTCTTTGCTGGAAGCAGAGGCGTTTTGCATTCATCACAGACTTTCGATGACTAGACTTGTGATCTAGAGCCTTAATTTATAGACGGTTGTGGTAGTCAACACACCCATTCACAGGCACACAGACACGGGTGTCGCCCATTAATTAACCCTTTACATTCCTGCTGAATGCGACTTTGAAGAGCACATTTTTGTTTTAAGGCAGGTAGCTACTGTTGCCAGTCCAAACCAATGATCTGTAAACATTTACAGATTTACATCACAAATAATAAGATTGTCATTATTATAAGACTAATAAGATGTTGACGATTGGTGGGATTAATTATTGTGAAAGATAATTAAACTGAACAACTAATTTTTATTCAAAATGCAGTGGTGTCATGTTCCAGTTTATTCTCCCTCACTTGTCGCTGGCGTCTGCACACACACCTTTGCCGGTCTCTCTCAAAGATGCTCCAAATAAAACAATGTGCTACACATCAATATACTAAAAATAATTGTTTAATTCAACAAACATAGGCTAACTGTTACCCATACTATTAAGCCAGCTCACACACAAAATACTAGTTTGTTGCTCGAGATCAGATACCATTTAAAAAAATTGTGCTATCCACTCTGTACCTAGTTATGTAGAAATGCTTATACCTTTGATTTGACCATTACGTGGTCACGTCCTTATTTTAGCCAGAGTGGTTTTAGCAGGTAGTGATGATCAATAACTTCCAGCCTTAAAAGCACTTTACAAACAGCAAACCTAGCTCATGCTGAAACTGGCCTTACCGAACATTCTGTTTGGTTTTAGGTAATTGTCTCACTGCATGTTGGTTGTCCCAGATAGTCTAGTCAACTACCAAATTATATTTAAAACAGGAGCTAAAGTATAAACCAAGCTAATCATTCTCAAAAATACGCTACCGGACCAACTGTGTTCGTGTGAATTCATAGGCTTTAAAATGACAGATTTCACACGACTGCTGACAGCACTAAATCACTACGATTAGCTGCTTTTCAGTCATTCATGTGTAAGGTAACATTTGCAACTTTCATGATGAATAAATAAATCATTAGGCTACTTCCAGATCAGCTTTGGTCTAATTCTTTCCGGTTTCATAAAAACTTGGTAAAATTCACATACACGATCCATTTCAGCATACAGTGACATGGTAATGGTGATCCACTGTAGCATTGTGGTGGGGAAGATGGTGCTAACGAGAGACTATGAACCAGGCAGGCTACGGGTCAGCCTGCATAACAGACCGAATAGCTAGGTGTTCAGTGAGCTAACACGGTCTTCGGAACACAGGGATGTTGTGCAGTTATTTGTCAATTTCCCTATAAATATTGGTCGATTTCACATCAAAGTCTTTAGCGTTTGGGATATTCAATAGGCAACCATAATCATAAACCACATTCCCAGGGAAAAACTACCGTTGAACGGATGTTATCTTCTGGTGGTAGCGGCCTTTGAACAGAACACGGGGAGTTTAAGTTATGCTTATATAAATAACCCCACAGTACCCCTGCAAATTCTGCTCCTGTCCCTGTCCCTGTCCCAGTCTAGCCTTTAATAAAAAAAAAAAAGACTTTAGAAATGTGAATGGAGCATACGATTTCATAATCTTTGTGATAGGTCATTATGAGGGTAGAAACCAGAAAGCTGTGATTTTACTGCTGAATTTAAAGCACTTTCAGCTATATTTTATGTATGAAATGTGCTACATAAAGGTGCTATATAAATAAAGCTTATAATTATTATTTAAAAACGCTGCCTTTGAAGTGTTTTGCCTCCCACTTAAAGCTCATGCCTACATTATGCATCTCATTGACACCCCCAGACTTATGTCCTGCCCCCAATCTCTTCAGACCCTCCAAAGCAGTGTCTGATGGGCCTTTAGACCTAGGTCACTTCTAGAGAGAAACTGTGACAACTGTTCAAAAAACTGATTTTACAAAACCACTTCTGTCCGACCCACATAGCCTACTTTATCAAGCTATATCTCCAAAACGGATTGGCCAATCCCAACAAGTGATAGACGACCTCATTTTGTAGCTCTGATCATATAGTTTCACATCAAGTTAAAAAAAGAAAAAATAGATCTCCGCCAAAATACGACATTTACCACGTTGCGTTACATTACAGCGAGTCCTTCCGAGGTGGGATCGAGCTAACCCTGCTACACTGGCACAGACTTATACTGTAACATGCCATCTACATTAAATGGTAACAAGTAGCCTATCACTGGGGTCGTTTGTAACCACAAGCTACAGCAGTTTTAACTGAAGATGTAGCCTGGCCAATAACTTCCATCTTACCGCTTCAGTCTGGCTCTTCTTGTACGCAGCCCACAGCGTTTTATTAACGTTAAAAAGTACTGGTTAAGCCAATCAGCGAGGCGGGACTCGTAGTAGAGAACGAGATCTGTTAATATTGTTAACATGTGCATTGTCAATCAAAATAATCGCTATGGACATTTCAGCAGTTGCTCGGTAGGGACACGTCCCTACCGTCCCTATCCAATGTTTTGCCAAAAAAAAGTCATGCATTTTGGTTCTTTTAAAAATGTATTATTGATATTCTGGAAATATGACAGAATCTGCTGAGTCAAAAATATACATACAGCAACTTGAATGATTTTGGTGATGTAGAAAGTTGTGTTCTTTTTGGCATGGCCTCTTCACTTCCTGTGAGTGACTACAGCTGGTGACTTCGCTGAGCCTATTTAAATAGGACTGGTTTGATACACTCATTGGACTCGCACGGAGCTGAAAAAGCAGATCGCTGACTTGAATAAGTCAGAAAAGTCACTTGGAGCCATTTCAAAGCAGCTACAGGTCCTAAGATCAACTGTGCAAACAGTTGTTTGTACGGATAAAGTGCATGGCATAGTTGTGTCCCTGCCACGATCAGGAAGAAAATGCAAGCTATCACCTGCTGCCGAGAGAAAATTGTTCAGGATGGTTAATAGTCAACCAATAACCACCAAAAAGCAGGTGTGTGATGAATTAGAAGCTTATGGAACACAGGTGTCATTGTCAACAGTCAAGCGTCTTTTACATCATCACGGGCTGAGAGGCTGCCGTACACAAAGGAATCCCATGCTCCAGAAGCGGCACCTTAAGAATTTTATAATCACAGATTTGGGATCTTACACCTTAAAGGGTTATGGAAAAAAAAACATGCTGAAACTGTCGTGTCTAGGAAACGACAGAGTCCAAATCTTCAATTTGTCGAAAAACATCTTCGCGAGGGAAAAGACGACACCAGGCAGCAAGATCTTCAGGAAAATCAGACTTTATTAGCACACGTGCATAAAGCCGGATCAGCTCTCCAGAACTGAACCCCGACTGGCATTTGTACACCCATTTTATACACAGTTACTCCACCTACAACTCCTCCTCAAACCGCATTCTGGCAAATCACCCACACTTTTCTTATCGTAACTCCTCCCAACGCTCCTCCCACAACGTCATTGTGGCAAATTGCCAACGGTCCTTATGCTCTGCCAACTCTGTACAAAGTTCAGGGCATTCTGCCAACTACGTGTCCTCACTTCACCCCGCACCTGCTCTTGGCAAACTACCAGACCTCAAAGTTCTGGATGCCCTCCCTCTAACACGTCATCCATACACGTCACTCTGTATCTTTCGCTTTTATAAGACAAACTAAGCAGCAGTAATCATTGAAAATATACAGACAAACTAAACATTTCATTAATATTCACTTCTAATATACTTTTCTAATATACAGACATACTAAACATTTGATTAATTATTCTCTTCTAAGGGAATAAATGTACGTAGCATTCTTTGCTCTCATTTCAACAGTTTTCACTGTGGTTTCTTGCGTTTTCATAAGCTCAGCTATAATTAATGTTCTAGGTCAAATAGATACACTCCTGGCATAAAACATCGAGAGTCCCGGAGAAATCAGCTGTATAGTCATATCTTGCTCTGCCCGTGTCCTTGACAGTTTGGTCTACACAGTTCAAGACGGGCCCCCCCCCTGCCAGCTGGCTGGGCTCACTGTGTAATCCTGGCACAATTTAGCAGTTAATCAGTTTGAAACTATACAGGGTACATATCATACTTTAATACAGATATATTGATAAACTTTTAGCACACATCGTCGAGAGTTTTGGAGGAACCAGCCTGCTCACTAAGGCGGAGTCTGATTTTGACTTGTGATTGGTTATCATGCTTTTAGGAGGGAGATCTTTCGTTCTGTGAATTTTCCCCTACAAAACCTGAAAAACCACTCCACATCTTCTCAGTGGTTTGTCCTGTGGTGAGTTTCTAGAAAGGTTCTGGTGTGTTGCTTCGGCCTGCAAATATGTGGTGTGTCTTCAGCTCTCATTTGCATGCTGGGCATTCAGGCTGAACAGAGCTAGTTTCTCTGAGAAATAGCATTGCAGAAATCATTTCTCAGTTTCACTTGGATTAAGGGAGTGATCAGCGGCATCAACATGGCTCAGGCAGTAAGAGCAGTTGTCTGGCAGTCGGAGGGTTGCCGGTTCGATCCCCCGCCCAGGCTGTGTCGAAGTGTCCCTGAGCAAGACACCTAACCCCCAAATGCTCCTGACGAGCTGGTCGGGGCCTTGCATGGCAGCCAATTGCCGTCGGTGTGTGAGTGTGTGTATGAATGGGTGAATGGAGAAGCATCAATTGTACAGTGCTTTGGATAAAGGCGCTATATAAATGCCTACCATTTACTATTTACAATGTGTACCTCCATGGGTGCTTCCATTGTTGTGACATCAGACAACTGCTTCTCATGAAGTCAGGGTAGATGGATTTGCCCCAAGTTCACAAGTAGGAATTCCGACTTTCAGTGAAGTTCTATTGCACTTTTCCTTGCAGGAGGTTGAAAACTTAACTTCCGAGTTGTCTGGAATGCAGTATTAGCTTATGTTACAAAGACAGAATGAGGCTAACCTAGGGTTTTTTGTTGCAGCTGGCTAATGTTTGCTGCTAACTTTACAGCATTTTACTTAGTCCTTCAATCCAATCTACTGTTATCTGGCTCCTTGTTCATTATATTTATACATACAGACTGATAAACATTACAGCAATTTAATCTGGTAAATGGGTAAAATGCATGGAACGCCCCATCCCAGCTCAGCCCTAAATTACTTTGGCTCAGTCCCAAATGTTTTCAGACCTTGGTGACGCCCTGGGGAGCGACACTATCGGTGAACCGTCATGAATGCTCCCGCAAAGACAAAAGCATTGTACCTTCTCTGGATTTGTTCTACTGTCAAAGTGACTGAAAATATGTATTCTTCACTGAATAGTTGTTTGGATATTGATCTTAAAATCTACTGTGGTGTGTTCAGTCACCTGCACCTTTTAGAATTAAAAACCAAAAAGTTTGTTAGGGGTATGAATCTTTTCCTCTCAGAAGATTCCATCTTGATACGTGGCCTGCGGAATGATGCACCTCAGTTACAAGTTACAAATGCAATGATTCCATTTGATTCTCCTCTGATTTAATTCATTCAATTCTGATTTAGTTTTACATTTTAACATGTCAGTGGAAATTCTTTATTCTCACTTACATTTTGTCGGGCTGAGGTGGTGAAGGTTTTTCTTTTAGACCAGCACCTTATTCAAATTTTTGTTTGAAGACATGATTGGTTTATTAGATTAATCAGGTGTCTTCCAGGTGTTCCTTTAAAAAAAAACAGGGGATCTGGAATCCTGGAGCATAATGAATAATACCAAGTGTGACGATCACTGTTTTAAATGTCTTGTATTTAGTAGGTTACACTGAGAAAGGTTTGGAGCAGGGGTCGGCAACCCTGGTCCTGGAGAGCCGCAGGGTGTGCTGGCTTTTGTCGTTACTCAGCACTTAATTGATCGATTAAAGCAGTGGATTACACAGTTAACTCGCCTCACCTGGTTTCTTGGGTATGAATCAGTTGCTGGTATTAAGGCGAAAACAAAAACCAGCACACCCTGCGGCTCTCCAGGACCAGGGTTGCCGACGCCTGGTTTGGAGTATCACAACAGCATGGGGTGTCACCTTGCCTATTAGTTTAATGTGTAATTGCATTGAATGAAAGCAGTGGATTGAATAGGCTGCTAATTAGTCATTATCACAGTCACTTTGCTCTTTCTGTTGTGCTAAATAATAATTTTAAAACAAGTAATAGAAACAGGACACCAAAAAGAAAACAATAAAGATGATTTATTGGTTGAAAAGGAAATGCAGAAAGCATCTAAATCAGTGGTCTCCAACTCTGGTCCTGGCAAGCTACTGGGTCTGCTGGTTTTTGTTTTCACCATAAAATCAGTACCCTGTTAAGACCCAGGTAACCAAGCGAGGTGATTTAACTGTGTAAGTAGCTGCTGTAATTGATTAATTAGGTGCAGAGTAACAACAAAAACCAGCAGACCCTGTAGCTCTTCTGGACCTGGCCACTGATCTAAACCGGTTGGTTACACTTTCCCCATCCCTTCATTCCAGGGACACTACTTCAGTGCTGTAAGTACAGCAGCTATATTGGTACATGCAGGTTTATTGTTAGTATTAGGAATAATATACAACAATGTACATACAAAATTAATCAGCAATTATACAAGGAATATATCAGGAACACTTTCAAATCACGGGCCATGCTTCCAGGGCATAACAAAGTAAATTTGCAGCTGATTTTTTTTTATCCGAGAAGCACACCTTGGTCTGTCAATACTATTATTACAATAATTTCCTACCAATGTTAACTTGCAGTGTTGTATTGATAATTGTTTTGTGCTAGACCCCTTTCACTTTATTGTTAACACATATATTTTTGTGTCTGAAGGTGGTAGTAATTTGTATATTTGCCCATATATTAAGTGGTATTGATGATAGATTTTTATATATGTGTAGTATATTCCATTTCAGCACTTATGCGCTGCCTATTAATTTTAGTGCTGTATTTCCTCGCAGGTATTTTAGCTGATGAACAGATATAATATTCAATTGCCTTGTCATTTTGTTTGAGCTACAGCCTAAAGATAAGAGGACACACCTGAGTTTGCACATTATGAGGTGAAAGTTTACCACAGCTGTTTGCCACAGTTCCCCAGGAAGCAGCTCCTTGCATAAATGATTCCACTATTGGAAACAAAAATTATCATATGTTTTATGATTGAGTGAATATATTCAACATTGTAATGGTTAACTCCTGTTACTGACCATACAAGTTTAGGTTTATATCGTATCTACCTTAAATCTAAGTCTTTTAAATTTGTAAAGCCTCAGGTGTTTGACATAGTCGGTGAGCGTGACCAATGACTGATTTTATCCAAGCAGCTCATGAGTCTAAGGTGCTAGCAGGTTGATTCATTGCCAGCAGGTCCTCTCATTTTAAATGTTTTATTTTTGGTGAAATTCATCTTGAATATGTGTTTGAATGGGATGAGATCAGGGTGGACAGTCCCTATTCTAGACCACCATCTCTACAAGTATTTCAGTTATATATTGAGACTTTAAAAAAGTTTTTTTTATTATGTATTTTACTTTACTCATGGTGAAACCTGTTTTATATCTTAGTGATCCTGATCATCGTCAGTGATATTCTTTAAGTGTTTAACATCGATGGCCTTGTCTTGCTCTAGGAGCTTGTCTGATCTCAACCCCCCATATATGGAAATGATGAGTCAAGATTTAATGAGTCTGCATTGCTGTGGACTTCATTATAGGAATTTCAGTATCCAGTTCTGCCAGATACTGACCACAACAACAATCTTTTGCATTCTGTAAGTTTAATTCCATTTCGTACACATTCATCAATAATCTTCATCTCCAGTTACATTAAAAAAAATTGTCAGGGAAAATATGACTGATGGGGTTTCTCATTTAGAATTTGGGAATAAAGAGAAGATGGATAATTGCACTTATACTAGCTTTTTTCCCCCACACACAAAGTGTGTTGCAGTGATGAGGGGGAACTCGCCTCACCCACCACCAATGTGCAGCACCCACCTGGGTGATCCATTGTACCTGCTTTGCTTATGAAGTAGCTTTCACGCACATCTGTCTCTTCCTGCTGCCGTGCACATGTTACTAATTACCATCGTCCTCCTCTCTCACATCTTAGCTTTAGCCCATGAATTCCTTACATCACCTGATCCCAACCCAGCCCTCCCCTTATGCACCTAACCAACCATATCTCTATGTTCTAGTGCTCTCTCCTGGAGCAGTACTCTTCACCGCTGCATCCTATGAGCCTGCCAGTGTCATTTCCAAACCCACCTCCAGCATTAAATTCCTTTATAAGCTCCAAAATTCCCTTACCATATACAGTGGTGTGAAAAAGTGTTTGCCCCCTTCCTGATTTCTTATTTTTTTGCATGTTTGTCACACTTAAATGTTTCAGATCATCAAAAAAATTAAATATTAGTCAAAGACAACACAAGTAAATACAAAATGCAGTTTTTAAATGAAGGTTTTTATTATTAACGAGAAAAAAAATCCAAACCTACATGGCCCTGTGTGAAAAAGTGATTGCCCCCCCCTGTTAAAACATAACTGGTTTATCATACCTGAGTTCTCTAGTTTCTCTAGCCACACCCAGGCCTGATTACTGCCACACCTGTTCTCAATCTAGAAATCACTTAAATAGGACCTGCCTGATAAAGTAAAGTAGACCAAATGATCCTCAAAAGCTAGACATCATGCTGAGATCTAAAGAAATTCAGGAACAAATGAGAAAGAAAGTAATTGAGATCTATCAGTCTGGAAAAGGTTATAAAGCCATTTCTAAAGCTTTGGGACTTTTGGGACATGGAACAGTGGTGAACCTTCCCAGGAGTGGCCGGCCGACCAAAATTACCCCAAGAGCGCAGCAACGACTCATCCAAGAGGTCACAAAAGACCCCACAACAACATCCAAAGAACTGCAGGCCTCATTTGCCTCAGTTAAGGTCAGTGTTCATGACTCCACCATAAGAAAGAGACTGGGCAAAAGTGGCCTGCATGGCAGAGTTCCAAGACGAAAACCACTGCTGAGCAAAAAGAACATTAAGGCTCGTCTCAATTTTGCCAGAAAACATCTTGATGTTCCCCAAGACTTTTGGGAAAAAAGTCAAAGTCCTGACCTGAATCCTATTGAGATGCTGTGGCATGACCTTAAAAAGGCGGTTCATGCTCGAAAACCCCCCAATGTGGCTGAATTACAACAATTTTGCAAAGATGAGTGGGCCAAAATTCCTCCACAGCGCTGTAAGAGATTCATTGCAAGTCATCGCAAACGCTTGATTGCAGTTGTTGCTGCTAAGGGTGGCCCAACCAGTTATTAGGTTTAGGGGGCAATCACTTTTTCACACAGGGCCATGTAGGTTTGGATTTTTTTATCTCCCTTAATAAAAACCTTCATTTAAAAACTGCATTTTGTGTTTACTTGTGTTGTCTTTGACTAATATTTAAATATGTTTGATCTGAAACATTTAAGTGTCACAAAAAAAATAAGAAATCAGGAAGGGGGCAAACACTTTTTCACACGACTGTAATGCAACACTACTAAAGCATGGTGGCACTCCCAGCCATTTGCTAAGTGTCCTACTAATCGTATTTTGTGGTAGCAACCCAAAATACATAAAATCAATAAAGTCACAGAAATGAAAATATCAGTAATGGCATGCGGTTCACCTGCTGTGGATGTAAATACCCTCAAATTAAAACTGTCCATCTGCACTTCACCTACGCCTCATTGTTTCATTTCAAATCCAATGTATGGAGTACAGAGCAAAAACTACAATTGTGTCACTGGCCAGATAATTATGGACTGCATGCATATGTAACATTTAGCTCTGTTTAAAAAAAACTATCTTTTTCTGTAGTGCCGATATAACTCCATTATTTTGTGGCCTTGCCCAGTAATTGCATTTGATTTGACTTTTAAGCATCTGGCTTGTATTAAATTATATTTCCTGCCTAATAGTATAATTGAGTTGTATCCTGCCCCAAAAGTCACCAAAATGAACCATTTTACAGTGATTGGACAGCAAAAAATGATTCTGTGGGAGCACATCCTGGGACTCCCCTAGTTGAACGTAGTCACCCTGCCTCCTCAGTTAACCTACCCCCCAGCCACCAGCAGTATGCTTGTCATTCATACAGGCTTATGTTTTATTCATTTATTTACCAGGGACAATGCACATTAATCAACATTTTATTTAGTTTCCACATCAATGGAAATGTGAGTTAGCTAATAAGTTATTTTTCATCTGTAGTCCCTAACCTGCATGTCTTTGGACTGTGGGAGGAAACCGGAGTACCCGGAGGAAACCCACACAGACACGGGGAGAACATGCAAACTCCACACAGAAAGGGCTCGCACCCAGGACCTTCTTGTTAGGCAACAATGCTACCCACTGCACTATTGTGCCGCAACCAGCTTTATGCTTTGTTTTCCCAGGCTTTCATTTGTGCATTTGTATTTCAGCGCTTCATGACTATGGTCCTGGGTGAGTTTCACAGCCCAGCTATGGTGTTGCAGCCTTTAACTGGCAGAGTGTTCGGCACAAATGCCGATGCCTCTGCTCTGCATGTGGGGACGACATTGGCTCAGGCGGTAAGAGCAGTCATCTGGCAGTCGGAGGGTTGCCAGTTCGATCCTGCCCTGAGTGTGTCGAAGTGTCCCTGAGCAAGACAGCTATCCCCCAAACGCAAGCTGATTGGTGCAATTGTACAGCCCTTGGATAAAGCCACTATATAAATCCATCCATCCATCCATCCATCCATCCATTCATCCATTATCTGAACCCGCTTATCCTGAACAGGGTCACAGGGGGGCTGGAGCCTAACCCAGCATACATTGGGCGAAAGGCAGGAATACACCCTGGACAGGTCGCCAGTCCATCGCAGTGCACACACACCATTCACTCACACACTCACACACTCACACACTCATACACTCATACACTCATACCTACGGGCAATTTAGACTCTCCAATCAGCCTAACCTGCATGTCTTTGGACTGTGGGAGGAAACCCACGCAGACACGGGGAGAGCATGCAAACTCCGCACAGAGAGGCCCCGGCCGATGGGGATTCGAACCCAGGACCTCCTTGCTGTGAGGCGGCAGTGCTACCCACTGCACCATCCGTGCCGCCCCCACTATATAAATGCCAACCATTTAACCTTTTGAAGAGTGGGTTTTTTAAAATGTTTTTTTATGAATCAGCTGATGTTCTGCCCTAGACAACCCCATGATAATTTCTCATAAGTTACTTACACTCCTGCAACCAAATAACCACGCCCGCACACTAACTCACTCACTCTCATGCTCAAGGTCAATCTGACACTGAGAATGTTTAAGTCAGTATGCGATCCAGTTGCTATCCAAGCAATGGATTTATTTCTTACCAACTGAGAGCTGAAATCAGCCTTGCTAAATTACAGTTGGCTTTTACCATCGAACAGCTCTATGACTACAAACTGGACCTACTAACCTGGGATCCGTTTTTTTAGATGGTGAAACGTAGTCTTGCTAAATAACATAGTCAGATAGTGGTGCAATCAGCCAAATCACTTTGTTCTGGAAGCTGTCTTAAAATTCAAGTTTGAGCCGGTCAAGGGGGATTTCCCTGGAAAATACGGACACTGTAATGCCTCTTGTATGTTTAACACATATCCATTCCTGCTGTGAACAGCTCTGTAATGTTTTGCTCTAATTTTCAACAGCCTTCGGCGCTACCATAGTAACTGAGCCTAGTAACAGGTGGCCTACCTGGATATGGTTTCATGGGTTTACAGCAGTCTTGGTAAATAAGAGAGCCACTGATATTTCCAAAGGGTTATCACTTGACTGCTTTATGCTTCTGTGAATGGGTTATGTGACACGGAGGATATTTGATTCTTTCTCAACGTTTTCAACA
The DNA here is from genome assembly GCF_963514075.1 of Conger conger. Lineage (NCBI taxonomy): Eukaryota > Metazoa > Chordata > Actinopteri > Anguilliformes > Congridae > Conger > Conger conger. The sequence continues at coordinate 19,891,911 of NC_083773.1, read as the reverse complement.
AAGGAGTATGCAGCCCTGTTTCAGGCAAAGTACGAAGAAGGCCATAGATTGATTGATCTTGATGAAAAGATGACAACCATCTCTAAGATGTCTTTGGGGTCGATGGCCATCTAACACATACAATAAATTCAGCATTTCCGAAACATTACAGCAGTAATATTGCAAGCCCTTGTCTGTTGATTTTGTGTCGAATTTTTCAAAATAATTAGCTCTCATATAGCCATGAGAGTGCTAGCCTTTTAGTGGCCTGAAGTAGGATTAGACTTGATTTGCCTAACATGAAAATCAAGTGCTGGTGTTTGGGTTGCACCAATCACAGAGCGACAGAGGAAGGGTGGGTGTGGACACTGAAAGGAAATAGGCTATCAGAACATGTTGTTTTGGTGTCAAGCCTGTTTCCGTGCAGCTAAGTGCTACTTCCTGTGAGTCTCCTTTATGATGTTATTTTTTTTTACTTTCCAGCTGATGTAGTTCATGTACAGTGTGTGTTTTTATCACAGTACATTTATGATTATGCATATGCGCCCCATGTTTGGATTGTATTTCTATATTCTGTCGATAAATCTCTCTGATGTTTCAGTGGAAGTTCACTCCAGAGCATGCGTATCTACAGAACAGTATCAGAGACATTGTGGTTAGCTGCTGTCTTCTGTTCAAGGAGGGTGTTATGAGCCATAACTCACCATTTTGTTCATCAGGAAGTGCACATCATTTCCAGTCATTTATTTATGTATTTAAACAAGTTATGCTGTTAGTGATATGTGGAAATACTGAAAGCATTACCACCATAATATTACACAAGAGATCAGGATTTCTCAAGTGAATGCACTGCAGTACTGAACACTCATGCAGTGTCAGGGAAATGTGAAATAACACCCTTCTTTAACATTTGGCACTCTGAATACCAAACACAAATGCATCAACCTCACTTGTCCAAATGTACAATGTATGTTTTCAATTTAATTTGGTATTATCAAAAATATTCAACATCAGCTCTCTTTAAAGACGATGATCAACATCCTAAAACACAGAATGTTGCAGACATGGACAGTCACAAAAAAAAAGAAAGAAAGAAAATACCAAACCACAGCTTGTGTCTCTTAAAATAGTTCCAACAAAGCTGAAATTTAAGTTTTGAAGAGCTGTAAGACAAAGCATCAGACTCTCAGGCCAGAGTTCTCAGATGGAAACAGCAGATGTCAGCCCTTTTTTTGTTTTCTTCATTAGTGTGTTAGTAGAAAGGAGCAAATCCAAGTTCTCCAATGTGTGGTACAACCTACCAGCTGATTTTCTTACAAAACTATCCGACAGTGTACCTAAGAGAATTGATGTAGTTTTAAAAGTGAAGGGTGGTCAGAACAAATATTAATTAGAATTTGTTTTTTAACTCTTGACTGCTCTTTATAGTACATTTTTTGATATTTAAAACTGTCATCATTATTTCTGAAAACATCTTTAAGCTTTACAGATTTTGACACAGAATACTTTTTCACAGTATTGTATTTCATGTATTCATGGCCGTGGGAGGCTGTTGTCCTTATCTCAGAAGGTGATACTAATTTGATTCTTGGATGTGCGCTAAGCATTTAAGGGGAAATCAGGCATGGCCTTGGTACCTGTAGGCGTAATATGCAGCTTTGTGCTCCTGTGGTAGCCAAATCTATTAGAAATTGTCAGAGGGTGTGGAATGAGAATGTTGAAATTCAAGTTTCAAGCTTGTCATCAGCGCTGGTTCCCCATTGGCTATCCCCTATGTTCCCTGGCTCCGTCTTTTCACTCCTACAAAGGATACTTCCTTCTTTTCCAGCGGCACGAGCCCTGACTCATTGCTGCTTTCCTCCACAGTCAAGATTGCATGTCAACGGAAAGGCATGCTATGCTGATGTCCCCTGCTCAAACTAATTGAAAGCGTCTAAAGGTCAGACAAATCTATATGTATTGTGCTTTTTTTCTTCTCCAAGTAATGTATTAACATACCTTTAACTAAGTATTATGGGGGTGTGGTGGCTTTTGAAACATAAAATGCTCCTCGAGGTGATGTTTTAGTTTTGTGAAATCTGACAATAGCAATTGATGAATTCTACGATTATTACCGTTCTGTTGTTCTACTGATAATTTGACTGAAAATGTTTATTCTATACTTGAATAGTTATTTGAGTATTTATCATAAAATGCAACATACAGTACATGATCTTCAAGCCAATACAGGAAAGATACACTTATAAATGCAATGATCCAATTTGATTAAGCTCCAATTAAATATGATTTGATTCACCTCTGATTTAGTTCAGTTTAGCTCCCGTTCAGTTCAGTTCAGGTGTGAAACAATTCAGTTTTACATTTTAACATGTTGCCTGAAATTCTATATTTCTCAGGGGTCAATCAGGGGTGTCCAATTTTGTCCAAGAGGGCTGATATGGGTGTTTTTGTTTTAGCATCTTATTCTAATCATCAAGGGTTTGATTATTGACATGATTAGTTTATTAGTTGAATCGGGTATTTTCCAATAATAATAACAAAAAAACAAAACAGAATGAATGAGCAGAAACTGAATGAATAATACAGAGTGCCACAATCATTGTTTTAATTGTTTTGTATTTAGTAGGCTACTTCCAGAAAGGGTAGGAGTATCACAAGGCAGGCGGTAGGGGTGTCACCTTGCCTAGCAGTTTTATATGTAATTCCATTGAAAAAGCTGAAAGAAAGTCATTGATTGAATAGACTGCTAATAACAGTAATTGTTCGTTGCATAGATTTGCCTTACCATTAAACCAAATGTCATTGTGACAGCCAAAGGGTCATATATACTATTGAAATTGGCCTACTTTACTACTTAAATTGGTCAGAATTTGAATGGTGTACAAGGTAGCAGTTATAATTACAGGGAGAATAGAAGGTTTTCCACCATGCACTTGAGACTGGGGCTGTTTTCAGTAGTTTGTTTTGGGGGTGAAGAATACAGGATATGTTTTACATCCCATACAAATTGCAACTGAGTTCCCACCTTCATGGAAGAAGCAGATAACAAAGATACCAAGTTTTTAAGGACAAATTAAAATGTTTATTTCTATAATAATGTAATGCATAATTTCTTACTTAAGCAGAGAATGTGAGTCCAAATAAATAAAAATAAATAAAATAAAAATAAAAAGTTTAGATCACTGTGATTAGGCATGTTATTTTCTACCATGTCATTGTCAATTCATTTCAAGTTGCCCAATCTATCCTCCTGTTGGGTTTCACTCCAACCTTAACAAAGCACACCTCATTTAACAGCTAGAACAGGGCTGCCCATCCCTGTGGCTGGAGATCCACCCTGTTGTTGGTTTGCACTCCAACCCTAACAAAGCACACCTCATTCAACAGCTAGAGATCTCATTGAGCTGCTAATTAGAAGTGCCAGGTTGAAATGAAAGCCTAAAAGACAGTAATCTCCAGGTGCTGGGTTGGGAAGCCCTGGTTACAGGATTAGCTTTTTACTGAGCTATCACACTGTAAAAGCCAAATTCCTATTTTTATGTTTTACGTATTTCAAGATTTGCCAATGGAGCAAGAAAAAAAAAAAAAGAACTAACAAGCTAATATTTTCTACTTGAGAGAGGAAGAAAAATAAATAATTTAAGTATCTTACTAAAGTATTTTGTTGCAGTGCATATCGGCATGAGTCTGATACTGATTAATTTGACCGATTATCCACTGATATCAATACGGCCCAGACGTTATTATGCGTCCCTACTTTGTGTGAGACCTATTGAGCTCTCGACTCTTGGTTGTATTTTCTTTACTTTCCGAACGAGTTTAGATTAAAGAGTGTCATTGCAATTCAAGCCGACTTTTGTCATTGGATCACTGTGTCCGTCATAAGGAGAGTTTGGTGTTGTGTAGAGAGGCCACTGTCAGTTCTTTGCTGACTGGAGTAAAAATGAATTTAATTTTTATAAATTCTTCCATCCTTTGAGAATACTGACAGCACTTTTGAATATTTGGATTCAGGGAGGGGACAGCCAACTCTGAACCAAAAGGGTTTTGTGAGAATATTCATTGGGCCTTGTGCCAATCTATGTGACAATTTAAAGGACGTGCATTAAGCAAGGGGTCACAAGCAAGTTCTTCATTTTTCTTGCAGCAAGTTATTTTGTTCTCACTTAAGTCAGCACATTGTGGTGTCCTTGCTACAACGCCTCCTACTATGTCCAGTCTCACACCCATTATGCGTTTCTGCTCATGTTTGAGGTTAGAGGAAGTCTCATGTTCTCAGAATTCGCCCTATTGTTCACTTTGTGTGCATTTCTGCGTATGTCAGACCTGCGTCAAGTACGTAATTGTTTTGGATTCTAACATGTGTCTAAGCCTTACTGGGCTTTACGACTCTTCACTCCTTATGACTAGTGATTGTGGATAGACCGGCAGAGGCATCTGGGTGTTTGGGGGTGTTTCATAATCTATCAGAAGGGAGCAAGCAGACAGGCAACAATGGTCATTTGCTCACCTACCACCTTATTGCTACATTTTGTTCTGGGAAAGGGGTATAAAGCTGGTACTTGAACAACACTGTGTTGTCATTGATCTGCCTACCTACCTCCATATTGTGTAGGAGACTATTTTGGCTTTGATAATAAATTGTCATTGATCGAAGCTTTGGAACTACAAGACCAGATTCCTACAATTATTAATTCTATTTTTCTCATAGAATAGCAAATTCTGGAGTAACTAAAGAGGGGATAATGCTGGTAATATGAATGAATGTCTTTTATCCCATATGTTAGTTGTCTTGGCACATAAGCAATTAACACTTAAAAGCACATGTGCTATAAGATAAATCTGAGCAGAATAATTAAGCATAAATAAATACATCATGAAAATAAAATTCATCCACATGTTGGAATTCATATAGAAATATATTATTTGAATTGTGGGACAGGAACTTGTTTTCATTCATAGTGTTTGTGCTGGGTGGGTGGAATTTTAACTGATGTAATCTTCCATCTTAGCAACAGCATGGAAAAAACAATAATCAAATATCTGTTAATCAAATGTATCCACATCCAAACAAATGCCTATCCTTCATAGATCAGTCATTCAATCAGATTAATTTTGTTTCCATCATCACATGCGGACAAGATAGTATATACGGTGTAGAGTGTATAGACAGAGAAATATGGGGATAGCGTTGTCATAACAGTTCATGTAAGCCTCATATGGTGACAATAGAACAGTCATGTTTTTTCAAAATTATTCCAGTCAGTATTCCTGAATTCAGTTACCAGTAGTGATTGTTACATCAGTATTAGGATGTTCAGTTAAGACTTATTCATTATTATTTGTCATTTATATATATTTATTTGTGTTCATTCACCCTACATTCGATAAATTGGCACAGTCACCTTGCTCTTTCTGTAGTTCTATAGTAAGAACTGTAGTTTAAAACAAGTACAGCATATAATTTGTTCATCTGAATTTATTATTAGAATATTATTAACATACAATTTACATATAATTATTTCCTTCCAAGTTGCAGTGTTGATCAATTATTTGTGCGACTTTCACTTTCACTTTATTATTACAAATATATTGCTGTCTAAATCATTAAATGCGTATTTGCACATATATTAAGAAGTGTCACCATATTGATAATAGCTTTTAAATATGTGTAGTATGTCCTATTTCAGTATTTTCAGTATTGCGCTGCCTATTCATTTTAGTGCTTTATCTCTATGCAGATTTTTGAACAACAGGTAAAGGAACAGAGTTAATGAACAGATTAACTATATTATATTCAATGTCCTTGTTATTTTGTTTGAGCTACAGCCCAAGGTGAGATAAGAGGACACACCTAGGTTTGCACAATGTGAGGTGAAAGGTTACGACAGCTGTTTTTGACGTCATAGATTTTTTCCGCGAAGCACCTCCTTGAAAGAATTACCACGTTTTATGTTCACTGGAGTCAATATATTCAAACTTTCACTGGTTACCTTCTACCATTGACCATACAAGTTTGGGCCTGCATTGTAATTACCTTAAATCTAAGCCTGTTAAATCTGATTACAAAGCCTGAGGTGTTTGACATAGTCAGGGAGCTTAACCAATGATTGATTTTATCCAAGCAGCTCGCAAGTGTAAGGTGCTAGAAGGTTGTTTAATTGTCCGCAGGTCCTCTAATTTCTTAATGTTTATCACCAATTCATTATTTTTAGTGTGACCCTATTGTTTGAATATGTGTTTTATAGATCCTGTGCCATTTCTTTGGTAATAACACGAGAGAGAGAGAGAGAGAGAGAGAGAGAGAGGTAAAGAGAGGGGGGAGAGGGAGAGAGAGGGAGGGTGCATTGCAGTGGAGCCTGTGGTAGCGATTGCTGTTTCAATCACACGCTCCGAGGAGAGGGGGGAACCCTGCCTCCATCTCTAAAATGGGACTTCCTGGATGACAGGCGGGGGAGAGAAATATAAGATCTTAGAAATGAGTCAGAGCAGGATTTAATGAGTGCATTGGTGTGGACTTCATTCTGGGAATTTCAGTATCTTGTTCTGCCAGATACAACCCCCAACAACAACCTTTTACACTGGGTAACTTGAGTGGCATTTCATTGACAATCTACATCTTTTACATTTTTTAAATTTTATTTTTTTGCTTTTTCTGTTTATTTCCCCCCTTATTTCCATTGCTATTGTTACAAAGAGCTGTATGAGATGGTGTGACTTTGTCTGTAAAACAGGCTTTATTACCCAAAATATACAAAAGCTTGAGTCAACTTTTTGGCATCTTGTAAGGTCAGGTGTATTCTTTTGCAATGTTTCTAAGATGAAAATATGCAGTTCTCGTAACATTGTTAATGTGCTTCTTAAACCTAAAGATGAGTATAGCTGCATATCATCAGCATTGCTCTGAAGGTTTATAGGCCTTCTAATGACTTAACAGAGTGGTACAATGTACACAGAGAGAATTATAGGCGGTCAAGTATTGAGCCCTGTGGTACTCCATATAATAGGTCATGTTTAATGGAGACATATTCTCTAAGACTGACAAAAAACAGTCTACCAGTTAGGAATGACTTAAACCAACTTAAGACGTCCTTGAGTCTCCGAGTGGTTCCAACTGGTTCTCCCCATCATACAATATACCCTTGGGTTACTGCTACTATGTACAATGGTTTTTGAAAATGATGACGGTCTCTAATCTAGCTTGCTCTTTCTCCATTTCTGTTCAACCTTTCAATATTTTCTCTTAACAGCGCGAGTGTTGTCATTTTTCAGGGTATTCTCACCTGCCACCTTTTCTTGGATTTCTCTGGAGCAACAGTGTCAAGAGTTACATAACATAGAGTTACAATCTTTTACTTTCTCATGAATGGTAGAAGAGTTCTTACACATACACTGAGTGAGCAATTTATGAGGTTGACCTATACACCGTAATGCAAATATTCAATCAGCCAATCATGTGACAGCAACTCAATGCATAAGAGCAAGCAGACGTGGTCAAGAGGTTCAGCTGTTGTTCAGACCAAATGTCAGAATGAGGAAGAAATGTGATCTAAGTGACTTTGACCATGGAATGGTTGTTGGTGTCAGAGAGGGTGGTCTGAGTATCTCAGAAACTACTGATCTCCTGTGATTTTCATGCATAACAGTCTCTAGAGTTTGCAGAGAATGGTGCAAAAAGACTCTCTGAGAGAGTCAGAGGAGAACTTCCAGACTGGTCAAAGCTGACAGAAAAGTGACAGTCATGCAAATAACCATGCATTATAAGAGGATATGCAGAAGAGCATCTCTGAACACACAGCATAACAAACCTCTTAAGTGGATAGGCTACAGCAGCAGAAGACCAATAACAAAGTCGAATAAATACCTAAGTGTATATACATTATTCAAAATAATATCAGAGGAAGTAACTGCTGACAGATCATTAAAGTAGCATCTCTTAATTCGCTGAATGGTATTCTTAACAGTGGGCATAGTAGTATTAAATAAATAATAAATAACAAATAGCTATAGTCCAAAATTGCAACATCAACTACTTGTTATATAGTAATGCCAAAGGTGTCTTAATCCTCACATTTTCTATATGATTTTATTGCTCATAATTGGTGTAGGGTACTAAAAACTAATTAAAATAATTTCCAATTTGTTTTTAGACTAACTCATTTACTATTACATTTCAAATCAATTTACTTCTATTTAAATGTATTCTCTGAAATGTTTGGTTCAGATTTTGCTCACACTGCGTTTCATCTCAAATGTGCCATTATACCCAAACTGCAGTGATTTCTCATTCTCATGAGAACACGCAGCTTCATTTTTAAAATGAACTTGCCAGCCTTGTAAATGAAAGCAAACTGGCAGAAGATAGTAAAAGGAAGTGAACATTGTATGCGTCAAACATTTTTGTGTATGTTGAGCATTTTCCTATGCACGTAGAAAAGGTTATTTTGCATGAAGTATTAATAGGTTCATGAAATTGACTCACCGTATTTAAGCTGTTTGATGTTGGGTGGTGTTGCAGCAATATGCAGGCCATATTGCTGTGGCGCATATCATTTATTCACGGGGGAAACTTAAAAAGCAATTTAAGTTCCAGGTGTATGGGTTGACAGTATGTGATGTGCAATGAAATGCATTGTGGTTTTAGAAGTTTAGGAGCTAATAAAATCATCAATGCAGCCTGTACAATTGTACAATAAGCCAATGTAAGGTGGAACATTATCTGAGCTGATATTTTTAGATTTTCCATACATTGAACATACTTGTTCCATTCTGTTTTAATGAAATGCAAGGCCACATCCGTGAATCAGCTAGACTCGGTCAAGTGATAGATTTATCATAAGTACAGTAGATCATTCATACAGGGGTATGCATATGCTGTATTAATGCTGGCTTTCTTGGCATGCTTGTAGTGTTATCAACGTTGTTTTCCCATGTTTTCATTGGTGCATTGGTGTATCTTGCTACACAGAATTATCCTTTGGAAGCTGGTAAGATAATCAGATTTCTCAGCCAAGGAGCACTTTGGCACTCCGTCGGAAAGGCCCCTTTCAATATTTTCTTCAGCCTGCTGGTTAAATTGACATGAAGCCATTGGACTTCCTTCCAGGGAGTGGGCGATCGACCTGTGGATGCTGTGAGCGAGGGAGCAGAGAGCGAGAGAGGTGGAGAGTGACAGACACAGAACAAGTGCCTTCGGTCATGAGGACCAGGGTTGTTCAGCTGTTTCTGGTCAACGCATTGTCCTGTGGACTGGAGATATGCTTGTCGACTGGAACTATCTACATGCCACCGCTTCTGCTGGAAGCCGGGATGGAGGAGCACTTAATGACTATGGTCCTGGGTGAGTTTTTAAGGGGTCTTAGGTAGGGGTTTTACTGGTTTTGCTGGTTTTTAAGGCCCGATACCTGTGCTCTGCCCAATAACCCTTTCGGATTTTTTGCATGTTTTTTCTGTGAAATTCTAAGTCAGTGTTCTAGAACTCAATTGCTTGCTTTTAGTTGCCCGTATGATTGTGACATCAGCATTAGCATGTTCAGTTATGAATATTCTAATCACATACGTGTGATCTTAGACCTTAACGGGTTACTCAGTCATTCTGTATTACATATGGAGTGCTCTGTCTATCAAATTCAACCGCACATTACAACAGTGGTATGCAGAAGACTATCTCTGAACACAAAACACGTCAAACCTGGATAGGCTACAGTAGCAGAAGACCAATAAGTCTAAAAGATAAGTCCAGGTAATAAATACCTAATAAAGTGCTCACTGAGTGTATATGCAGTACATAAGCCCAATGGGGATCATATGTACTCTCTAAGAGTTGAATTGACACTGGACATTTTACTGTGCAGGTAAAGATGTAGCAGTGATGGAAATGGGATGTGGGGGGAATGAACAGTCAGCTCATGTGCCCTGATCTCATTCCTGTTGCTGTCAGCTCTAGGGCCGGTGCTGGGGCTGATGTTCGTGCCCATAATCGGCAACACAAGCGACCAGTGGAGCGGCCGATTTGGCCGTCGGCGACCCTTCATCTGGGCACTGAGCTTGGGCATCTTGCTCAGCCTGTGGCTGATTCCCCACTCTGCGCACCTGGCTGCTCTGCTGGCCCCGAGCCCCCGGTTCCTGGAGGTGCTGCTGCTCGTGGTCGGCATTAGCATGTTGGAGTTCTGCGGACAGGCCTGCTTCACGCCCCTGGAGGCCCTGCTGTCCGACCTCTTCCCCAGCGAGGAGGAGAGTCGCCTGGCCTTCTCCGTCTACGCTCTCATGGTCAGCCTCGGAGGCTGTGTCGGCTTCCTGCTTCCAGCCGTCGACTGGAACTCCAGGCCCCTGGCACACTACATGGGCGGCCAAGAGGCCTTCATCTACACCCTGCTCAGCCTCATCTTCCTCCTCTGCCTTCTGACCACCGCCTTCGTCTCCGAAGAGCGCGGAGGAGGCCAAGTGTCCAAGCGGCCTTCCGCCGGCCCTCCGACCAAATCCGGGGCGTACTGCTTCCTCCGGCCCCCCCTTCCCCGCATCAATCAGCTGCGCCTGGTCCTGGGCGGGTGCCTCACCGCACTGCCCCGGCTGTATCGCGCATACCGCCAAGTGCCCTTAGTCATATGGCGCCTCTTCATGGCGGAGGTGTGCAGCTGGATGGCGCTCATGACCTTCCTGCTGTTCTACACAGACTTTGTGGGGGAGGGGCTGTACCAGGGGGTGCCCACCGCTGCTCCAGGTTCGACAGAGAGACTACGGTATGACGAGGGTAAGACCCTGCGCTTTGGCCCAGCACATGGCTCTGTGTATGGGACATGGTTCTACAGATAAGGTTTAGCTCTGTGTATGGGACATGGTTCTACAGATAAGGTTTAGCTCTGTGTATGGGATGGGATCCTACAGATAAAATTTAGCACTATGTATGGGATGGGATCCTACAGAAGGTTTAGCACTATGTATGGGATGGGATCCTACAGATACGCTTTACACTGCAGAAAAAGCCTGTCTTAACAAGTGTTAACGAGTAAAATCTCATGTTTTTCTCTCAAGCAGAAAATATTTGAATAAAATATTAAAATCAGGCGTGACTGTGATTTTTAGGATGTGTTTCTGGAAATTGAGCCTGTGTAAACGTGCGTGTCACCAGGTATACGTATGGGGAGTCTGGGGCTCTTCCTGCAGTGCTCCACCTCGGTGGTCTTCTCCCTGCTGATGGACCGGCTGGTGCAGTCGCTGGGGATGAAGACGGTCTACCTCAGCAGCATAGCGGTCCTGGCGCTCGCCACCCTGGTCATGAGTGTGTCCCGCTGCCTGCCTCTGGTCACCCTCATGGCCGCTGCCACCGGCTACACCTTCAGCACCCTGCAGATCCTGCCCTACACGCTCATCTGCCTCTACCACGCCGACATGCCGGTGGGTGCTCCTGTTGCCAGGAAATGGAAGCCGCTAACTATTAACTGGGTTGCCGATGGTGAGGGGGCAGTGGAATACTGGTCGTAAGCAGAAGTGGAAAGCCCAGGGGCTAGAAAGTAAAAGTCCTCCCCGCATGGATTTGCTAATTAGCATAGTTATTTGCCTGGAGGTAGGACTATTAGTGAAATCTGTGGGTGGAAAGACATAGCAGGACTTTCCAGCTCTGGGCAGGAGGCTGGGGCTTGCTTGCAGGGTTCTGCAGTTTTAAACTCTGGGTGGGCCTCTGCTATACAGTAATATTTAAATTTTTCAAATGTCCAGCTGTATATGGGGGCAGTTAGTTGGTAGGGGAGGGTAGGACGGGGCGCAGTGAATCACCTTGGGCTATAGGGGGGGGGGGGGTGTAAAGTTTGCAGTTCTTTGCATCTCCCAGATTTTGCCTATTGTCTGCTTTGGTAAGAATTTCACAAATGTCCTGATTCTTTATTTCACATGAAGAACTTAATTTAAACACCAGTACACCCACCGCCCCCCACCCCCAGAGGTGGATCTGAGACCAGGCCTAGGGGTTATTTAAAGTACACAGAATTGTGGTGCATAGCACTGTGCATTTTAATAGATATGCATAAGTTTCTTTTTAAATTTATTTATTTTTACCTTCTTCCAGGTATTTTTCGGCAATTCCAATTCACAAATATCTGAGGACCAAGAAAAAGTAGAGAAGGCGTTGATGCTGCCCCCTGGCGGCATCAAGCAACATTGCAGCAATGGACATCCAGGCGGGAAGCCAGGATCAGCGTCTTCAGCACCCGGGCTGGCTGCCGCCCCCACCCTGGGAATATACGTGTCCCTGCCCCTGGACGGCGCCCTGCTGCCCCCCCACGGACCGCCGGAGGTGGCGCGGGGGATGGGCCTGGACATGGCCATACTGGACAGTGCCTACCTCCTGTCACATCTGCTGCCCTCGCTGGTCTTGGGCTATGTCGTCCAGTTCACCCGCAGTGTGGCCGCTTACATGGCCTGCGCCTCCGTCTTCAGCTTGCTGGCCATCTACATCTCCAGCAGGGTGATATTCGACAGGGCCGACCTCGAACGCCACAGGGTCCGCCCAGCGCAGGCTTATAAAGGCACTCTGGATGTAAGAACTTGATATAGGGGCACATTTCACCCTATCCAATCCCAAATTATATATTTTTTATTTATTTTAAAAAAAAGAACAAAAACTGGATTTGGTTGAGTGTGCAATGTTTACATTCAAATATAAAATGCTCAAATTATTTAATGTAACAAATAAGGGCCAGTAGAAAGCCAATTTGATTGGTTTACTTGGTGACAGTGAAATTCAGTTAAAGATGTTTCTCTCAGGGATATGACACCATGGTGCCTCCTCTGCTTCAACGTCTGGAGCTCAAGGCCCAGTGTTCTGGCCACTACACTATCTACATTTCAGATGTCCACTTTAAAAACTTTTTTCTTTTTTTTTTAAGAAAAGAAGTAAAAGGATTTCAAGATATTGAATGCTTTTAAACAGCTCGAGCAGGACTTGCTATTGCCTTAATACTGTTTTTTTGTTTGTTTGTTTGTTTGTTTTTTTGGATGAAAATATTTTGGATAATATTGCCATAAAGAACAAATGTACTTACTGGTTGTTTTCAACTGGAACAAACTAATTTGTTATTTAGCTGAGGCTTTTATCCAAAGTGACTTACACTTGATTAGACTAAGCAGGGGACAATCCCCCCTGGAGCAATCAACATAAAAGCTAAATAACAAAATCATTATAATGAATTATGTAGCAGAAAGAGATGACCACTCTACAGTGGACAAGTCCTCTTATGTAGAGTTGTTTGAATATTACTTCAATGCACTTTCCATTCCTCAGGTATCTGAAACAGATTTTTATCAATCATATTCATTACTCATATAATTAAATTATGGATTTAGTTTCTTGTTCTTTCCTTTTCTAATTTTATTTTTCATATTTTAGATGTATTTTATGTTTCAAATGAATAATTTAAAGACAGTAACTTAAAGGTACAATAGGCAATTCTGGACTTCTAACGGTCAAGAGAGGAATAGCAGCAACAAACACCTTCAAACCACAACACTGTTTATCCCTCCCCTTTCTCTATAAACGCGCTGACATTGAAATGCCATTGGCTGTGGCAATTAGAACCAATTTTCAACTAATGAGCTTGAATTATTATATAGTTATACAATGTTTTGGTGTCGGGCCATCAAACCCCAAATTTAAGGACTATAAACACAGTGAGTCTTTTTCAATGATAGGAAGGGATTTACCAGTAGTCTTGTAACAATGTTTTAACACAAAAATCTTACCTATTGTACCTTTACATTACATTTTTTACATTATTGGCATTTGGCAGACACTCTTATCCAGAGTGACATACAGTTGACAAATTAGGAGACAATCCTCCCCTGGAGCAATGCAGGATTAAGGGCCTTGCTCAAGGGCCCAACAACTGTGCTGATTTTGGTGGATGGATTAGAACCATCGACCTTGCGTGTCCCAGTCATTTACCTTAACCACTACGCTACAGGCTGCCCTTTAAGTGAGTTGTACACATGGAGTCGCAGCTTAAAATTCGGGCCCATTGAGATTTGAGTGGAAGTAAAACAAGGGAAGCTACATTTTTTGAGGCAAAGTGGATGAAATAATCCCGTGTTGGATGGTGCCTATTAACTCCGGCCCATCTCCTGATGAATATACTAGCTACATTAGCGAGACAGCATTTTGCTTTCTGACATCCATCCATTTGCTGTGGCTTTCTGCATTACCCAAAGCATATCTTAATGCTTTGTTGTGTCAACAGAATTCAATGCACTGCACAATTGCTGGTTTTTGGTGTTGAGATACGATATTGTTCGCCATCTTGTGAAATAAGCGTATTGCATTAGATTACATTACATTACAGTATTGAAGCAAGAGTCTAAGACCCTGCTGTTCTATGTTTTCTGCAGTCTATGATCAGTCCACCCCACCCCACCCCACCCCACCCCACCCCACGTGCCATTTGACTGCACTTTCCCGCCTTGTCTGTGGGTGTCGGTGTTGAAACATTTTTTAAAATCAGAATTAATAGATTTTTCCCGAAGAACAAAAAAACTTTTATATGACACTGAGATTTTGTAATGGTTTATTAATTTTAACCATTTACTTTTTTCAGAATACCTCATAGCAGAGTTTCATGGAATGCATCTACATTGTTTTCATAACGAGATGGCAAAAATATGGTTTGGAGTGGGAAAAGATGGTGATCGTAAACTAATTTCACAATATATATTGAAATTACTTGAGGTGAAAAGGTTATTAGTTGAAAGATGAAAACTACAGTTGGTGGGAAATCAAAAAGAAAACCATTACAGAGGAAGAATGATTTGGGACCTTCCAAAAATTCCAAAAGAGTGCATCTGCACATTTCCTGGGCACAACAGTAACAAAGGGAATTATGTTTAAAGAATTTGGATTAACTTCAGCAAATGGTGATTTCATGCAAGTCTATTTAATAACCATTAGCTTTCAACCCAGGACAAATCAAGGTCATTCAATGCATTACAAGGGTTTTAATAGACACTCACACAACTTCAGTATTTTTACATAGTAACCTTTTTTTTATGGCCGGATATAAGCAGTGTAGGTTTGGTATCTTACTTAAGGATACTAAACCACCTTTTAGGTTTCAAGTCCTATTCCCTGACCCTTATACTACACTGACACACCTGACAATTCATACAAAACCCATGTAACCAATAAATTGTTGGTGAGCCTTTGATTTTCTTCAAGTGGTAAGTTAGTTTTAGATCACCACACTGTTGTCAAAGTTAAGGACAAAATGTTTGGAGTCGTAGCTAAAGGCCCACCAACAGCCGGCAGGAATTTACTTGCATCCGTTTTGTGGGAACCGTAGGGCCATTAAAAGCAGGGAGGGCTTGAAAGGGATCACAGCCTGCATTTAGCATAAATCACCGTTTCATGGACACGATTTCCACTGGAGTTTTTCTACCACACATGTTGTAGATTGTAGATGCAATTGATTTGTGAATGTATGATTGTAAGAAAGCTTAAAAGCTTTGAATATGCTTTCAAATTTAGGATTTAAACAAGTGCTCATTTCAATAACACATTTTGCTTTAATGTTATATGTATGAGAACAAGCAGTACACCATTACACATTTCTCCTCAAAATGCTCTTGATGTCTCAAGGTTGAAAGAAGCAAATTCAATGAATCAGATTTCTTTTTCCAGGCTACCTTGGATTTTTTTTTTAACGTGCATTCGGGCTAGGTTGCTTCGCACTTGTGCAGCTCATGGCAATGATTTAGTGAAGAAAATGCAACCAAGAGGTGGTGATGCATTGCTTTAACAAATGTAAGTCCACAGAAATGACCAGTCTATAGTCAGCTAGCCACCCCCAGTTGACTACCAACTTACTTACCACCTTAAATCACAGGTGTCAACCGCAGTGTCTGCCGGTTTTTGGGTTGTTCCCGGTACCGGTGGTTCATTAAATTGATTTGCAAAATCCACACACTTTGTTCAAGGCCTTAATTGACAGCTGATTGAAAGGAAACCAAAAACCAGCAGACCCCTGGGAATTCAGTTTAACACCCCTTAAACCATCTTAGAATCCCAGCTGGTCTTTGCTGGAATTGTCAGGAAAGATGTGCTCTGTACAGTTACATATACTGTAGATCACCTGGAGCTTCAGGGAAAGAACCATGACAACTCTTACAAATGAAATTGAAGTCAAAGCCAATGTTTGTTCAGGATTCATCATAACAATGCTTCCCCACAAGTGAAGTCTGAGCATGAATGTTCAGATATGGGCATGCAGGGGAATGAATCAAGGCAATTTGACACTTCAAGCAAATTCTAAAACCCACGTTTGTACAGTATTGGGGCATTTTCACTGCCCCAACTTTTCTCCCACAGGAGCATTGTAATGCAAAGCATTTGTTCTTGCCTTTCCAACTGTACAAGCATGTTGACAAGGATTGTACATGGCAAATCCATTTGTCTATATAAATCATGAGTACATTGCAAATGTTCCATACAAACCCTTGAACAAGATGTTTCAACAGTATACATTTTATTTAATATTGTTAACTAAAAGTATAAAAGTTATGCATTTAATAAGAACATCTTCATGCAACAGTACCACTGCCCTGTTAGGCTTCCTCACGCTGCAAATAAAAATTTGGAGAATTGTCTCAATCGTCTTGCCTGAGCTTGGGCTTTGTGCTCAAGGTCCAGGCTCAGGCCTTTCAGTTCAGTACCCTCAGTCAATACCTCGGACTGCAGGCCAAAGGACAACTACGCTCCCAGCTTGCACTTCACACGAAGGAAACCTCCACCAGGGAAAAGGACGGGGAACGGCACTCAGGGGTAGAGTCAAGCAGGCTGACTGTGTGGGAACAGGGCGGAGAATGCGAGGGGGAGACCTTCCAGGACAGCGGGGACCACCTGGGGGATAGCAGGTCGATGAGTGACAGATTCGGTAAACTGTCCAGCTCAGGTTTTAGCTTCTCCCCCTCACGCGGTGTGGACGACAGCACCTCCGCAGGAACGGTAAGGGGGGTTAAGGGGGGGGACTGGACTTTGAGGGCCAAGGAAGTGGACAGCACACTGGCAGAGTGGCACCGAGATGCCAGGGAGGATGTGCCAACCCCAGTGTACTCCACCACAATCTCCGGATGGGATTGGACCTCCACAGGAACAACAAGGCCCCCATTGGGCTCAGGAGTGTGGTCCCAAGTTAACGGGGACCGGACTTGAGGGGACAAGGAAGGGGAGCGTGCACTGGCAGGGTGGCACCGAGGTGCCAGTGCAGAGGAGCGGAGCCCAGGGTACTCCACTGCAGTCGCTGAACGGGACATGCGCACAACTTGCAGCCTTTGATGCAGGTCAATGGACGAACCGGAATACAAAAAGCCAGTGTCCAGATCCAGGAGGGACGACCCATCACCATTTCGAGATGCAGCCATATCTGACGAAACTAGAAGCGTTACATTTCAGTGTACGTTACTTCATTTAGATCTTACTGATAACCAAAATTAACCAAGTCCGTGCAGTTCATACTTTACATACGTTAGTGTCTGCACATGTATGACATTTAAACAACGTTTAGAATGAACATTTCAGAACGACGTCGTTATTCTTTTCAATCAACATTATTAAATATTCCT
Source organism: Conger conger (assembly GCF_963514075.1). Lineage (NCBI taxonomy): Eukaryota > Metazoa > Chordata > Actinopteri > Anguilliformes > Congridae > Conger > Conger conger. The sequence goes on along the minus strand of NC_083773.1, from coordinate 19,874,331 downwards.
TTGATAAAATTTGCGACGTGATATGATCTTGCGCTCTTCTCGCTAGTTGATTTAATCATTCAGGCTGCGCCACACAAAATTAGTTAACCACCCAAGTGCAGACCACACTATCAATCCCATCAGATTAATTTTCTTTTCTGTCTTACCAGAGAATACTTCTTTGTCCATGACCTGACTTGACTTGAACGCGGAACTCGTTGGGCTGGATTTATAACCCCGCTCCCGATTCACACACAATTCATCCTAATCACCCCCCTCTGTTTTGAGTTACGCTTAATTATAGGTGTCACTGAGTTAAGGGCCACTCATAAGCGGACAGGGCCATAGGGAGCACAAAAAGCAGCAAGTGTGGGACGCACTTTTGGCCTAATTCGGCGACCCTGATCGGAATGTAGAATATATATATATATATATATATATATATATATATATATATATATATATATATATATATATATATATATATATATATATATATATATATCACCACAACTTAAAATAACATCACGTAACAGTTGGCACAGTAGGGTACTTTGAACCAGTACATTTGCATAAGGCTCCGCATAATGATTACCGCAATTTAGATTAGTAGGATTGTTATCAGGAGGTAGCGTTGGCGAAGGCACTTGGTGTGAATTAGCCTACTGGAGAAATACGCCTAATAATATTTTTTTAAATAAATAAATATGGAGATCTGCGCGAAAATGGCCAACTGTACATTTTTCATTCTACTGTAACGCCATGGGTTAAGTTTGTTTTAGCTGTATTCTGCTTGGTGGCTTCATGTGATTATAAGCGAATGAAATAATAATATAATCAGCACTCGAGGGAAAGAGAAAACAGACTAGAGTATGTTACGTATTCAAAAGCTTACTGCGTGCCTTTTCGAGGAAAACCAGTAAGATCTCACACAACGGGTCGAGCCTCCCCTTCAATAACCAATCAGAAGGGTGCAATCGGATCCGAGCCCCTGGCTACAATGTGTTGCAGTCATGTGATGGGCCTGCATCGTGATAGAATGCCAACATTGAACTGTTGAAAGAGCGACGTTTCCTTTTTAATAACAATAACAATAACAAAAAATAGAAAGCATCGTGCACTATGATTCAGAGTACCTTACTTAGGTAAGTCGCGTTTTCGTTTTTTCTACTTAGCTAGTTAAATGGCCAGACATAATGCTACAGCATTATAATTTGGCTACCTTGCTAGCCAGCCTGCTATGTCAAGTTCGCCAGCTTGGTAGTTTATGTGCAAAATTGTGTACTTTACCCATGAGCAAATCTGAGGGATAAAAGTCGTTGCTTCACAAATGTGTTATACGACAAGTAGCCTATATAGGCTTTAGTTGACCAACTATGGAATCGTTTATTATGTTTTTACTTTCTGAAAATAAGCTTGCTAATTGTATAACTCCAAAACTCCAAAAAAAGAGGTCTGCACGGTAGGCTACCTGGGCCATGTAGCATGGTTGCAAGCAAACATCTGTGTCATAACTGCGTGCAAACGTTGTAAGCTAGCCAGCTAGTTGGCAGGCTTCCCAGCAGCGCGAGTCCTTCGTGCGGAGCTTTGTAATGTATCTGATAGTTGTGACACTCGTGTAGAATTGGATACTGGCTTGTTGGTTAGCCTACCAAACGTAGCAAATTATGAACTCTGTTTTATTCGAATTGTAAAGTGTTTTGTGATCAATAATTACCTGGACATCGCTGTGTCTTACTAGATATAGGTTTAACATTAAACGGCCATTTTAGCAACCGAAATGCACAATGTATTGCTGTATATAGTAGCAACTCTATTAACTTGAATAAGCAGCTAATATAAATGTAAAACGAAGTCGAGAACGAATCAACCCCAAACCAAATATTTTATCTTTATACGTTTCGCTTTCCTTCATGAACACTTGTTTTGGTGTCTGCGTCATCCAAATGTATTCTTCTCACAAGTAGTTTTAAAACGTAATTTGTCGTTTGCTCATATTTTTTTAAGTCTGACAGTATTTAAAGTTAACGCAAGATTGACAACAGGAGGCACCAATTCAAGGCTTGTAATTTGATACTGCTGATCGTACGGGCCAATGGCAGGAGAAGAGGGGCGGGTCGAAGTATATACACATCTTTTTGTCACGTTGCAAAGGTGGTGGTGTTTTCACGCGGTCTGGTAGCCTGCACGCTAATGGTACTCCCAAGTTTTTGCCACAGTTTTTGCTTATCGTAGCAACCATATAGACTGTGTATCATGAAATAACCTAACTATAAATAATATCTCAGGAGTTTTATACTGTTTGTGTCCTACGATGTTAAATACATTAATAAATCTGAGTTGCAAAAGATACTTTGTACAATAATAATAACATTAGTAATAGTAATTATAATAACTCATGTTACACTCTCTTTGCAGGTAATGTGCTGTGTCATATCAGTTTCCTGTTTTTTTCATTTATTTTTCTAGTTTTGCCACTTAGAAATATATATACGGCCTGACCCAGCATAGTGGACCCCTGACTGGACGCCAATGGTCTCAGTAAGTGACAAAGACGTGCTGACCGATGGCAATGACTCGCTGAGGACATTGGCAAAACTGCCACTGGCATGTACCTACAAGAGTGCTGTGCTACCCTTTAAGGAGAATGGCCTGGCAGCTCTGGCCTTTTCAGAGGGAGGGGAGAGTGAGTGTAGTGAGGGGTCCAGCTCAGGCTCCTGTCTCAGCCCTGTGTCCCAGGACACGAGGTCCAGCTCTAGCCCCGGCCCGGGAGAGGATGGGAGCCTCCTGCGCCTCTATCTCATGTCCACGGTGGGTGGCGAGGAGAGAGTCAGCGGCAGCCAGACGCCCAGACTGCCAGACTTCAGATCCAGGCTCCCCACCAACTTCTCCCCTACCCTGGAGGAGATAGAGGAGTTCCTGAGGGAAAAGATGGAGCAGGTCAACAAAGACGGTCTTTTGGACCCAGATGACCAACCGGAAGCCAGCCCCCCCGACCCCATGGTTCCCGCCCTGTCCAGCAAACTTGATTCGTTGGAAGCCAGTTCTGTCCCAGAGGCCCCTGCTTCAGAGAGTGCAGCCCCGCCCGCTACCTCGGCAACCCAAGTCCTCGTGGGACCCTCAATGGTGCTTCAGATTCAGCCCCTCCAGCTGAGCCCCCCGCCCCCTCAGCCTGCCCCTCAGAGCAGCAGCAGTGGCGGGTTCAGGCTGGCGCACCTGGTGCTGGGTGTTGGCGGGAGCCAGAACTTTGCCTTGCTGCCACAGGTGTCCCCCGCCACTCTCTTGCCGTTGGTTGGTGAGGCTGGCAGCCAGGACCAAAAGTACGTGAAGATCGCGCCTCTGCCCATCACGGTGCGGACGCTGGGGGTGCCCGGCGGAGGAAGCGGGGGCCTCGTCAAAGCCGTCCCGCTGCGGGCCGCCAAATCGCCATCAGAGACGCAGCGCATACACAAATGCTCCCACCCAGGCTGTGAGAAGATGTACACCAAGAGCAGCCACCTGAAGGCCCACTTCCGCAGGCACACGGGGGAGAAGCCCTACACCTGTGCCTGGCCAGACTGCGGCTGGAGGTGAGGTGCTGGTGCACGTGACGCTGCTGCATGTGATGCTGGTGCACGTATCACTGGTACATGTGATGCTAGTGCACGTGACGCTGGTACACGTGACGCTAGTGCATGTGTCGCTGGCGCACATGTCACTGGTACATGTGATGCTAGCGCACGTGACACTGCTGCATGTGATGCTGGTGCACGTGTCGCTGGTACATGTGATGCTAGCGCACGTGTCGCAGGTGTATGTGGTGCTAGTGCATGTGACACTGGCGCACGTGTTGCTGGTGCATATAACTCCAAATCTTTGATGAATTTCATATGTGAAAAAGTCAGAAGGCAGACTGTCCCTGCTCAACGCTGCTCAGATTCATATTTTCTTCCTATATTTACCTTTAATGCTTTTCCCTGACTTTCCCCAAATTTGGAAGACGTATTATCTTCGGTGCAGAATCAATGCTATTGATTTGGGAGAGTGCAGACAAGCATATGCCCTCCTCTGAAGCACGTTTTGCTTGCAGCTGCTGCTTCTAGCAGTAACACCATAGGCTACAAGTCGGGCTCACACAGACACGAGTTGGAGGAAGACACTTCATATGGACTAGCAGGGTTTGATGCTCCACAAGACACCGCTATCTCGATGGATTGACACCCCTCCCAACCCTTCCCTGGGTGATGTCCTGCAGACAACACCATAGTCTGCACTGGCATGGCCTGATTTTGGGGTCCATTGTCTGACTTTGGGTCCCTGTAGGGCCCACAGCCTGGGCCCAACAATGCACTAGCCTTAACCGCATGAGACACCCAACAGCCCCCTACACTATATCCTTTCTGACCAGACATCCTATTTATCAGTGATCAACTCTGGCCCTGGTTTTCTCCCAGGTAATTAGTGTTTTTAATTGGCCATACTGTCTTCATACCTGGCTTCCAGGTAAAGGGAGGGTGGAACACCAACAGTTCTCGGCCTTCAAGTTGCTGATCCCTGCTATATACACTGGCATTATGCATACTATATAACTATTTTCCCTATATATAGAAGCATGTCTGCCGGGGTGCAGGGTTACAGTGGTGCTTTACATGAACAGAGGCTTAGCCCGGGCAGGTTGTTGTAAGTGAAAATGCAGAGAGGTGTTTCTGCTCATATTGATCCAGGCACAGCTGACTTTACTCTCATTGTATGAAGTGATTTACAGTAAACGGACATCTTTAAGATGTGTGTATAACAATGTTGGTTGCCCTTAAAAATAATTGGTGGCATGCTTCACAATTATTATTCAAAATGGCAATAATCGGAGCATTAATTTGTTAAAAAGGAAATTTAAAATGAACCTCTGGTAAAGGTTTTAGTTATACCTATCAAGTACACTACTGGTGCCCTAAACCTGCTGATTTGTAAATGCATTGTACAGCCAAATATATACAATTTTTGCATTTGATTTTCTCAACGAATAAGAATACAAATGTAATTTTAAGCAACAATACTACCTGCTATATTTATATGAATGCCAAAATGACATATTTCCAAATAAATAGAAAAATTGTTAATCAGTTATTAGAGGTTTTTTCGAGCTGTGAAACACAAAGTCTTGGTCGTTTTCTCGTTGAGGGTGTTTTTTAAAGTGGAGGACATGGAGACAGGTTGACGTGGGGCCCTGTGTGTGTATGGTGGATGTTGACGTTCCGCGTTTCCTCTTCCCGGCAGGTTTTCCCGTTCCGACGAGCTCTCCCGCCACCGCCGTTCCCACTCGGGAGTCAAGCCCTACATGTGCCCCATGTGCGACAAGAAGTTTGCTCGGAGCGACCACCTGTCAAAACACACCAAGGTGCACCGGAGCCCCAGGGCTGGCAGGCTAGTCCGGGCCAGCTGCTGACCCCCCGGCCTCTGCCTGGCCACAGAGCACTACCAACGCAAACATTTCTGAGGGGCTTTCTGAGTATCTTCAGTGCCTCCATTTCACCCAAGAGCAGATTGTCCAGTTCTTTTGTGCTATTCTTGGTGCTTTGGCATGCCTGCTCCTGCCTGTTATTAGCTAGGGCAGGGCAGGGCAGTCATTCTCTCTGGACCCAGGTATGTGAATGGCTACATCTAACAGCTGTTTGTTTTGGCCATTGTAATGCGGAGATGAGACCTCTTGCTCGTATAAGGGGTGTAGGTTGTTGTCCCTTCAACAAGTTCAGTAATCTCTACATTATGTGAATGTAGCAATTCAAGTCTTTGTGCTAATTTAGTTCACTATCCTGTCAGTTGTAATGTCCTGAAGCATACACAAAGCTTGAGTAAAAAGCTATGCATTTATACTTGAAAAAGGCAGCTGATTGTCTCCTTTTGATATGAAGCTATCCATTGTTATTTTACCAAGTATAAAGCTATTTCAAACAAACTTTTCAAAGGCCTTACTTGGCTATGGCTCAGACAAACCAGTCTTTTCCCCCTTAACTTTGATTGACAATTTCATGCTGTTTCACTAATAATGTGCTTTATGAATGAAAAAGCCAAAACCTGTAACTCATGGTGAAGGACTAGGAGCATTTTGGTAAGACTTACTCTGATCCCATGCCAGAACGACAGCACACAAAAAAGAAAATATAAGTTTTTCCTAAAGGGAATAATATGTGTCTAACACACAGAATGTGTTTGAATTGTATGCGCTTATCACTATTTTTAGGTCATTCTAAAAACTCCTGAGAAAATAGAATCAACATTATGTATATAACAATTCTTTCTTGAGGGTGGGGTTGGGTTTGGGGTTTGTTGTTGTTTTTTTTAGTCGACTGCAGGTTTTGGAATCCACAATATATTGCCATTTTAAGCTGCAAATTGCCATAAAAAAAAAAAAGCTGGATTTCAACTTCAAAGAAAGTGGTGATAATACCAGTTAATGGCAGTTAGTTTCCAGGTCACGTCAGTATCATGTACTTCATGCACAGACAAAGTGTATTATCACTGTATTGTCACAGAACAAAATAGGGGTTCCATTGTTCTCTTGGACCGTCCTCCATTTTAAAGATGCCATTTTTTCTAGAGAAATTGCATACCCCAACCACAACAGAACTGTGTATGGTTTTTTCCATTAAAAAAAAAAAAAATGGCTTTGTCACTTTGGGTTGCACACGTCAATGCATAACATTGCCTTTACAAAAAACATGAATTGTCTTTTTCAACAGCAAAGCCATCCAAAATATCACCATAATGAAATATAGGTTATATATTTTTGAATAACAGAAACAAATACTATTTTCCTATGTACATGATGGTAAATGACAATAAACCAAACATTGAAATTACAGAGGGCCTGTGGCATTATTTACATACTTCAAACATTAAACACTTAGCAATTGCAACCATTGTAACTATTCTGAAAGCAGACCAATATACTGTACAAGTGTGATTCTTACAAGATTTCTCTCCCAGAGCTATTCTGTATTTTCCTAGGGAAAGAAATTTGAATAAGTCTCCACTCTGGCATGGCCAACTGAAGCCTCTGAACAATAGAACAACCTCAAGCTATTGTTCTAGTGCCAGACAACAGTGCCAAGGGTTCTCTGAAGCTATTGAATCTATTGTATTTTTGACCTATTTGGGTGTCTTGGAAATGATTCTGCCTGTGCAGCAATGTGGTGGGCTTGTACATTTCCAGTGTGAGCATATTTGAAAACTGAATCTGCTGTTCGACTGTGAAAATATGTAAAGGCGTGATGATAAATGTGGGAGAACTCTGTGGGACTGCTCAGCATCAGCTGAACAGCCCGCAAGGTTCTCCCATGGGCTTTTTGCCATGTTTGAGTAACAAGGTGCACGTCACGAAAAGGGACAGGACTGAGTTTTCCACAAAGCCAGGAAAGGTCCGCTTGTGGCGAAACCACTTGAATGAGCTTCCAGGTCAAAGGTTTGGTCAGCTTGCATCCGGGTCATCTTTAACTCTCCATATAAGTGCTGAAACCAAATCTTACTGTCTGCAGACACACATATAGGTCTCTGATTACTTCCTGAATTGCAGGAAGTGCTATGTCCCTCCGATATCCCCCTTCTTGATCTATTGGCCTGGATACAGTAGGCTGACCAGACATCCTGTTTTCCCCAGATATTTCTTCCTTTAGGAACTGAAAATACTATCTGTCTGGGTAGGATTTCTAAATTCTTAAAATGCCTGGTTCCGTTTTGCTCATTCCATATATCATATAAAAACAAATTAATAGCAAAGTAATACGTTCATAACCCCCGCCTGCCCCACTCTCATTTTTTGTAATCCCATATGGTTTGGTCACCCTGCCATACAGTGCTGTTAACTCTTCAGTCATAAGACTGAAGAGTGAAGGGGGCGACATGGCTCAGGCAGTAAGAGCAGTCTGGCAGTCGGAGGGTTGCCGGTTCGATCCCCCCACCCGGGCGACTCGATCCCTGAGCAAGACACCTAACCCCCAAATGCTTCTGACGAGCTGGTCGGTGCCTTGCATGGCAGCCAATCGTTGTCGGTGTGTGAGTGTGTGAGTGTGTGAGTGTGTGTATGAATGGGTGAATGAGAAGCATCAATTGTACAGCGCTTTGGATAAAGGCGCTGTACAAATGCCAACCATTTATATAAGACAGTGAGTAAAAGGGCAAGCCTGCAGTGAGTGGCTTAGAGTCTTGACCTGAAGCCAAGAAATTTGCAGGTTGGATTGCCTGGAAATGCACTGAAGTTGAACCTTGATCCAATCCTCTTAACTTGAATTGCTTCAGTAAACATTCAGCCATGTATGCTCCTGAATGCAGGAGTCCTGAATGCATGTCATCGAGACCTTAGAATTATAAGGTTCCAGCTCACTCACATAAAATGTTGTTCATGGGGCAATTTGATAGGATAGAATTGTACTTTTAGGGTGTCTGTCATTTTGATCTATGAAGAACTGCCCTGCACTGTTGCTGTGTTAGGATGTGAAAGCTTTGAAGCTCAAAATCTCAAAAGTACTCAGACAGAACTTTATAATTACAAGGTCACAGCATGATAAAACTGAAGCAAATGATCTCAACTGCAGGAATTTCAGATTTTTATGATTTAAAAAAAAATTCCAGACATGTATTATATATACACTCACCAAGCACTTTATTATGAATATTTTACTTTTTTACACCTACATATTCATGAAATTATCTAATCAGCCAATTGTGTGGCAGCAGTGCAATGCATACAATCATGTAGATACGGGTCAGGAGCTTCAGTTAATGTTCACATCAACCACCAGAATGGCAAAAACATTTGATCTCAGTGACTTTGACCGTGGAATGATTGTTGGTGGCAGAGTATCTCAGAAACTGCTGATCTCCTGGGATTTTCACACACACTAATATCTACAGCAAAGAATGGTGCAAAAAATAAACAAAAGAATATCCAGTGAGCAGCAGTTCTGCAGACAGAAACACCTTGTTAATGAGAGACGTCAGAAAAGAATGGCCAGACTGGCCAAAGCTGACAGGAAGGTGACAGTAATGCAAATAACCACACACTCCAACAGTGGTATGCAGAAGAGCACCTCTGAACACACACCACATCATAAAGTGAATAGGCTTACAGCAGTAGAAGTTTAATAAATACCTAATAAAGTGTTAATTGAGTGTATGTTAAGGACCTTTAGGGCACTCAGTGTTGCAGTTGTGGTTTACTGAAAAATACTACTTCTGTTCCAGTCCTTTACCTGGATTGAGAGATATATTTTGAGTGATTTGATCCAGGTTTGCTCCTCACTTTTTAAATGAATTTTCTGATTCACAGAACACAGTTCTCATACAGTATATGCGTTTAGTTGTTTGTTACTGTTTTCAGGAGTGAAACTCACGTTCCATCGAAAGTTCTCTGACCAGTCATGCAGTAATTCAATCTGACATGACTTGGCTATAAATAACAGTTCTTCTCATATTGCCTCTATCACAGATCAGTACTTGGGAGGGATTGTTTGAAAACTAGTCAGTAAGAGCTACACTTTCATACTCACAGTCAATAAAGTGGCAGAGGGATAGCAGCTGTCTTGTATGTTCACACAAGCACTTCTTAGCTATTTAATGTGTGAACAGGCTAGCTGCATATCTATTTACATGCCTATTAAATGACACCCCCCACCTGCACAAAACAGATGAAGAAGGATAAAGGAACATGCGTCTGTGTCGGCCTGTGGGATTACTGACCTATCCTGGCATGTACAGTAGTTGTATCCAATATGCCAAAGTCTTGTTTGTTTGCTAAAGAAATGTAACTCTACTGTTCTACAGTGGCCTTACAGTATCAGCTGATGCAGTATCAATAAACAATTAAACCATCTGTTTAATTTGATTGTCACCAATCAAAATGCATGTATGTTTGAATTCATAGAGTATGTTTAGTGATTCTTTAGACCAGAGTGGCATATTTTGAAACCATTTTCTATCGTAGATAAACTAGAGTTCTGATCGCTAACCGAACAGAAATGCAGTTAACCCTTTGTGGTGTGAGATCAGAAATATGTTCTTAACAGTCTAATGCCGATGGAACAATCACTTCACTGAAAATGTAAAGCAAATGAAAGAGTTGTACAACATTGACTACAAGACTGAATTTTGAAAAAGCATTCCATCTTTAAAGGGAAAAACACAAAGGTGTTTTGAGTATGTCACGCTGGCTACTTTAAGAGGTCCTCAGCTAATGTTACTAGGGTGTAGAGCTACTGGATCCAACCAAAATTATGTTCAGTAAAAACCTGGTGGCTTAAACCAGGATATGAAATGTTTTGAGCAAAATCACTCATTGCCCCACCACAGTGAGATTGAAGTTAACCATTTTTGTTCTGTCCTGAAGGATTGAGAAACAGCTGATTACATTTTGCCAGCCAAAGTAACATATCTACTTTAAATTGCTGGTTTAAGAAAATGGGACAAAGCATGACATTATATTTTATAAATAGTTAAAGAGTGACAGTCCACAACATATACCAAGAGGGCTGTCCTCCCTAATATTAACTTTAGAGTTTGTCTCTTTTTTTACATTACATTACATTATTGGCATTTGGCAGACGCTCTTATCCAGAGCAACGTACAACAAAGTGCATACCCATAACCAGGGATAAGTTCGCTGAAAGACCCTAGAGGGAAGTACAATTTCAACTGCTACCTGTACAACAAAGATAAGGACAAGGGGCATTTTTTTTTTCACAGTTACTAATCTCCCAAAGGGATTTTTCATTCATTCATTAGTGGTTTTATGTACATCTTTACATTGACACCAGTGCAGTAATGTTTTCAGATAACTGGATTTGTAATTCCAAAGTTATTGGTTGAGCTCCCAGGTAGGGTGTTGCCATTGCACTCTTGAGCAAAGTACTTCTGTAACTCCGGCTGTGTAAATGGATTGCATGTAGACTGTAAGCTTGTAAGTTGTGCAAGTTGCTTTGGATGAATGTGCCTGCCAAATACCAAAAATGGGATAGTCTGTTTGCCGCTGAATACACCACTTCCTTATCTGCTTTCTTGACTAATATACACACAGTTGCAAAACAGTTCTGCTTCTTTTGCTGAATGAAACACGTCAAGCCAACGGAAGTGGTTATCTATGATGCATTCGCCCAGCTCATTGGAGGCAGTAGTTCTACTTCTTGTTCTTATATATCAGGAAAAATCATGCATCAGGCATGACATTTCAAAATAGCTGTCAGTATGTTCGGTGAGGTATGCACTCTAAAATATACGTACGGTTCAGGTGACAAGAACTGACTAAATGGCCTGTTTGCGCAGGACAGTGTGCATGCCATGATTCAGAAGTGCGTCCCTGTTTCGTCATCCTCATCATACTAATCACGTGTCGATTCTCTATATTATATTCCATTCATTCATTTTGCATGTGCTATTACCCAGAATGTATAATCTACAGTACCACAGAAAACAGCTCGACACAACTCACCTCACCTGGTTTGGTGAACTGGTTAATGATTGTATGGTGAATACAAAAAAACAACAACAATGTAATTTAACCGCTTTTGAATGTTTACGTATGTTTTAATTTTACTTTGAACTCATACTCATACTATAGTACCACCTAAGTTTGCATCATTACACGTTTATGCAAATAGCGCCATCTGTTGGAAAAAGTGTACACTTCGTGTCAGCAGAATTATTTCCTTCAAAAATCTATTATAGGAGCTGAGTATTCTTTCCAGTTTGACATTAAGATCGGTCATTGCAGGGTACAGAAACCAAGTCAATTGCATAAGATGATTTAAGAAAATAAGATCTAGCTAATTTTACTATACATTTTATTCTATATGTGGGCAAACCAAATTGACTGCAGATGTATTCAAGCATGGCCGTAGCCTATTCATGTCAACTTCTCGATTATTTAAGTAACCCAAATACTTGCTCTCATATTTCAGCTAAATTTCTGGATAACCTCATCACGCGTGACAACATATTTGCGCATTGACATGAAACGTTACGCGTGATCTTAACTTAATCTAAACCTTAACCAATTAAATGAAAATGAATGAGTATCCAATCTGATAGGCCTATCCGGGATTCATGCATTTTACAGTAACAACACTGCAGAATATGTCAGAGCTTAGGACCGGGGAGACCATGGCTACGGAAATTGAACAGCTCTCTGATAGAATGAAATGAAAAAGTTGTATAACAAAACGGACAACGGATGAAATATTAAATATTGACTCGGTTATTAATGCAAACATACCTCGTGGTTTTTGCCTCAGACGATAATTAATCTAGCGAGCTAATGAATCAACATAGCTAACGCAGCTAAGTTAGCTTGTTTTTCAGTTTTCATGAAGAAAACGCCTCCCACGCACGCGCATGCTTACAAAGCTCCGTGTTAATCAGCGTGCAGCTAGTTAGTTTAGTGTCATTTTGTGAATAACTATTTAGAATGAGTGATTATTTTTGCAATCTTGTCGCAACCAATTGTAACTTCAGCTAACCATATAAAATATTCGGGTTTTAAAACGTAGTCGTCTGGGCAGGTCTGCCAATTGGCGACTCGAGAATTTGGTTTTTTTCGACCTGGAATGGCTATAGCGGGAACTAGTTAGCCAGCCAGCTAACGTTAGCTACAAAATCCGAAACGAAAACAAAAAGGAAGTGATCTCAATATGGCCTTAATTTCCTGCACTTGAAGTGTCAGTTTTCCCTGTCCTAACAGGACAATACAAAACGTTTTAATTTTTAGCTGTCAGTGTCAATTTTAAGTGTTCATTTCGTCTGCACCATTGCTTTGCGCGGTTAATTTAGCATGACTTTTTATTTATGCAGTGAAACTCTGGATTCCATATTCAGTAAGGATCTTGGCTAGGTTGGAGTGGTGAGTATAGCCCCTCGACGTGTGCGCGCGCTGTTTACATTTTCATCGCAATCACTTACGCTTATCCCCAGAGAACCTTACAGAAGTGGATATAATCTTATCTATCTGTTTTTCGAAAGCAAATAATATAGCATTATGTCAGCCTTCCTTAGCATGGGTTCCAGGCAGAGTGGATCAAGCGTCCAGACAGTTGCAATAATGCTGTGTGGCAAAGTGTTTATTAAAACAGCTTGCAAATATGAATGTGCAATTCGGTTTCATTCGCAACCTTCGTGGGCCATTTCCATGTCACGTTAGTGCAGGTAGGCTAATGATAAACAATGCAGTTCTGTGACAGGTGGCTGTTTCAGGATTCGGACAACGTTCAACTACATAACTACTGTGTGTGTTTTATGAAGAGGTAGCTGCTGATTTTAGTACTACGTTTAACAAAACGACCAGTGATATGAATGGTTACTGAAATATTGCGGCCATTGGTAAGATGGATAACAGCCAGACATGAATTCCTGATTCTGTGGACGTCATAATGAATTTTGAGTCACAGTAAAATGTGTTATAATAATAGCACGTCTAGCCCTCAGTTTCTTTAGGTCGTATTGGAACTTAGCAGGTTTATTTTTGTTGCGTGTTCCAAAACTCAATGAAAACGTCACATAAGATTATCACGTCACGTAGATAAATACACTCATTGAGTTATTTATTAGGTAGACCTGTACACCAGCTTTTTAATGTAAATATTTAATCAGCCAATCATGTGGCGTGGCAGCAACTAAATATAAAGCATAAAAGCATGCAGGCGTGGTCAAGAGATTCAACTGTCGAAGCTAACAGGAAGGTCACCGTAATGCAAATAACCACGCATTACAGCAGTGGTATGCAGAAGAGCATCTCTGAACACACAACGCATCTATAAAGTATATATTAAGCTGTCATGTAGGCCTTTGCTCTATTGTTACTGTTAGAAAAATAAGTCTCACTCGCTGCCTTCAACTCAGGACATATGTGGAGGAAGGTCACTTCTGAGCTTAGTTGAATTGTTTATAGAGTGGCTCTTCAGATTTGTTTTACCTGCTATCATGTACATCTAAATAACATCAGTTTGAAACGCATTTAAAATATTCTTTATTTTTATTTTCTGATAAATAACTACTGTTTCTGAACTGCTGTGTTTCACATGACTTGCTGGGAAGCCCTTGGCCAGCACAAATTTGGCTCTACACCTACAACAAATTCAGAATACAGATTCAGCTCTTTGAGTTCACATGGTATATGAACAGCTCAAAGATGACTAAAGACTGTTTATATAAGCCTACTCAAGTGATACACACTATACTGTATATTTCTTAACTTAAGAATCTCTTTTGTCTTCACAAGAGGGACTATATCCTATTTTTATAATTTTTATATTATTATTATTATTATTATTATTATTATTATTATTATTATTATTATAATTTAACATTTTGAGCATTATGGACAGTTCTGCCCCACTGGTGACAGTGTTATACCCTGTCAGACTGTGTGTAGGCTGCTGCACCCAGCATCCCAGCAGGATGTGGGATGAGTCACGCAGATTTATTTTCATTTAAGCCACTTGTACACACCGTGGACACCGCAATCAAACTGGAAGTAGGGGCGTCTATGGGTCAGTGTTTACACTGAAGTCCAATATAACACCATGGCTGTTCTTAAAGCATACCAATTTTAACACACATTTCCGGTTAAATGCCAAAATATCCGGCCATTAAATGCTGTGCTGTGCACTGTTTATTATTTAAGGCCCAATGCAGTTTGTTTTCTGCTTATTTGTAAATGTCTGTTTACTGACCATTTCTGTATCGTTCATAGGGAAGTGAGATTCAGTGCAGATTAAGTCTGCTTTGAAATTGTCAGGTTGGCTTCACTACAACAAATAAGCACCGTTTCTTAGTGACGCTGAAGGTCTACTGTGGAATGAAAAGGGAAGGAACGCATGGGGCGGGTAACCTGTTCAGGAATTTTCATGACTTGGGTCCACTTCAGATTTCATTTGTGGAACCGGAACATTTAAATTCTCTTATCGGACAGAACAGTTGAGATTTGTCTCCAAATTTACGGTTTGCAATTTGGAAAGGCTCTGAAACACCTTGACAGGGGCAGTTGGGGTGAAGTGGGGTTCATGTGTCCAAATAGCCAGTGTCTGGCTGGTCGTAGTGCTGTGCTAATACAAAACCTGCACCCTGCTCAGAATGAATCACAGCCGTAGACAAAAAGGGGGGCGGGTTTGGGTCTGTCACTTTCACATTACTGTTACACAAGTTATTTTTCATAAGGTCAGATAACCGTGGTTCATTTTTCATCCATCCATCCTTTTTTTTGGATGGAATAGGGGTGCATTCGCGATCGCTATGGTTTTGACCTTTGCAAATTGTTACTCAGGAAATGGGCTGATGTTAATTACACACTGCAGTACATCTATTAACTTTTACTCGCTTAAAAGTAAGATGCTGAATTTGTACATGTGGTATGTCGGTGTGGTACGTAGGTCTGAGCGCTTCAGCAGAATGTATGCCTGTCAAGTGCAGTACAATGAACAAGCGCAAGGTATAATTTGACTGCTGTAAATTATGTGAATTGAACGTTTGTAACCTTCAGTAAGTCATTTTGTTTTGCAGTGTAGAGTTTGGCAGCCACTGTGTCGACTGTGTCCTGAGGTTTTTAATCCTCTATGGACATAGGTTTTTATTTATCCTGTTGAAAAGACGTGGCAGCTGAATGAAAGATGTCTAGAAGGGCCCTAAAAGAACTATGTCCTCAGTGCAAGTACATATGAAGAGAATCACTTAAAGAAAAGAAAAAAAAAGTGCTGCGGTGATACAGTTGGTCACCATAGACGAGGGCAGCAGCAAGCTAAGCCACGCAGGGGTGCAGCCAGTAATTTTGGGCCCGATGAAAATATATCACATGGGCCCCACCCCCCACCACTGCAAGAAAATAAAAATGACACCATTAGTTTCATAAGCACACCGTAAATATAATACTCTATCTACAACCTGCTGAATGCTGTATTATTTATTGAGTGCTCCTGTCAGTCAGAGCCCATGGAGTGCTGCTCCATACAGTCCTGCTGCAGTAGATACATCATTTATTATTACTCGTAGATCACCTATAGAGAGTTGGCTTCAACCCCCTCACCCTCCACCCACAATAAATGAACAGATAAGAACCTGGTGCGTCTTCCCCCCCCCCAGGGGCATGGACAGCTCGGTGACGTTGTGGCAGTTCCTGCTGCAGCTCCTCCTGGACCCCAGCCATGACCGGCTGATCTGCTGGACCAGCGACGACGGGGAGTTCAAGCTGCTGCAGGCGGAGGAGGTGGCCAGGCTATGGGGAGCCCGCAAGAACAAGCCCAGCATGAACTACGACAAGCTCAGCCGCGCCCTGCGCTATTATTATGACAAGGTGAGCTGTGCCCTGCGCTGTTATTTTGACATGGTGAGCTGTCCTTTTGGTTCTTACCAACGTACACTGATTGGTTGGGTTTTGCTCCACTGTAAGGTAATGTCATGATTGTCTTATCACCATTTTATTATCCCTGGTTGGTCATCATAACAATTTGACGTATTTTCATGTCATGTTGTGTTATATCGGGACCCACATTTGAAATTTAGTACCATCCAGGGACCTGTCAGATCGTCGCATTCCAGGACCCAGCATATACACTCCTGACCGACCCAAAGTTTAAGAAACGCATCCCACTATCAGGATGTATGTCCTCTTCACTCCTGGGGGGGGTCGGGGGGGTCTCATATTTTGGGCAGGTTTGGGGCAGGGCTGGGGCAGTGCTGGGGGCAGGTTCAGGATGCGGTATTGGACGTGACTCACTTTTGGAGCTGGGAGGTTTTTGCGTTCCTTAGCCCCAGCGAAAAGCACACATAATGGTAGGTTTGCAGGAGCTGGAAATACTTGTTTTGCAGCTTCCTCACTGGAGAAGGAAGTTGACGTATCTTTGTGTTGTACACTACGCTTGGACCTTAACTGCTACTTAACTGGGTTGTTGAACATGAAAATTGTGTTTATAAACTGGAAAGTAACACTTATGTTATTAGCATGGCTACAGGAGAGATCAGTGACTTGAGGGGTGATTGTTGGGGTGATCTAGATGCCACTGTTTGATTCTGTTTTGATGTCAGAGTTGATGTTGGCATTGAAATCTGAAGGCAAGAAGGCTGGCAGAAGCACATACTCCACATACTTGTGATATCTGTGCATTCATTTGAAGCGGAAAAGGAAAAAAATAGGCGAGTAATAATGATCAGTTGAAATGCAAATTTCAAATGTGAGAGCAACTGTCTAATCAAAAAAAGCTTTTATGAGTTTATGGGAGTTTCCATTTTCACCACCTATCCTTTTTCCTAGTATTTTTAATTTTTCTTTGAACACATTTAAATATTTATTTCCATACAAAATGTTTGACTTTTTTTTTCACACAAGGCGGGATGGTCTTTAATTCTGTAGCATTATCAAGAAAAACCAAAAGGCCTAAAACTGGGTCTGTCATCCGGATTGCTGTAAATATATCGTATAGTATTGTAGTATAGTATAGAGCAGGGGTCGGCAACCCTGGTCCTGGAGAGCCGCAGGGTGTGCTGGCTTTTGTCGTTACTCAGCACTTAATTGATTGATTAAAGCAGTGGATTACACAGTTAACTCGCCTCACCTGGTTTCTTGGGTATGAATCAGTTGCTGGTATTAAGGCGAAAACAAAAACCAGCACACCCTGCGGCTCTCCAGGACCAGGGTTGCCGACCCCTGGTATAGAGTATAGTAGCCTGGTTTTGATATGATATCTACAATATTTTATGTATGTGGCTGCACTGTTAGCTTGTGGAGTACAAATACACCGCGTTCCAAATAATTATGCAAATTGTATTTAAGTGTCATAAAGATTACATTTTTTGTTTTTCAATTAAACTCATGGATGGTATTGTGTCTCAGGTCTCTTTGGATCACTGAAAACAATCTCAGACACCTGTGATAATTAGTTTGCCAGGTGAGCCCAATTAAAGGAAAAACTACTTAAGAAGGACGTTCCACATTATTAAGCAGACCACCATTTTCAAGCAATATGGGAAAGAAAAAGGATCTCTCTGCTGCCAAAAAGCGTGAAATAGTTCAATGCCTTGGACAAGGTATGAAAACCTTAGATATTTCACGAAAACTTAAGCGTGATCATCGTACTGTTAAGAGATTTGTGGCTGATTCAGAGCCCACACGGGTTCGTGCAGATAAAGGCACAATGAGGAAGGTTTCTGCCAGACAAAAACATCGGATTAAGAGCGGCTGCTAAAATGCCATTACAAAGCAGCAAACAGGTATTTGAAGCTGCTGGTGCCTCTGGAGTCCCGCGAACATCAAGGTGTAGGCTTGCAGTTATGCATAAACCTTCTATTCGGCCACCCCTAACCAATGCTCCAAGCAGAAACGGCTGCAGTGGGCCCAGAAATACACTAATAGACTAATTTTCAAACAGTCTTGTTCACTGATGAGTGCCGTGCAACCCTGGATGGTCTAGATGGATGGAGTAGTGGATGGTTGGTGGACGGCCACCATGTCCCAACAAGGCTGCGACGTCAGCAAGGAGGTGGCGGAGTCATGTTTTGTGCCGGAATCATGGGGCCCCTTTAGGGTCCCTGAAGGTGTGAAAATGACCTCTGAAAAGTATATGGAGTTTCTGACTGACCACTTTCTTCCATGGTACAAAAAGAAGAACCGTGCTTTCCGTAACAAAATCCTCTTCATGCATGACAATGCACCATCTCATGCTGAAAGGAACACCTCATTGGCTGCTATGGGCATAAAAGGAGAGAAACTCATGGTGTGGCCCCCATCCTCCCCTGACCTCAACCCTATTGAGAACCTTTGGAGCATCCTCAAGCAAAATATCTATGAGGGTGGGAGGCAGTTCACATCCAAACAGCAGCTCTGGGAGGCTATTCTGACATCCTGCAAAGAAATTCAAGCAGAAACTCTCCAAAAACTCACAAGTTCAATGGATGCAAGAATTGTGAAGCTGCTATCAAATAAGGGGTCCTATGTTAAAATGTAACTTGACCTGTTAAGATGTTTTTGATTGAAATAGCTTTTGATTTCAGTAAATATGACCTCCTAATGCTGCAAATTCAACAAATGACCATTTTCAGTTCTTTACAACCTATAAAATGTTTTGAAACTCTGTTGTGCATAATCATTTGGAACAGTGCATTTTAAGTTTTTTTTATTTTTGAAAGAAATACTGTTATCATTGGGAGGTTTGTTCAATAACATTCGAATTATACCCTAACAGTTGATGACTTGAAAATTATGCTGACTGTCATTTGCATCGACTATTTAGGAATATCAGAGAAAAATATCATTTGCATAATAATTTGGAACACAGTGTAGTTATGAAGCTGCATATTGTATTAAGGCATTACATTAAAATCTACAGACGTGAATGCATGAAGGAAGCTCTGATAAATATGATTTATGTGTGTCGGAAAAAAGTGATTGGTCACAAGAAACGTGACGTATTCCTTCCTCAGGCTTGGAGCCAGTTTTTATGTTTACTTGCACTGTATTTTGGCCGTGGTTGTGAGGCTAATTGAACACTGTTTGTTTCTCTTGGTTTCGCCCACAGAACATCATCAAGAAGGTTAACGGGCAGAAGTTTGTGTATCGCTTTGTGTCCTACCCAGACATCCTGAGTGGTGACTCCACCGCAGCGATGGGGGAGGGGGGTGGGGAGGCCGGGGGGGCTCTGGGCTCTGAGAGGGGGGAGCAGGAGCGTCAGGCTGGGTGTGAGACCACTGGGGCGGACGTCGGGGGACAGAGCTCGGGCAAGCAATCCGGCCGGAACGACTACCTCCACTCGGGCCTGTACACCTCCTTCACCCTCTCCTCCCTGCAGGCCGGGGGCCAGCTCTTCAGGCCCATAAAGGTGGAGAGTCCCGGGGAGAGGAAGGTCGACCAGGGTCAACCGTCGCCGTCCGTCATCAAGTTCGGGAGCGCGCCCCCCAAGAAGACCACGCCGCCTTCTCCGTCGGGCGCTATGGAAACTGTTCCTGGAGAGTCCTCTGATGTGAAGCCTCGTTCACAGCAGGTCCACCTGCTTCGTGAAGACGGGGCAGTGAAGCAGGGCCGCATGCCCCTCGCCTCCTGCGCTTTTCAGGAGGACCCGTCCGCTCAGGGACCCTCACGGGGCTTCCCTCGGGGGGGGGTCTCTGCCCCCGTGCCCCCCCCCTCCCGCTCCCCCACTCCCAGCACGGCCGCTGACTCCACCCAGGAGCTGGTGATTGACATGGAGTCCACCTCGTCCCAGCCCTCGGAGTTACCTCTGCAGGTGAGCGATGCTGAACAGGACGTGGTCATATAGAGGATATAGTTTCTCTTCCTGCCTCTCATAGAAAGAAAATGGAGCTCGGTCCAATCGCTTATTTATTGCCTCCTATCACCCCTTTAAATATTCCTTCTAACACCTAGAAGCTAGAGGGTCCTGAACCTTTCTTGAACAATAAAACATGAGTATTTTTGTGACGTATAAATGATCAACCTGTGGATCCACCTCTCCCCATCTGCCACGCATATTCCGACAGAATGTCCTTGCACCTTCAAACATTGTTTGTTTTTGTTTTTTTCTAAACATGCATATAAAAATGTATTTTTATACATTTTTACCTGGCATAATCAGTTTGATTCTGGCGCAAGCAATGCAAATGGGAAGTCGTGAATATCCCAGTAGGTCAGCTCACACATCTAACCCTCTGCCCTTCCTGTCTTAGATGCAGCCGGCTCCTACATCCCAGAATGCAACCTCATCAGAGCGCGAGGCGGTGAGATCTCTGCCCCAAAGTGGCGGAGGAAGCGCCCATAGCGGGAAGTCGAAGAAGCCCAAGGGGCTGGAGCTGGCCCCCACCCTGGTGGTGACGGGATCGGACCTGAGCCCCATGAACCTGTCCAGCCCCTCCCTGCCCACTGCCTCCCTCACCCCCGCCTTCCTGCAGGTCAGAGTCACCGAAGCCCCATGGCCCAAACACACAACCCACACCCCAAACACATGACCCTAACCCCACACCCCAAACACAAACCCCACATCCCACGGCCCAAACACACAACCCACACCCCAAACACACGACCCTAACCCCACACCCCAAACACAAACCCCACACACAAACCCCACACCCCAAACACAAACCCCACATCCCACGGCCCAAACACACAACCCACACCCCAAACACACGACCCTAACCCCACACCCCAAACACAAACCCCACACACAAACCCCACACCCCACACACAAACCCCACGGCCCGAACACAAACCCCACGGCCTGAACACAAACCCCACACACAAACCCCACACCCCAAACACAAACCCCAAACCCCACACCCCAAACACAAACACAAACCCCACAGCCTGAACACAAACCCCAAACCCCACACCCCACACCCCACACCCCAAACACAAACCCCACGGCCCGAACACAAACCCCACGGCCCGAACACAAACCCCACGGCCCGAACACAAACCCCACACCCCAAACACAAACCACAAACCCCACGGCCTGAACACAAACCGCACGGCCCGAACACAAACCCCAAACCCCAAACACAAACCCCACACCCCAAACACAAACCCCAAACCCCACACCCCAAACACAAACCACAAACCCCACGGCCCGAACACAAACCGCACGGCCCGAACACAAACCCCACACCCCAAACCCCACACCCCAAACACAAACACAAACCCCACAGCCTGAACACAAACCCCATGGCCCGAACACAAACCCCAAACACAAACCTCACACCCCACACCCCAAACACAAACCCCACGGCCCGAACACAAACCCCACGGCCCGAACACAAACCTCACACCCCACATCCCACGGCCCAAACACACAACCCACACCCCAAACACACGACCCTAACCCCACACCCCAAACACAAACCCCACACACAAACCCCACACCCCACACACAAACCCCACGGCCCGAACACAAACCCCACGGCCTGAACACAAACCCCACACACAAACCCCACACCCCAAACACAAACACAAACCCCACAGCCTGAACACAAACCCCAAACCCCACACCCCACACCCCACACCCCACACCCCAAACACAAACCCCACGGCCCGAACACAAACCCCACGGCCCGAACACAAACCCCACGGCCCGAACACAAACCCCACGGCCCGAACACAAACCCCACACCCCAACACAAACCCCACACCCCACACCCCAAACACAAACCACAAACCCCACGGCCTGAACACAAACCGCACGGCCCGAACACAAACCCCAAACCCCAAACACAAACCCCACACCCCAAACACAAACCCCAAACCCCACACCCCAAACACAAACCACAAACCCCACGGCCCGAACACAAACCGCACGGCCCGAACACAAACCCCACACCCCAAACCCCACACCCCAAACACAAACACAAACCCCACAGCCTGAACACAAACCCCATGGCCCGAACACAAACCCCAAACACAAACCTCACACCCCACACCCCAAACACAAACCCCACGGCCCGAACACAAACCCCACGGCCCGAACACAAACCCCACGGCCCGAACACAAACCTCACACCCCACACCCCACGGCCCGAACACAAACCCCACGGCCCGAACACAAACCCCACGGCCCGAACACAAACCCCACACCCCAAACACAAACCGCACGGCCCGAACAAAAACCCCACACCCCAAACACAAACCCCACACCCCGAACACAAACCCCAAACCCCAAACACAAACCCCACACCCCAAACACAAACCCCATGGCCCGAACACAAACCCCAAACACAAACCCCACACCCCAAACACAAACCCCACACCCCAAACACAAACCCCACACCCCAAACACAAACCCCACACCCCAAACACAAACCCCAAACACAAACCCCACACCCCAAACACAAACCCCACACCCCAAACACAAACCCCAAACACAAACCCCACACCCCAAACACAAACCCCACACACAAACCCCACACCCCAAACACAAACCCCAAACACAAACCCCACACCCCAAACACAAACCCCACGGCCCGAACACAAACCCCATGGCCCGAACACAAACTTTGCCCAGGGCCCTTTGACTTTCGCTCTGGTTTCCCACTAGGGGACCTCAGAGAGCTGTCAGCCCTCCACATATATTTTTAAGAACGCAGAAAGATCCAGGCATCAAAACAATTATGGAAATGACTATTTGACTAAATTCACACTGCCAGATCCCTTAAGTAATGTCAGTCAGTCGAGTGATATGCAGCTAATGTTTGGTAGAAAAATGTGTCGGGAGTCCCTTTGAGCCGCTCCATCTCCATTTACATTTGGGCATTACTGGATAAATGGTGACGTGCATACAGATTATATTCTTTTCACCCTATCCATTACTACCGCTGGATATTTACCTATCAAATTTGGATTAAGTGCCTTGATCAAGGGTAATCCACACAGCGCTTAATTTCCATGAGCAAACTGCCTGATCTGATGTTACAAAACCCATATTTTCAGTCTGTTTTACCCCAGCCGTCACAATATTCCCTTGATATCCCAATTAAAAACTTCACCGGCAAAATAAACAAAGATAGATTCTACCTGTCTCCACAGCTATTTCAGAACCTTGAGTGACTGAAAATGAATGTGTACACTAAAATGAAGTGACATTTAAATTATATAGTACTGATTTCATTATCTTAAGACATGCAATCCTCGGTGTAAAATTAAGAGGGAATGGTTGGTGGCTCATATGCTAATTGATAAGATTAGAAGTATGAACACAATCACTATCATGTTACAATTTCTCAATGACCTACTTTAGAAATAAAGTGCTGCATATTGTGTCTATATCATTGTTTAATATTGCCAGTGGGGGTAGGGGTTTTTTGTGTGCCTCTAGTCAAGCTTAAAGGAGCCCCACCTTTATGTTTTGCAAATGTACCTCAGTGTATTGACAAGCGGTTTATTAGAGGTTTTTTTCCTGTGTGTCCATGCATGTGTGTGTGTGTCTGTGTGTACAGACACCTACCCTCCTGCTTACTCCAAGCCCTCTGCTGTCCAACATCCACTTCTGGAGCACGCTCAGTCCTGTCGCCCCGCTGAGCCCTGCACGGAGACAGGGCACACACACCCTGTTCCAGGTGAGTTTTACCTGTGTGTATGGAGACAGGGCACACACACCCTGTTCCAGGTGAGTTTTACCTGTGTGTATGGAGACAGGGCACACACACCCTGTTCCAGGTGAGTTTTACCTGTGCGTATGGAGACAGGGCACACACACCCTGTTCCAGGTGAGTTTTACCTCTGCGTATGGAGACAGGGCACACACACCCTGTTCCAGGTGAGTTTTACCTCTGCGTATGGAGGCAGGGCACAGACACCCTGTTCCAGGTGAGTTTTACCTGTGTGTATGGAGACAGGGCACACGCACCCTGTTCCAGGTGAGTTTTACCTGCGTGTATGGAGACAGGGCACACACACCCTGTTCCAGGTGAGTTTTACCTGTGCGTATGGAGACAGGGCACACACACCCTGTTCCAGGTGAGTTGGTACCCAAAATCCCAGCCATTGGTACCGCTACTACTGAGAGTGAGGGAGCTGGGGTGAGAATGGCCTCGGAGTCAGTACTGGATGAGTAAAGGCCCATCCACACCAAGAATAATAACTATAACAATAATTAGTGTGGTCGCAAAGCAACACACTACTGTTATTCAAAATTCAAGTCTATTACTGTTATTAAACGTCTAGCTTGGTCCAGAATGGTGTGCCTTTTCGTAACGTTTCAATATTCCCTTAAAATTCCAAGATATTTAAGGTTTTCCGGGTAAAATAAGTCCCATAGGAATGAATGGTGGAAGGTTTGGTTTCTAGGGTACTGTCACACTCCACATTTTCTTTAGGAAATTCACATCTCTAGTTATAAATATGTTGTCTTAAGAACTTCCACACCACGACAACGGCAGTGATGAACGGTATCGTTAAGATCACTTTCAGAGCGATTGCTTCAGGCTGCGTAAACCATAAAACTCTTGACAGCCAATCAGAATACAATCGATTTTACACGGCATTACTTGCAAAATGGGAGATGACAAAGCCAAGAGATCATTATGGTTAGAGTTATTGTTATAGTGTAGCTTAGTAAAAGGGGAATTAGGGGTGATTTAAAGGGATTAAAAAGTGAACTACAGGTTATTCTTCACGTTGAGTTTGGTTAGCAGAACGAGGGGGCATACATGTAAATTGATAAAGGATAAATACCACAAAGATATTAGGAAGTGTTTTTTCACACAGAGAGTGGTCACTGTAGAATAGCTTGCCAGGGCATGTAGTGTAGGCAGAAACACTGGGGGTTTTCAAGACCAGGTTTGATATAGTGCTTGATGCTATTTAGCTTTTAGGTAAACTAAGCAGCCCAGCAATGCTCGCTTTTTCCTACTGCCACAGTGGGAAAAGGTGAGCATTGCTGGGCTGAATGGCCTGTTATGTTATGTTATAGTGGCTGTGGGCCTTCATGCTGTTCTCTGCTTGTTGGTGTGAACAGGCCTTCATTCATGCTGTTCTCTGCTTGTTGGTGTGAACAGGCCTTCATTCATGCTGTTCTCTGCTCTACAGTTCCCCTCCGTGCTCAACCCGCAGTTCCAGTTCCCGGTTCACAGCCTGGATAGCTGTAGCACCCCGGGACCCCTCTCCCCGGATCCACAGAAGACATAACGCAAGAGCCCGGATCCCTGGAACGGCCCCCAGCGCTAACCTGCGCCCCTCCCGTACTGTTTTTAGAGAGACGTGCACCAATCTCAGTGTGTAGACCACAAACGGGCCGTCTGGTGATGGCGCTAACCCAGGGGTGGATGGGCTCAGAGAGTGGAGCAGCAAAGTTTGGGTGGGAGGATTCTGGTATGTTCTGCCTCAGTGTCACTCCTGGAACAGGGGTTAGCTGAAGCTGGCGGGGGAAGCCGAGACGTTTTTAGAGCCTGACCTCTTTAAAATAATAATTATTATTATTTTCAAAAAATTGCAAATCAGGAGAACATTCTGTTGATGCGAGGTTCCAGATATTGGTGACATCCAGGAAGGATGTGTTTTAGTTTAATGCGATGTTAGCCCAGCTAATATGTGCAAATCTACCCACTGCCTGCAGCTAAGGGCAGAGTTTCGATTGGTTCATGTGTTTATGTAGGAAAAGGAGCCTCTTGATCAAGGCATTACACTTACTATGATGGCTATTTCCATACAGCTATATCGAATTCATCAGATATGCATTGTTTTTGTGCAATGAACCTTAACCAGCTACCTTAACAACTACCTTAACTCCCTTTTAAATGTCTTAATGTGAGGTAAATGCTAATCCTAGCTTGCTTTTTCATACACCACATAGATGCCATTGCGATATTCTGTAGTGTGATCTAACTTGTTATGATTAATTTGTAGCTGCTGTTGCCATAGCAAATGTTTATCCTGTTGTGTTTGTATGACATTCATGTGGTGTATGTAGCAAAATGGCAGGCAATTGTGTGCATTGTATTGTGTTGTGAGGAAATCAAAGAGAAAAAGGGTTCAAAGGAAGAAGTGAGTTTGCCTCGCTGTACTCTCTCAGTTGAAGTCTGTTTCTGGCACCTGCTTTTGGTGTTATTAGTTTTTTTGCCCCTCCATGTTTTTAATGTAGTTAAGCTTCGTCATACTCCGTATTGCACTTTTCTGCTAATAGTTTTCTTGGGTTTGTTTTTCCAACTGAGCTCAGGTTACAGTGACATGTACAAAGGTGTGACCATGATCGTCATGGGTGTTAGTTAGTGTATGCTACATTATGTATAGACGGATGATTTAAAAATAGCACTTACCTGTTTAAAGAACAGCACCTGAAAATATGCTGAAATATTAATGTTTAAATGTTTGTAAGTTATTATTATTATTATTATTTTATTTTTTTGTTCTGGTAGGAATCATACATTTTCTCCAGTTTGTTTTGAGTTGATATCACTCAGTTGCTCTGATGCCAATTAGCTCTTCTCTCATTTGACCAATCAGTCAAACTGCACTGGAGTAGACCCGTATCCACTGGGAACTGGATTGTTAAACTGAATTACAGTTTTTGGTCTGTATGTGTGAAAGCTTTCTACAAGTTGTTTCTATTGGAGTGGTTCAGTCGTGGTTCATGACCTGGTCAGGTTTTTAAAACCGACAGTCACGGACTTCCTCAGATGGATTTGAAGACCTGTCTGTGGTGTGCTGGGAGCGGTGGGTTCCACCAGTCTGCCCCAGATCATGCAGAAATGCATGTTTCCCACAGTCACTGGGGCTCTTTCTTTTACTCTCTTTCCTTCATCTTTTAAATTCACTAAGGCCCAGGAGTAATGAATTGTATTTAAAGTATATTTTATGGGGAAAGAAAAAACAAGCAAAACTACTTAATATATTAATGTGCAATTGCTCAGGTTAAAGCAGCATATGCCTATAGGGCTATGTTCTTGTAAGAGTCATTTATGCTGCCAAACAAATTTAATATTGGCTCACGGAAATATGGATCGATTTTACATTTCCCATGGAGGAAATAACAGATCATTCTCCTCCGAGCAGCATTATGAATGAGACAGCCATGATTACACGATGCCTTATGTCTGTTGCCATAAACTAGATATGACAGACTAATAGCAACACGCCATTCTTCTCCGTACTCTGGTAAGAGCGATATTCTAGTCTTGGCCAAACGCGTATTGACAAACTCCGCCATTTTGCGCGACAAGTATTTGATGGATTTGATGGAGTGATTTTGTCCGGGCACACACAAGAATGGGGGAACCAGGGCACTTGGTGGTCATGGTTACATTAAGTCAGTGATCTGAAAGTCCTCTCCTGGAGGACTGCTGCTTTTTGTGATTTCCTTTCAGCAGCAAATTTAGGCCTGCAGAAACTAGATCTGCAGAAACATAGAAAATCAACTCATAGTAAGCATGGGAACACATCTAAAATTGCTGCCCTCAAGAATTTCAGTTTGAAATCCCTGTGTTCAGTGAATGAAGCTCAAATATGGGCATGCTCCATGGATTCAACAAATTCCTTTCATTTCTGTATTTGTAATCGCTCTTGTTATGACCCAGACTGCCAGTGATACGTACGTGTTGCTAACCATAGACTCTTATTTTTGAAATTCAGGTACTTCAGGTGGTGCCGTTGTGACTAAAGTGCTGTGTTGCATTTTGTGGACTCTTGCTAATGTCAGGTACTGTAAAGCTAAACAGCAGCCGCCTACAGATCACTGGAAGCTATGCACAGCAACGCATGCAGCCCTGGTGAAACCCTTTTTCAGGAATATTTCAGTCGCAGTCAGCTCCATTTTGTGTGCAAGTGCGTACAGTTCCTGCACACTCTCCTCCGCTATTATGTGCCTGAGTTTCCCCGTAGCTCTTGCTTTGTAATGAATGAATGAATGCACAAGCTAGAACGGTTTTCCTTTCAGTTTATTTTGTAGCTGAAATCGGAGGATTGCATAAGTGTGACCAAAACTAGGAATAGCTGCAAAAATGTTATTTTTTAATGGTCCCTGACTTCACTTTGAAAAAAATTTAAAAAAATTAAAAAAAATATGTTTATGCACACCTGCAGATCTCAACTGACGACTAAAAGACAAGCAGGAATATTCAGTGCTCTTCGTTGTGATCCAGTATCTTTGTTAAAGGTTGTTTGCTATGTCGAGCGTTTTGACACTGATCAAGTGAAAGCAGCTTTCTGGAACGTGTACTTTTTGTATATTCTTTTTGTTCTTTTAACTGTTCACACAAGTGGAGCGTAACGTTAGCACTTAGCCCAGGGCTGTCTAACTCCATTCCTGGAGATCTACCTTCCTGTAGGCTTTCCAGTCCAACCCGAACAAAGCACAACTAATTCAACAGCTGAAGATCGGGCGGCCTGTAGCGTAGTGGTTAAGGTACATGACTGGGACCCGCAAGGTTGGTGATTCAATCCCCGGTGTAGCCACAATAAGATCCACACAGCCGTTGGGCCCTTGAGCAAGGCCCTTAACCCTGCATTGCTCCAGGGGAGGATCGTCTCCTGCTTAGTCTAGTGAACTGTTTGTCACTCTGTATAAGAGGGACTGCCAAATGCCATTAATGTAATTTTAAAGATCATGTTGAGCTGCTTAATTAGTAGAAATCAGGGTTGAAATGAAAATCTACAGGATGGTAGATCTCCAGGAACAGGGTCGGGCAGCCCTGACTTAGACTATTGGGGTTCCTTGTATAACTAGACAGTGCAGTGCATAACTTTTAAGTCTTGAATTCTGTTTGTTTTGAAATGTATTTTTGAAACTGATGTTTTTGTGTGTGTACTGTGGTTCAGATAAAACGGAATTGTAATGTCCCCCTCTCTAATTACAGTGAAATCTATGCACAAAGTAACTTTATACTACAATGTTTATCGATTCAATCAGGATTTTTATATTTCCAAAAGAGACTACTTTTTAGATTACTGAAATTATACATTTTATAAATTATATTTCCTTTCCCAGTGGGGAAAAAAAGAAGTATTTTTCTTGTAAGGTTTATACAATTCAGAGGATACTTGACTTGGGAAATATTTTAACTGGTTTTCATAAACATAAATTGGGAAATAGTCCAATAGCTATTGAACATGCCCTTCTCTATAAGAGATTTTACTCATGAAGAGTGTATATATACAAGTTCACAATGGGTAAAGCAAGGTGGATGAATGCATGTTAGATTCTGGTTTAGTTGGGAATGCTTCTTTGGATGTAGTATTGCATAGTACATGCAAAAAAATCACTTGAATCAATCTAGAAAAGCCCAATTTTACAGTGTGGTTTAAAACAAACCTGAAAAAGTCTCATCATATTCCTGTTTGATTTCTGTGTCTCACGGCTGTTTGTGTTTAAACCTCTCACATGTTTACAGTCTTATGTTTGGGCTTTGTATGTGGGGAAAAATATATAGAATATAAAAATGGCTGAAAAATGTATGATTGCTGAAATGTCTTTTCTATGTGTGCGTTTCATCTGAGAACACCCTTTGTGTCAATTGGACTATTCTTTGTTATGAAATGAATGTTTTACATTGTCACAATGTTTAGAACACAAGTCTTTATGCATGAAATGGACTTGAACATTCATCTGTTTCAGCATATTCACCCTTTATTACTAAAGTGCTCGACATACAGCCCATTGGGAGGTACAATAAAATAACCGCCTTCCATTTCTAAGACGGACCTGCTAGGACCATTGCATATTTTAGGCACACTTAAACTAGGATTGCACTCAAGTCTTATCCTCACTGGAGATATAGTTATGAGCTGTTTGATCTGCACTTCGTTGTACGTCGCTCTGGATAAGAGCGTCTGCTAAATGCCATGTAATGTAATGTAATGTAACAATAGATGCTAATAACCGTTAATGACATTACACTGACCGCTCCCCTTCAGAAAAGCATTTTGTTTCCAGAACGGCCTTTTACAGGAGTAGAGTTGTGTTTGATATGAGTCTTCCCTAAACAGACTGAGCAGGTCGTACACCTGGCACACAGCTGTCGAATGGCCTTCACAGGTCACTGGTGACCTGGGATCAGCCGAACGTTATGACTGGCATTCCGATGTGGGATGAAAAATTGGAATAAAATAAGGGAACAGGTGTGTCACCCTTCATTGACCTTGCACACAATCAGCATCTGGCAGAGAATAGGGTGATATTTGTCTCAGAAAGTTTACTTCCTCACAGCTCCCCTGTATGTCAGTCCTCTGTGTATCAGTCTGAATATCAGATACAAGGTCTTCCAGAAAGCAAAATGGTATTTGCTAGAAAGAAACGCTTTAACCCTTAGAGTAGTTTTAATTTTTTCTAGAAAGTGTTCTAGTCAGTGTTCTAGAAATACATTCCTTTCAATCACCAGTAGTGACTGTGACATCAGCATTAGAATTCTCAGTTAAGAACACTCTAATGTTTAATTCACCATAAAGACCCCTGAAACAACTGGTGTAATGAAGCAGCGTTGGTAATCCTGCATTGAAATATCAATACAATGCTTTAGTTTTCTTTGAAAAATATTATGAAAATGATAATTCTACATCAAATAAATTATACCGCATATTTATCTTCGACCGTCCACAAAAAGATAATATCTTTTTTCTTATGCTGCAACATATTGTAAATGTGTGACAGCTTTGTTAAATATAGTGAAATACAGGAGATTCCACTGCAATGTATTTTTTAAAATATGGTTGAATATCGGAAATCAGGAATAAGTTGCATATTTGGTGATGTATTTTACTGTGTTGCAATTTTTACAAACTTAATAATATATTGCACTAAACTCCATTACATTAAGTGTAAGAAACAATTTTCCTTGGGCAGGTGGTACTTGTACAAGCTGTTCATCGTAAAAAAAAAAAAGAATTCCCAAGTTAATTATGTGAGACGTCATAATTGCACATTGAAATTTACAAAGAGGATGAAATATTGTATAATATAATATGAATGTCTGTCAATGTTTCCTCCTAACAGTAGGGGGCACTGTGTCCCCACACTTGAGTCTGCTGCACAGGTGACACTGCTTCAGCTCTCCTGCATCTTGTGCTGCCCGTTTCATTGCGTCTTCCCTCTCACCGTCTCACCATCATTAAGTTTTCATCCTGGGTGCCTTCTTAACCGCTACCTGCCAAATATTCCACATAAAATACGTTTAAAATGCAATTAAAATTTCAGCATGGCCACTAAGCAATATATAAAAATGCACACAGTTGTTTAAATATCAATTTGAACACAAAGCAGCCTACCTCATCTCAACCATGCATAATGCCCTTAAGAGATAGAAGAGATATTCTGAAGACAAGACTTATTGCTTGAATAAAAGCTTTTGGATGATATTTGTATGACATCTAGTTATTAAAATTGCCTTTTCTGAATGGAGGAGTTGATACCGTGTGTGTGTGTGTGTGTGTGTGTGTGCATATGCTTGTGTGTGTGGACCCATGTGCACATGCTTGTGTGTATGTGTGTGTGTAAGTGTGTGTGTAAGTGTGTGCGTGTGTGTGTATGTGTGTGTGTGTGCACCCATGTGCACATGCTTGTGTGAGTGTGTGTGTGAGTGAGTGTGTGTGTGAGTGAGTGTGAGTGTGTTTGTGTGAGAGTGTGTGTGTTTGTGTGAGAGTGTGAGTGTGTGTGTGAGTGTGTGTGTGTGTGTTTGTGTGTGAGTGTGTTTGTGTGAGTGTGTGTGTGAGTGAGTGTGTTTGTGTGAGAGTGTGTGTGTGAGTGTGTTTGTGTGTGAGTGTGTTTGTGTGAGAGTGTGTGTGTTTGTGTGAGAGTGTGAGTGTGTGTGTGTGAGTGAGTGTGTGTGTGTACAGGCACGCGTACCTGTGCATGTGACGGAACAGCAGTAGAACACAGAAGAGGATGAATCCGACGCTGGCGATGACCATGGTACAGAGGAGGAAGCTGTAGCTGCCTGTACGGTGCATGAACTGGGAGAGAGAGGGACAGTCAGAGTGCAGCGCCCTGCCAAGGCATGTCTCGAATAGGAGCCATCACAATCTCACCCCTTAATGTTTAGAAAAAAATCATCTTACCCTCCGGTCGCTTCAGTTACATTACACAGCTATAAACAGACAGGAGTTAGAGCGCCCAGCTGTTAAATGGGCCAGAGAAATTGAGCGTGAGCCGCGCGTTGCAGTTGGGAGGACGGCGGCGTTGCGTTGATCTTCAGCGAGGTCGCGGACCTTACCGAGCCTACGACCACCTGAAGGACCATCTCGCCCGACCCAGCGCACGTCACGACGAACGTGGTCACGCAGCCTGAGAGGAGAGAGGGCCCAGATTACCCACCGTGTTCCACCCAAAGGTCATCTCCATGGCAACACAAAGGGATGAATCTATGGAGGGAGTCCCTGATTGGAGGACGGCGGATGCGGACGGAGACACACCTTGGTAGTCCAGGGTGTCCTCGGCATAGGCCAGCATGCAGGGGAAGACGCTGCTGAGGAATAGACCCAGGAAAAACGTCCCCACAAACAGGAACATGCCATGAGTGTGGAGGAGGAGGAGGAGCAAGGTGGTAATGACCATGCCAGCCTGAGAGAGAGAGGGTGCAAGTGGGAAAGAAACTAAGAAAGAAACTAAATTCAAAGGGGAAAATAAACCGGTATAGATTCAACCAAAAATGCATCTATTCATGTTTGCCTTCAAATTCATTTTCTCCAGGTTTTATTTGCAATCCTTTTAAGAGTAGGTTTTCTTGAAAGTCAGTGTTCTAGAACTCTGCTGCTTTCAGTTACGTGATCGTGTCATCAGCATTAGAAGCTTGAGTCTAATCAGATAGTTGTGATCTTACTCCTTGTGAAGAGTTAATCTCTCCCAAGCTGTCAGTGTTGTGTAATGTTCTTTATTACTGTGCTGAAGCGTGGATTATGATAGGTACTATCTGGCAAAACAGACAGGATCTCTGAAGACTCTCCTGATTATGTCTTTAAGACCGCATCCTTAAAATGCCCTCTAGCAGCCTTCTGCAGACAGACAGTCTACCCTGCTTGCGTCCGCCCCCCCCCCCCCAACTTTATTCAGACACGGGGAGACAGACAGGGCAGTAACAGGTATAAATCCACTCGCAGTGCAAAGTGCCAAAGGGTAAAGAGTTACAGAAATCCAACTATTTTGCCACAGCTACAACCAGGGTTACGTCTGCATTAAACAATCTCATCAGCCATCTTCTGTTGTTCATTGTCTGCCAAAAATGGCACCTTCGCTTAACTTTAAGAAACTGAAAATGCCGTACAAACTTTCTGTTTTGGAAGTGTCTACCATCTTTGCTCTCTGAGAGGCAGAAAAGAGGAAGTGGGTTGTTAGCATTTTGCATTTTACGTGCAAAATAGCAATCGGATTTCACTCCGGCTAACCGGAGACGCATCTGACTAGTAGTGCAAATGCAATGTGGCTAAATCATACCCAGACACAATCTAGATACCATTGGCATGAAACTACCAGGTGCACTCATTTTTGATTTGTGGCTGTGTTTGTAAGCATTACAGTGGAAGTTACCAGGTTGCCGATGAGCATATGGACTGGCCGGACCCTGCAGGACATGGGGACAGAGATCAGCCGCCCCACGGTGATGGCCGCCCAGAAGACGCTGGACAGGTACCCCGCTGTCTTGTGCTTCAGAGCCAGGGGAGGGTCCACAGCGTAGCTGTAAACAAAGACCGAATACACCCCCTGCAGGAAACTAGAGTTAGTAGTGCATTGCATTACATTGCAGCTATTATCAGACTTGCAGGACTAAGACTAAGAAGGGAGCAATCCCACCTGCAGCAATGTGGGGTTAAGGGCCTTGCTCAAGGGCCCAACAGCTGTGCAGATCTCACTGGGGCTACACTACCAACTTTCCAGGTCCCATTCATGCCATTAGACTGCAGGCTGCCCCATATGTGTTTGGACTGAAGCATAGATGCTGCCTCAATTGTCAATCATAACCAAGTTAATATGATTATGACTTTTTCATGGTACACATTGGAGCCAATGTTACAATGTCCACACAATCCTATTCATTGACAGACATACAGGCAGAGGAAACTATGGTGAATTGGTACAGTAGGTTCGTAATCACTCACTATAATGCCGTCTGTCATGAAGACGACCAGTCCACCCAGGATGTGGACTCCAGTAGAGAACGGGGACAGTGTGTGGACCGGCTTGTTCCGGCAGCAGCTAAAAAGACCCCCATGGCCTGAAAGGACCATGAAAAGGGTACCAGTCACCAACGGACCACAATCCACCAGCAATCCACCGTTTAAGGTGTTGCTTCCAGGATGCAGGTCTGGTTTGTGTAACCTGGCTTCTCTAGCTGTATTTGGTCAAACCTAGTCTCTCACAATTTTTAATCTTGAGTTTGATGATAAAAATTAAACCCTGGAAAAGTTTGGTCAGTTCTAACAAGCTAGGTTTTGACAGACTAGCTCCATATGACCAGCTCAAGCTATGTTTTGAAACAACTGGCGGCTGGTAATTTCAAGATGGTCATAGCAGGGATTTTACAGCAGGGTTATGGCTCGACTATAAGACACTCTTTCAGCGCTGCAGACTGGCTTCTGGAAGAGCATTTACAAAACACTTGTAAATACAATGAATGCCTCTCATTTACCCATTAAAGCTTCCCATCCACCCAGCCGTACAGCGTTGTGTCATGGGGGAACTCGTCCTTACCCTCGGTGTGCAGGTTTTTGGGCTCTTCCTCGCCCGGGCCTGCAGCCCATGTCTTCATGTCGACGCCCTCCTGGTCCAGCAGACGGGGGCTCCTGGCCCTGCAGCAGCAGGATAGAGCTCTCTCCCGGTGCAGGAGAGCCAAGACCACCAAGGGCACCGGCAGCTGGAGCACACATACTGTAAACCAGGGCTCTCAAACTCATTACATTATATTTCAGCACTGGTCTACAGCCCTGGTCCTGGACAGCTACAGGTTCTGCTGGTTTTTGTTGTTACTCTGCACTTAATTAATCTATTAAAAGCAGTTGATTACACAGCTAACTCACCTCACCTGGTTACTGGGGTCTCAACAGCATGCTGATTTTAAGGTGAAAGCAAAAACCAGCAGACCCAGTAGCTCTCCAGAACCAGGGTTGGAGACCACTGTATTACAGTTCTTAAACTGACACAGTTGATTTAGACAAAGCAGGGGACAATCCCCCCTGGATCAATGCAGGGTTAAGGGCCTAATTGTGGCTGCAACAGGGCTTGAACCACCAACCTTCCGGGTCCCAGTCATGTACCTTAGCCACTAGCCTACAGGCTGCCCCATTGTCACAGAGGGCAATGTGTATGCAGATTCATTCCAACCAATTTATGCTGCCTTAATTTATTCCAATTACTCATTCAGCCATGTACATTTAACTGCATTAAAGCACAGAATATAATAACAGTTGGCATTTAGACTTAGAAATAACATATTCCACTTTATATACATTACTTGCAAACATACAGCCCTAATTCAGCAAATAATTGAACTAATTATAGAATCAAGATTGGAGGCTGGAATAAAAACCAGCATACACACGGCCCTCCATAGGACGCAGTTTGAGACCACTGCTGTAAACAGTTAATGGACTGCATTTATATTATAGCACTTATTCCAGCAACTGCAGCTACACAAAGTGCTTTACAATTAATGCGTCACACACACACACACACACACACACACACACACACACACACACACACACACACACACACACACACACACACACACACACACACACACACACACACACACACACACACACACACACACACACAGTCAACACCAATCACAAAAGACAGCCATGCCTGGCGCCAAGCAGTTTGTGGAATGCAATTATGAGTTAGGTGGCTTGCTCAAGGACAATACTTCAATTTCAACCCTTTTTTCGCAGAGGGCCGGGTACAGCATGTGCAAGTCAGATGCACCCTCTTGCTAACATTATTCCAAGGTGTGATATTACACTCCTCATCCAGAAAGCTTAGTTTCCTCTTGCTCATTCACCGCCTCATTTCCTGCTGTGTGTATTGAGCTGAAACCATTTTAAGAAGGTCTCTGTAGAGAGAGACACGGTGCATTGTGGGTAAAAAGTCACACTGTATTGCTCGCTTGTCCTTTCGTACCCTGCCCAGACTTGGTTGGTGAAACCCTTGTCCATCATTGGTTCCTGCTGTCAGGGCATTTTAATTTAGAATCTGGGAAAAGGGGTTTCCAGTAGCACTCCACCATACTGACACTGAAAGATTGAAGGATTTTACCGCAGTGGGTACATCCAATATTTGCTCTGGTCTCATTTCTGCCTGAATTTGCCAGGATTCAGTCTGTCACTTGTGTAATTGGATGTGACAGATTTCACACCTTATTGCCTTTCATAAAAACAAAAACAAACATTACTATTGTGAATGAGTATGAGCTTTCCAGCTGAATTGTTCAAACCTTGTAAAATGACATTTGATTGAACCAATTCATTTTCTGTTCCAGTTTCTGAACAAACACATGCTGTCAAATACAACCAGGTAAGACAGGACTTCTGGAGGACCCATCACTGTTTAAGAAGGACAGTATACCTGGTTCCCTGCCACCACCGTATTGGTTTTAAGGGTAAACCATTAAGTCCCATAAGACCCTACAAGGTCTTGTCTGAATACCCACTCGCACCCCCCCCCCACCCCACCCCACCCCACCCCACACACACACACACACACACACACTTTTTTTCAACAGGATGACACCTGACACATACTGTAGATAAGGAGGAAATGGCCACCCATACAGCATTTCTGCAGGCCCTGGCTCTGTTCTCCCCGGACTGTCTTACCAAGGTGCATTGACGCAATATCTAGCTACGACCAGCAACTGGCAATGAAGCCGATTCGATGCCGACCATTCGGCGAATTTAACTTTCCTCTCACGTCCTGTCTCAGTCTGCTCTGTGACTCATCTGATTTTTTTTGGAACACTTTTTCCAAACCCTCGCATCCCACTCCACCCTCCCGGAAGACTAATTAGCACGGAGGAAGCCACCCTCCTTAATCCCCGGCACAGCCTGCTGTGCCAGTTGCTCTGGGCACAATCATCCGGTTGTTTTGTTATTCAGATCCTGCTGGGTAGATCCACTACACACAATCCGACAGAGGGCTGACCCAAGAATTCATGTGCACACACTAAACTACTTATTTTAATCCAAGCTCTGCTGAAACAGCTCAAGCTAGGTTTTGAAACAACTGCTAGATGGTTGACCAGTTCAGACCAGCTCCACACTCAACACGGTTTGACCAACTCAAGCTATGTTTTGAAACAGCTGGTAGCTGGTCATTTCAAGCTGTCATTTCTTAGTTTTTTTATTTTTAATAAATTTGCAAAAATTTGCAAAAAACTTATTTCATGTTGTCATTATGGGGTGTTGTGTGTAGAATTTTGAGGGAAAAAAATTAATTTATTCCATTTTGGAATAAGGCTGTAACATAACAAAATGTGGGAAAAGTGAAGCGCTGTGAATACTTTCCAGATGCACTGTAGACTAGTAAAAATTATAGTCATATTTCTAAAAACATTTTCTAAAAAGGGCTAATAGTTGACATATAGAAACAATGGACTTTCCAATGAGAAAGAAGACAACAAATAAATGCATATATTTCTGAACATGTATAGGCTATAAGATGGCTCAAGACTGTCTGTAAAATTAAAGGCAAACAATAAATAAATGTCACATGCTCTACACTGCATTGGGCTGCTAAATGGGACACGTTTACATTCAGGCAGTGGCTCTTACGCTGATGATGGCCATGATCCAGAAGGCGTAGGCGACCTGAGTGACCACGATGCCCTCCGTAAGCAGGTGGTAGTGGGACCAGTTGTGAGCGGTGTTCCTGCCCAGGGTTTTCCTCAGGTGCCGAAGCTCGCTGGTGGCATTCGCCGCTCCCAGGACGCAGTTAGTCTCTGATAGGAAGGGCTCGGCAATGAGGGGGCTCACCAGGGCGCCCAGGCCAATGAAGAAGTGAAGAACCTGGGGCGGGGGAGGGGGTAGGTTGGAACAACGATTTTAGAGGAACAATGTAATAACAACGGTGTAAAGCATAGACCGCAATATAACATTCTATGATACAGTAGTGTGTAAAACCTTGGGCACCCCGGGTCAAAAAGCCTTTTACTATGAATATCTAAGTGAAAAAAATGAAAACCTGACCGCTAAATGGTACACTTTTTATTTTATGTTTTTACAATTTCAAAATAATAAAAAAAGGAAAATGGCCCTTTGCAAAAGTTTGGAAACTGTCAGTACCTTGTCACTCCTCCTTCGGGCAAACATGACAGCTTGTAAACACTTCCTAGCCAGCTAAGAGTCTTTCAATTCTCACTTTTGGAATTTTTCCCCATTCTTCCTGGCATAACACCTCTAACTCAGAAATATTCTTCAGCCTCCTTGCATGTACGGCATGTTTGAGATCTCTCCACAGATGTTCAATAATATTCAAGTCTGGGGACTGTGGTGGCATTCCAAAACCATCATCCTTTCCTGGAGGTACTTCATGGTCGATTTTAGGGTATGCTTTGGATCATTGTCTTGCTGGAAAACCCAACCTCTCTTCAACTTCAATGTCTGAACCCATTCTCCCTTCCACTCGCACAATATTTCCTGTGCCCCCAGCTGCTACACAATTCCAAAGCATAATGAATCCACCTCCATGTCTCACAGTCGGCGTTCTTCTCTACAAAGGCTTCACCTTTTTTTTTTTTTCCCAAAAGATACCTGGTGGCCAAACACTTTTGTTTCATCAGTCCAAAGAACATTGTTCCAAAAGGCTTCAGGCTTCTCAATGTTCTCTTTTGCATACACCAAATGCTTAATTTTGTCGTAGAAATGGTTTCTTTCTGGCAACTCTGCCATGTATGTCTTTGTTGTTTAAAGTACATTGTGTTGTTTTCCTGTAAACAGCTAGACCTATGCGTGCTACTCTTTTGCAGTGATATGTGGGTTCTTGTGAGTATTTCTCACCAGGTCTTGGGACATTCTATCTAAGTTCTTAGTTTTCCAGACCTTGCATTGACTTCAACGGTTCTGTTTATCTTCCATTTTCTAATAGTGGAAATAGGTAGGTTGAAACATTGAGAGAGTTTTTGCAGCGTTCTCCTTCTTGGTGGAAATGAACCATCTTCATTCTGAAATCCTTTGACAACCCATGGTTGTTAACACCAGAGAGAACAGCCACTGCAGTTGGATACTTTAGAAGGCACAGAGTTACTTCAGAATAAAAAGTTCAGCCGTGAAATTATACTCACCTGACTCACTGAAGCCCTAACAAGTAAATAACCTGGGTCTGGGTCTTAGTAATAATCTTTTTAAAAAGTAACCAAAAGGGTTCCCAAACTTTTGCACAGGGCCCTTTTCTGTTATAATATATAAACAGTTAAATATTTAAATAAAAAACATGATTTAAAATGTGCAGAAAGATCTCCTTTAACTCAATCACATACAGATGAATTGTAAGAGACATTTAAACCAGGGGTGCACACATTTTTTAACCCCACTGTAATAATAATAATAATAATGATAATAGCAAATAGTTAGAAAGGCAACTTACAGTTGATTAGGCTAAGCATGGGATGAGAAGAAAGCCCCCCTGGAGCAACACAGGGTTAAGAGCCTTGCTCAAGGGCCAACCAGCTGCACTGATGTTATTGTGGGGATGTTATTGAACCACCAACCTTCCAGGTCCCAGTCATGTACCTTAGCCACTAGGCTACAAGTTGCCCCATATGACTTCTTGATGCCATTAAAGATCATAAATGTTCCTTAAAGCTCAAGGGTTGGTAACCCTTTACCTGAACCAAATTCCCAAATTGAATCTCTCCATCTCCACCACTTTATCCACTTTTCCATTGACTGGCCAGGCTACCTCTCCACATGGTGCCTCTGAAACAGCAGAGAGCTGCACAGTACTGGTAACAGTGTACAGCAGGAGATAAAAAGAAGTTTGAACATAATGTCAAATTTTTAAATAAAAGTTCAATTTGAAAACTGACTGCAATACTGAGGTTTGCTTGAGGGAATTCATGATATATTCAAAATAGTTTTCAAGTTTTCTGTTTTAACTTTTTACAAATTTTATAATTTAAAAAACAAACAAAATTTAAATAGGTTTTTTGAAGGCATCTAGGATTGTACTACAAGGAATTTCATAAACCCAGAGCCAGTATTCCGTTGTGCCAAGTACCAATGTGCCAGCTATTATTATCAGTCTGAGAGTGTGCCTGCTGTATCAATCCCTTTCCCTGGCGAGCGCCCTTCACACATCACATTTTTACAAATATAATCAGAAAACAAACAAACTACAGACCCAAATTAAATATAGCCTGAATGTTAAACATTAACCTAATGCTAACTTCAATTCATTTCAAAGAAAATTAGGCAACCATTCTTTGTGCATTTATGAATTAAAAAGGTGTTTTAAATAAACACTTTAGGTGAATACATTTTTGATTGAGTTACAGACAGACCATAATATCGGCTGAATTGGACTGTACATTATGGTCTTATTTAGTGTTGCTTGTACAGGTCTCACATTTAACAGGTATTTAGTATTTTGAATGTGACATCACTCCTCAGGCCCGAGCAACCCCAGGGGCCCTCTAACCTGCAGGAATACAGCGGAGTCCTTCTGGTAGATCTTCACCAGCTGAAAGTTAGCGATGGTATCGATGATGCCCATAGCCAGCCCGCCTGTCGCCAGGGCGACGGCCAGTAGTAGGAGGCTGTGGCACAGGGGCACGATGGCAAACACCACGGAGATGAGCAAAGTGCAGGTGAAGAGGGCTGACAGGGCACATTTTTGGCTGAGGGACACAGAAGAGGAGGGCACTGTTACTAGGTGCAGCGGAACCCCAACACACAACATCGGTGCTGTCCAACCCGTTCCTGGAGGATCTACGGTCCTGCATGTTTTCACTCCAACCTTAACAAAGCACACCACATTCAATAGCAAGAGCAGGGCATCTCAACCCTTTCCTAGAGATTTACGGTCCTGTAGGTTTTCACTCCGACCCTAACAAAGCTCGCCTCATTCAACATCTAGAGCAGGGCCGCCCAACCCTGTTCCTGGAGATCTTCCATCACGTAGGTTTTCACTCCAACCCTAAAAAGGCACACCTCATTCAACAGCTTGAGCAAATGGAAAGTTTAAAGAAGCATTTGCCTGTTTTCCTTCCCTTTACTCCGTACAAAAACTAGACAGTTCAGTTTTGATGATACACACCTTAGGCAGAGTAGGTAAATTGTAGTAAAATACAGTGACACGTTCGTGTTATTATGTTGCATATGTATAATTATTATTATGTTGCATATGTATTATTATTATGTGATTAGCTTAAAAGGGCAGATGATGAATATGAGTATTCTGTGAAGGCATGCAGAGATGCCAGTGAACAAAGTCATTAATTGTATCCAGAATGCACTGTGCATACAATTTCTACTTCTTGTTTTTATCAGCTACTATTGAAATGTATACCTGCATCTCTAAAGGGTGTGCAGTATTTGCTCAAAACCTAGAGCAGCATTATCTGAAGTACATCCTAGGACATAGAAACCATCTTGCTAATCTGAGAAAATCCATCTACTTAAGAGTTAAAAAAAATGGCTAAGTAAGGTATTGCAAAATATAAACTTAGATTCTCAGAAGAGCTGAAGAATTCTGATTTGAAAGACGCCACCATTAGTGTTTCTGCCTGCCTGGTTCAAGGCTGCTCAAATGTGAAATGCCAAAATGAGTCTGAACAGGTGCGACTAACAAAGTTGTGTAACTTAATAGTGCTTAAGGTCACCGTGATTAGATGAACCAGGTAGAACACACCTGCAACCACACCAGCCTCTCGTCTAGGCACGTCTGGTTTACAGATTTGCACCTTAGCACCAACAAGCTCTAAAACTGGGGCGTGTATCACAAAGCAGGATCAGCGAGTTACTGTAGCTGGATAACTGCACTGAGTAAAACCTGGAACCCTCCCAAATCTGGAACATGGACTGAAGTAAAGAGCAGTTCTGGGTTTTACTGAGTGCAGTTACCCAGCTAACTCAGTAATCCTGCTTTGTGATACAGGCTCCAGATTTTTATTGTATTAAAGCCTGGTTCCTTTGTCTGTATCCTACTAAATACTACTGAATACTAACATTGAGGATAAGGACAGAAATTAAAGCTAAGGCTGTGTCTGGAACTGCTTACTTGCCTACTACTGAGTATATAAATTGAGTACACTAGATGAGAAAGTTAAGTAGGTGAACATTTCTTTAAATGTAGGGTACTTAAAATCCCTGTGCGATATACAGTACATATTTCCAGTGTTTTGAGTGGGGTCTTCTGTCTTCTGTGTCCCCCAAAAAATGTACCGTCTACTGGATATACTGGCGACTGTCTGACTTATCCTCCATACTATTTTCTAACTGTACTCAGGAAATGTACTTAACTACCCTGGTCCTTGTACTTAACTACCCCGGCCTCGACCTCTTCGATTTATTGGACTGTGATTGGACCCAAAGACAACTCTGCCTCTTCATCTCGTTGGGACCTCCTAATAAGTATGGTTTACTTCCTGGGAA
The DNA here is from genome assembly GCF_963514075.1 of Conger conger. NCBI lineage: Eukaryota > Metazoa > Chordata > Actinopteri > Anguilliformes > Congridae > Conger > Conger conger. Next base: position 19,831,367 of record NC_083773.1, on the reverse strand, counting down.
CTGTGCTTCTAAATACTCTCAGCGAAACCCCTGAAATGTGTACTTCATCCTGGCATTTTAAGTATACTAGTATACTACTAAGTATACTATTCACTTACTTAACAAACTTTCTCATCCTGTGTGCTCACGGTCTGTATTCGGGAGCACACTGCATACTAAAATAAGTCGCAGTATGTTTTGTAGACAGTACATATTTTGCTGGAACAGGAGGCCATTTTGTACTATATGCGGCCTAAATGTCTCACAGGTCACATATTGAGGAAACAAAGATGGCTCCCCATACAACCCTGTCTCCTCCCCCACACAGGGCAGCCGTGCAGAGGAGGGGCAGGCTGATATTAGGATGGTAATTTATTCATTCCACTCATTCAGGGTGACTTAGAGAAAATTGAAATTATAGAGCTGAATATCAATAACACAGAGGCCAGTACATTATAACCTGGGGACACAAGGCATCAGATGCTGAGCCATTTATCTAACAAACCCTTACGTAATTCCAGTATGAATCATCAATTATCACTACTTTTTGGTTTGTATAGTTTATGTGGAGTTAAAAAAATAATAATAAATGCACTACTATGTACATAAATCAGTCAGGCAGTCTTCAAATGGATAGTTCTTCATGCAGACAAATCACTCACTGCATTCTGTAACTTGGAAAAACTACTAAAATGATATTTAAAACAAAACAAATGTGTCTAAATGATTCAGACACAAAAGTGCCAAGACATATTTGAATAGCTTTTGCATGCTTGTGTTTCATCTTCAAAACTTGAGTAAAATAATTACATTCAACTGGATTTACCAGATAAAATCCCATTTTCTTTGTAAAGTTGCCACATTCTTTCTCTTGCCAGAGGCTCCCCCTGTCCCTGTAATTGCCTTAGCTGGATCAATGTCAGGGCCGGTGTACCAAAGCACATCTTCTTGAATAATTTAGAGAAGGCAGCTCGACATCCTGAAGGGACATTGGAGGACAACGTCTCTGTGCAGTTTTTCTTAAGAGCTGCTGCTGTATAATAAGGCAACCAACCCACTGAAGGCTTGCATGCAATATAGTAATTTCAGAAAGCAATGTTTGTCTACTGCAGACTGTCCTTTAAGCATATCTTGTGTTTCAGTACTACAGAACCTTGGACAATAGTTGTGTCTCAAACCGACCACTACAGGTACTTTCCTATATAGTGGACTAGCCATTTGCTAGAAGCTCTAGTTAGTCCAATATAGGGAACTACTGGCCCATGTGACACACAGGTTGAACCTCACTGTCTGGACTTGCGGAATATGGACTCATAGACTCATAATGGGTCCATGAGTGGATAAAGGCTTAAGGGTTTACAAAGCGTGAAATAGGACAAAACCTCTGAAATCACCCACATTCACAACATGATGCAACCTCAAATGTATATGACGAGAGAGGAAGAGGCGAGTCATCCACCATCTTAACAAGGCAAACAAGAGCAGTAACTAGCCGGGGGGGGGGGAATTAACGCGCGTGTCTGAGACATGTTTACAGAGCAGCTTTGAAGTAAGTGAATGCTAATGACATGAGGGAAATGGCATAAGAGGGGGGTGAGTGAGAAGAAAGGAATGTTGTTTGTTTATCGCAAGTTCATGCAATGTGTCATGCATTTACAGTATGAATATGGCTGGGTGTCTGCTACGGAACATATCTGCTGAAGTTGAGGAGCAGTTACAGCATATTGTTCGTAAGTGAACCATGCAAAGGACATGCAAATTTCACTTACCAACACAGTAAAACATCAGCACCTGCATTTTCTGCACCTGTGACCTGAACTGAACTTTGGGTAATTATCTCAGCCTATGTTTGCAGTGATGCAAGAGAGCTGGTTGAGGGGGCAACAAGTCAAGGGTACAAGAGCATTCGCTAAAGTGCCGTTTTGACTGTGGGACAGCCCTACGCCTTCATGGACTTGAAGGAAAGGCACTTTTGAGTCACCCCCTGGTTCCAATTTACCTCCTGATCACCCAGTCTAAGTTCTGAGTTAGGCTTAGTTATCAGTGTCATTTCACAAAGGCCACTGACACCAGGCAGGCAAAACAGAGCATATGAAAAAGCAGCAGGTGTGGGACACAATATTGGTCTGATCTGGGTCACTGGAGCAGTACACAATAATGATTGATTATCAATAATAAATCATCACCACTTAAAGGAATATCACTCATCAGTTGGGCGCACAAACTGAGATACTTTGAACTGCCACATTTGCATTACAAATAAAATATATTTCATCAGGACACTTCAATCAACAAACTGTGCTGCAGCATTTGAGACAACATTTGAAAACAAGACAATACTATAAAGACCGAGACACACTCATTGAGCACTTTATTAGGAACATCTGTACACCTACTTATTCCTGCGATTATCTAATCAGCCAATCCTGTGGCAGCAGTACAATGCATTAAATCATGCACATATGGGTCAGGAACTTCAGTTAATGTTCACATTAACCATCAGAATGGTGAAAGAAATGTGAGCTCAGTGATTTCAACCATGGCATGATTTGTGGGTATGATTTTCACGCAGAACATTCTACAAAACATCCAGTGAGCAGCAATTCCTTGTTAATGAGATAGTTTTGACCAGTCCTTGGACCTAACAGGAAGGTGACAGTAATGCAAATAACCATGCATTACAACAGTGGTATGCAGAAGAGCATCTCTGAACACACAAGCATCAACCCTCTAAGTGGATAGGCTACAGCAGCAGAAGACGTAGTAAGTCTAAATATTAGGCATTTATTATGCTTATTTAAGTGCTCACTGAGTGTAATTGTCCTTTGAAATGGTATGACATTGCAGTCAAATATAATTTGAATGTGGTTAGCTCAGCCATGCTTTCACGATAAAGCAACGCAATGCCTGCTTTTAAGCCAGCACTTTAATTTCCTCACTGTTGAGGGAGAGTCAGAGGGCCAAACAGCCACTATCCCCTCACTGAAATTTGGCTCAAATTTGGTTCTGGAACAAACTTTGTAGAAAATTGCAACTTTTGCAAATGCATAAAATGTCCACAAGTCCAGAGAATGGGATTCAACCTACAGAGGGAACTAGTGGGGCGGCCTGTAGCATAGTGGTTAAGGTAAATGACTGGGACACGCAAGGTTGGTGGTTCTAATCCTGGGGTAGCCACAATAAGATCCGCACAGCCGTTGGGCCCTTGAGCAAGGCCCTTAACCCTGCAGGGGAGGATTGTCTCCTGCTTAGTCTAATCAACTGTACGTCGCTCTGGATAAGAGTGTCTGCCAAATGCCAATAATGTAGTGTAGTGTAGTGTAGTGTAGTGTCATGTAGTGGACCATTTCAGACACAGCCAGTGTCAGCCTCAGGGGCAGCAGCTGTGGCTAATCGCCAATCAGGCAGCTGCTCCCTGTTGCCTAGTTAACGGTCCAGATAAGGGCCTGGCTCAGAGGCTGGAGGGAGAGAGAGGGCTTTGTGCTGTGGAAGTTGGCTTCCATGAAGTTTGGTTGTTGTGTCTAGTTCTTGTTTGGCGAATCCTTCCTTTTAAGAGCAGCAAAGATGTGAACTTAGAGAGGAAATGGACATGTACAGGGAAAGTAAAAAAAAAAAGCTTAAAACATTTCCCTTAAAGGAATCAATTACTACTTTAAAAAAGAAAAGAAAAATAAAAACCCTTCCTTTAGTTGAGCTAAAGGGCTGATTAAACAGTGGTAAGCCACTGCTTTTCTTCAGTTTGTTTTGTATAAAATGAAATCTTCTACTACCTTTATTTTCCCAAAATCTTTTCACATTTTACTTTCACAGAGACACTTTCAGCTTCTTAATTTTAAAGACTTCTTAATGTTCTTCCCAAAGTGACACTTCCCTTTCAGAATATTATCAGCACTATAATGATCTATTTTTTTTTTCTTCACTGCATTTTGCATATTCAGTGGCTTCATTATGGATCCTTTTCATCATAATTGATATTTTGCTTTTTATGAGCCTTTACCCGGTGTGCATTTGGTATTACCAAGAAAATGATTTCCTGCATTTTTATACAGAGTCCTCTTGAAAGAGCCTGCATATTTCAATAAAAGGTGCCTGGTAGAAAATTAATATGTAATTGTGTGGTGGAATGTAACCTTTCCACTTTTCTTATTTGATGTGGCTGTTCCAGAGACACTGTCACGATGAAGTAATGACGGAAGTTAAATAGACTTTTGCTGTACTGTTTACAGACGGGTTTCACTGCAGTTATATTACTGTACATTTTCCCAGCGAGTCTCCAGCCTTATACACACACCCACACACCCACCGAGGAAGCGGAGAACAAAACAGGAGGGCTCATGTGATTGTATGCAGCGTCCTGCTCAACTAGGATGCAGAGCAGCATAAAAAATTTCCAGGGAAATTTCCACATAAATATTCAGAGGCAATAAATTATTACTTTGTTTTCTTTATTGGGAGACAATGTAAAAAAAAAAAAAAATGTCCATTATCTCTCAGCAGCATTAAACCGGTTTGAAATATTCTAGGCACAATTAACATTTAAGTTTATTTTGTATAATGCAGCACAAAGCGCAGTCACCAAATAAAAATGAATGTAAAACTTAACTGTTACTTGGCTAACTTGTGGATTCCAATCACCATGTTTTTGTGTATTAAAGTTTCTAAAGCAATGCACGATTGCTTAGCATTCAAACTTTTGTGCTAATCCACAACTGAGTTACTGTGATTGTGCCAGTTTACTATGCTGACAGATTGATGGCAAGACCGCAGACTCCCTCACCCCCAATAATGTTTTTGCTACTGTTCCTGTTACACATTTTTGCATTTGTAGAAGGAGCATTAATCCAGAGCGACTTGCATAAGGACACTATGCACACATTCTGGTTTAGGCAACGAATAACGTAGTAACAAGTAATCGGGGTCTCAACCGATAGTAGTTAATGCACACACCTTTCAACAAAGATGCCATGGTAGATGTGAGACGGCGAATACTAGTTATGCAGTCTTGAGTGTCAAAAAGTCTGAGACAGCCATAATGACGTGTCAAACTTCAGAAACGTCGATTTATAAAACACTCACGTTTCCTTGAAGAGTCCGCCAACCGAACTGCCGACGAGCAAAAAGAACTGCTGAGCGAAAAACACACAGGTGATCTCCTGCAGGGTGGACTGCGTCTGACACCTTAGGTCAAGCACTGTGGGACCGAGGAAGCTAATGGACAGTCCGAAGCTGAAGAACACGCTCCAGTAGGTCAGTGTATGCTGCCAGTTCTGTTTAAAAACGGTCCATATTCGCTCGTTAAACATCATGTGGTCAGAAGGGGTTTTGAGCGGAGAATGAAAACAAAACGCCAGACTGCACAGAACGAGCGCTTCTCCCCGAGGTGTCTGCAAGTATTTGCCTTCAAATAAGGTGTAAATTCTTTAGCCAATCAACGACTTGAATCGGACGCTGCGGCCTTCCGCCCTAGTGGAGTCTGACACCGTGGCATCGATGTTCCGAGTTCCATTTTTTATAGTAGGCTATACGTTTAAAAATACGGATTAGAGGGAGAAATTAAACTTGTATTTTGTAACTCTGAGCATTGTCTCTACTGCAGTCGAACTCCCTCTCCTGGGCGCTATATTCAGTGATGTTCAGGATATCCTATTTATGTATTTAACTAGCAGTGATCTGGTCGTGTTGACTGAAATGCCATGAAGCTGTTAACACATCCGGGCTGTTCCCCTGCAGGCTACTAAAATAATGATAAACCAAGCATGGGAGGGGGAAAACATCAACAATAACTAACCGTCATTAATATCACTGATAATTCTGTTGCAGTACGTTATATATCACTTGTCTCCCCATATGAACTTCCTAGTCCACTGAACAAATTCAGCATAAAAATGGAAGCAGAAAGTTATACGTAATTTACAACAGAAAAATGCCTTTCTTTTATTATTCCATTTTATACCTATTATTTTTATGACCCAATTTATCTCTATTGACCCATGTTTCATATCGTGTCTTACAGATTTTACAAGCTTATGTTCATCTTCTGCCATTCACTTAACATGTGGCCTTAGAAACACTCTGCAACTTATTATAATGTAAATGCACTGCATTGTATCTTTTCAAATTGTGAAAATATTGTTTTGAGTAAAATTGAGATTTAAGATTTGAGTGAAACAAGGTCAAGGTATTATATATATAATTTATTTTGTACTTCATGGATTTAATCTGTTTTGGCATTGTAGCAGTCACAATACATTCAGTTTCAGTACAACTTAATGGAACAGATAATTTACTCCAAATATTCAATGTAACATTCCATACAAAAGAGCAACATATACTACATTTAATCAAAATAAAAAATAAAAACCATATCATGTAGTCATTTAAAACACAGTCATCTCTTGTCTGTCATAAATTTTACAGATAATAGTGAAAATAGTGGGGTTAAAATACACATCAATCTTTTCAGCTACATGTACAGTATTTAAAATATATTTATGTACCACATCAAACGGAGAACTACCCTAGCTTCAGTGATGCTAAAATAAAATGGTGGCTTACTTTAATTTAAATGACACGATTGCTATCACTTTCAGTCTTTTCCACATCAACACACATTTCTCAGCTCAGTCAAATACAGTACAGTACTTTCAAAACAGTCACTGAATCATCCAGCTAGAAATCCATTTCGGAAAGTGTAGCACCCAGACCATGAACTTTAATGGTTCTCTCCTCCCCCTCCCATTTCTGTAGCTTTCCGCCACTTGCTCCCATTTGCCGCTTAGGTGCACTCTCTATTTAACATATTACGAGTCGCAATGCATTTTATGAGTGATTTATTGATTTATGCAACACATTTGTAATGCATTGTAGTGTGAAGGTAAATGGAGAGAAATTGAGTTTCTCAATGCACCGTGGACTGAAATTTATTTTTGGGTTCTAGGCATTGGATGGGTCCAATTCTTAACCATTAAAACGATACCATGTCATATACATTTCGTCCGCATGTAAAGTGAACTAATGGTGTCTGAATAGCGCAACGGACATACAGTATGATGCATCATCCCAATGTAGAACCATGTTCTGTTAGCGTTGTTACGCCCAGTTAAACATGCTAAAGAATAGCCATATAAAAGGTTATTTTTATGCTTCGTTTAAACCAGGCAATTGATGTGCATTTTTATAGCAACATTGACTTTTTTTTGGCAGCGTGAGGAATCTATAAAGGCAGTGGCCTAGTACCTTGTTTGACATCACTCGTTTCATGGGGGTGCTAATTGACGCAGCTCCGGTGCTGCGTCATGTGACCGTGTTAGTTATACAAGTTGATTTCCCCCCTTCATTGTCCCTACATATGTTCCTTTTTAGTCACACGACGATCTTAAGTCATATGGGATCTTAGCTCCAAGGATGAATTCAGGACATTTATGGTTTTGTGCGAGCTATAAAATGGCTGCTTATTTTGTGCAAATACTATTGTGCCGATGCTACTCTTTGAGTAGCACAATATGCAGTCTTTTTCCTGCAAAAGCGAACTGAGCAAATACAGTAGTCCATAACAAACGATATATATTACCACCATTTAAGAATATACGGAACATATTTTTATACATTTTGATACTAAATGTAATTCTTAAAACACCAAGAAACTCCTGATCTATTGTACTGTCTGTAATCTTCAATCAAAATGCCTTATCCATACGCCTTATGTCGGACATCGTTTCCACTTTCCTAGACAGTTTTGTTTTTTTAAACATTTCAAAAAGCAAATTCATTAAAGTGCACTGACCTTCTCTAACGTATCATATAGCATATGAGTAGAACATAGGCTGTATTACTCACACAAGTTATGAATGCTGTTCTGGTGTTGGTGCTACCTGTTAGTGGTGGGGGAGGCCTTTAATAGTCTTGGGGTTACATGGTGGAAACTCCTTGAATCAAGTTTAAAAATGCTAAGAGGAGGAGGAATCATGACAAATTAATGAGATATGTCCCACTGAGTTATCTGCTGTCTCCAATGGGAAAGCAGTATGGATTAGGATGGCCTGTCTATTAGGGACCCAGATTGCACTGAAATATGTTGTCAATCTTGTAACTTTTTTATTTTTTTCCTGAGATGACATCAGTTAATTTTACAGCTGTATTTATCAAAATAAAAAATGAATAAACATAGATTGGATCAAATATATATTATTTACTGAAATGTACAGAATTATGATAACTGATTACACCTAACATAAACAGGGATTTTGTTTAACCTAGTTAAGCCCACAAATTAATTGTGGACATCTCAGAGATAGGCACTTGCATGCACTCACTCACACACACACACACATACGGGTCTAACTGCAAACAAAATGTTCTGCCAGGGACTAAACGGTGAACTGGTTTTACCAGAGAACTGGACACGGTGAGCTGGTTTCACCAGAGAATTAGACACATATAGGAGAGACCTATGTGGATTATGTAACTCTTTAATATCAGTGGCTTATTTCTTATTTGTAACCAGATGAGATGCCTCCGACTGGAACAGTCTCACTCGGTATGAAGGGTTTCCCACCTTTTTCTAATTTATTTTTAAAACCAGTGTTTGAACTCAAAGTCAGTTAGTTTACAACTATGTAGTGGCCTACTTTAGACTAGAGGGGGCCATACCCCACGTCTAAAGAATGTCAGTGCAAACCCCTCGTCTCCAAACTCCAAACACCCCCGAACTTGGGCCGTGATTTCTCCAAATGGCCAGAGGGGCCCCATCCCGCCGGGTCCTTCAGCGCCTCCTGCGTTCTGCTGCAGTGGGACGTCCGTGCCCGTGCCACGCCCGGCTTCGCACGGTTAGAAGATGCTCTGTCGACGGTTTTTCCCCCGGGCTGAATCAAAAGAAGGGCCGAAACCAGCATCTCAATGTTTCTGTTTTTCCGCAGCCAAAATGAGACCTCGTGAGATTTTATTGTGTGAAATAGGGCTGCCTGCACATCCTCTTTCTCATGGTGGTTGTTTATGAATGTAAATATGAATATGGATATAAAACGATTAATGATGTATACACAGAGGCATTTGAAATACGGATCTATATTGAATTTCAGCGGTAACTGAGTAGAAGTATGAAGAAAATGCTGTATTGATGCTCTGATCTGCATTACTAATTAAATCTTTCTTGTTGTGCATAACATGGTTTACATTTGGCGTGTTCTCTTTAGCAGTGTAGAGCTTCAGTCTCAGATTGAGCAGGTTACTTATGGGGATAATGGGGGCAGAAAAGGTGCATTTTCTTTCAGCAAATCTCATTCAGTATGAATGGATAGTGTGTTCAAAATAAATTCCATGAAAGGTTTTCTGTAGATAAAGATGTCTTTCAGGTGCCTACATATAAAGGCTTTTGGTAGAAGGGCAATGGTTTACATGTTTTCTTGGTACAGGGTGTCAGCAGCCTACCTGCGTGTTGAAATACTGATCCTCGAAGTCCAGGGTCCTTCTGCAGCTGAAACTCTCTAACAGTGAACACTGAGGCCGCTAGAAATAAAATCATTATCATCATCTAAGTCCGATACAGACACAAGACACACAAATCATCATCTTAGTCCGATACAGACACAAGACACACAAATCATCATCTTAGTCCGATACAGACACAAGACACACAAATCATCATCTTAGTCCGATACAGAAACAAGACACACAAATCATGATGATGTCCTTGGTAGTAAGTTAAATGACTTTGTCTCTTAGGCCCAAAACTTCTTATGTTGCTATGGAGGTAATACACCCCAGCCCTCTAGGGGGCGATCCAGGACAGACTGGATTTTATGCCACATTTTAGTATGCAATGACTTGCGAATTTGACTCACAAACTTGGGTAGTTATATGTTTTGGGCCTTAGATGATCAGGGTGATGGAGTTACCCACAGCAAACCACAACTGTAACATTACATTGCACACTTACTGTCAGGCAGGGTGTGGATGTGCTCCCCCATGCTCTTGAAATATGGGAATCTCAAAGACGCTTCAGCGGAAATCCTCTCTCTGGTGTCATACTGCAGGGTGTAGGAAGAAGGGAAGGGGGGGCAAAATATTCAAATATGAATATTTTCGTTCAGGATTGCGTGTGGGTGTCTGTGTCTGTATGTGTTTCTGTCTCTGTATCTCTGTGTCTGTCTATGTGTGTCTCTGTCTGTCTCTATGGCTCTGTCTGTATGTGTGCGCCTCTGTCTGTGTTAGTCTCTATCAGTGTGTTTGTCTCTGTCTGTATTTGTCTATCAGTCTGTGTGTGTTTCTGTGTCTGTGCGTGTCTCTGTCTGTGTTTGTCTCCATCAGTGTCCTTGTGGTTGCTCATTTGTACATCTGAATGCGTATGTCTATTTTCCCTAAAGACGGAGAGATAAGTGTCTAAGTGACTGCAGTGTGTGGTTAGCCATTTTAGCAGAATCATCTCACCTCCCCCCTGTGGCTTTGAGAACAGAGACTTAGAGAACAGGGAAACAGAACGGATGTAAGTCTGTCATTGTTCTCTGGAGGTATTCAGACGCTCCCCTTCCAAAAATCTCCTTTATTTCACACCTTCCCATCTCAGTGCTTTTCTGACTCTGCAATCAGCCCCCTTGGCTCGTTATCGGGGGTGAGGGCGGGCAAAAACGGGATTAGTGAGCCTGATTAAACGCCAATCCTCTCAAGATGTCGTATCCCCGCCTCATTGAGGGTTCCGTCATCCGTCATATTTGCAGGCAAGTCACACTCCCTTCGTTCCCGCCAGCCTCTACATCATTGTGACAGATCGCCACCGCCACCGGGCGCTCACACACACGCACACTCACACGCGCGCACACACACACACACACATACGCACACACACGCAGGAGCGCCAAGTCTTCATACACAGACCTGTCATATCTGGCTGTCATATTTGTCTGGAGCCCACATTATTTTAAAATGCGCCGCACAATTTCTCCTTTGCCGTGTTTTCAAATATTGGCCTTGGGGAGACATCCCTGTTATATAAAAGCATATTTTTGTGCCATGTAATTTGAGAATAAGACTTTGTCAGGCAGGGATGTCTAAGTAATATTATGCTTAGCTCTGTATTATGGATTTCTTACTCGACATTGAGCAGTACACGGAAAGATATGCGGTTTGTTTTTGTCCGATCAGAGATCTTGAGAATTTGACCTGGGGAAGTCAGGGTCAGGCTGGCAGGGGCGACCAGCAGTGTGTGCTTCATCCAGCAGTATGTGCTTCATCCAGCAGCGTGTGCTTCATCCAGCAGTGTGTGCTTCATCCAGCAGTGTGTCCTTCATCCAGCAGTGTGTGCTTCATCCAGCAGTGTGTCCTTCATCCAGCAGTGTGTCCTTCATCCAGCAGTGTGTGCTTCATCCAGCAGAGTGTGCTTCATCCAGCAGTGTGTGCTTCATCCAGCAGAGTGTGCTTCATCCAGCAGTGTGTGCTTCATCCAGCAGTGTGTGCTTCATCCAGCAGTGTGTGCTTCATCCTCCGTGCTGCTGGAGCTCTGTGCCGGCCGCCTGCCCTTGCTTCTGGGTCATTAAGTAAATTGGTGGCAGGGCTGTGGGCAGGAGCTATCTAGGGACCGCAGGGGTCAGCTATAAGTGGCATCTCTGCTCTGGCTCTAAGGAGATGCTGTCCAGCCAGCTAAAGAAGCTGTGGAAACAAGACACGGGGGACCTGTGTGTGTGTGTGCGTGTCTCCGTGTGTGTGTGTACATCTCATCTGCGGGTACACATAACTAGGCCTACAGAGGGAATGTTCCTGCTTGTGTGTGTTTTCGGGTGTGTGTGTGTGTACATCTCATCCGTTGGTACACACAACTAGGCCTACAGGGGATGTTCCTACTTGTGTGCATGCATATGTGTGTGTTTTGCACCTCTAGGTGCCAGACCTTGTATAAGCATATGCTTTGACTGAATGGCTTACAAATTTTTATGAGCATGCTATCCATTTACCTCCTGTTAGGCCATCTGATATGCATTGATAAGACGTAAGTTGGCAGCTGTTGCTTAGCCGGTAAAACCCTGGGCTGGTCTGGATAAATATGGACTGGCTCGATAATTGACATGCTTGTATATTTTACCTCTACCAGACATCTTTTCTAGTGCCCAATGTCACGTGTTGCTTATTTTTGCTAAGCATTTATACTGAGTTATCACATTGTTTATTTGTGAAATGTATAAATGATACTTTCTAGTTTTGTATCACTCAGACAGCGACCGTTCTAGAATGTTATGTCGCCAGTCTGTGTATTTGGAGATCTATAGTAAGTTTCAGAAGTGACTGTGGTGAAAATGCCAATGTGTTCATTACCTGAAAAAAAAAAATAATGCTCTTACCAAAAGCAAACTTGAGAGAAGGTCCATTCCCTCTGTGTCTAACCTGGAAGTCACATATAACAAATGTTATCTCAACCATTTCAACAGAGGCAAGCAATTTGCAGTTTAGCAGAAACAGTGCACTGCACCATTTTCCCATCAGAGGGCGATGTGTGTCAAAATAAGTCCATCTACCTCTGGGAGTGTTTATACCAGCCTAGAGTTGCTGGTTTTCATCCAAAGCTATCGCAATGCACAAACTTTAGATAGTCAGAGTCTTTGAAATGGCTGCACACATGCCCTTAGATTACAGCCTGAAGACACTTCCTGTCAATCACAAATCAGCCCCGTGAAGGGAAGGGGAACTCAAATCCTACCCCCGGGGGCTGTTCTTCTGTCCTCCCCTCTAATCAGGGCCTGATTTAAACCTGGGGGGGGGGTAATCTCTGACCACGTGGTGACCGTGCTGGACTGTGGTCTACCAGGCAGAAGTGAAAAGCAATGGTGACCTTGAGGGTCAGATTTAAGCATCCATGCCATTAACTAACGGTTAAATTTAGATGAATTTCATTGAATTTCATTTCATTGGCTTTAGAAACTTCATTATTTTGCAGTCAGTCATTTCTAATAATTCTGTCTCCTTGGCCAAATTGCCCATACTGCCCCCTGGGTGTCTGGCTACCAGCTTAGCTCTGTCACTTGCATTCAATGACACACTTTCAGGATGCGTCTGGAGTAGACAGTGAATGAATGGCCTATTATATGGAAATCCAGCCAGCAAATATAATGCTATTCAGTTTATTCAGGATTTTTAACAAAAATCCGCAAAGTGTCTAGCACACTATCTCTATCAGTGTGCAGTCCATGCAGAGTTCTGTAAAGAGCATGCTGGAAAAAGGCAAATGCATCTCTATCACTGTGTACTAGATACACAATGCTTTGTATAACACACTGTAAAAATGATATGTCTTTACCAGTGTGTAGTGGATAAACACTGTTTTGTATAACACACTGTAAAATGATATGTCTTTACCAGTGTGTAGTGGATAAACAGTGCTTTGTATAACACACTGTAAAATGATATGTCTTTACCAGTGTGTAGTGGATAAACAGTGCTTTGTAGAACACACTGTCTAATGGTAAGTCTTTACCAGTGTGTAGTGGATAAACAGTGCTTTGTAGAACACACTGTCCAATGGTATGTCTTTACCAGTGTGTAGTGGATAAACACTGTTTTGTATAACACACTGTAAAATGATATGTCTTTACCAGTGTGTAGTGGATAAACAGTGCTTTGTATAACACACTGTAAAATGATATGTCTTTACCAGTGTGTAGTGGGTAAACAGTGCTTTGTAGAACACACTGTCTAATGGTATGTCTTTACCAGTGTGTAGTGGATAAACAGTGCTTTGTAGAACACACTGTCCAATGGTATGTCTTTACCAGTGTGTAGTGGATTCACAGTGCTGCATTGGCGGTGGCTGTATTACCTGGGAACGTGGTTGATGAGTGGCTGGGCTCTGTACTGTGGGAATTGGTATGACCTGAACTCCTCATTGGCTGTGATCCCAGGCCAGGTCTCCTCGGTCGGCGTTCCTGGGAAGAGAAATGGGCCGGAATGTTTTCAGTGAGTGTTGGGTGGGAATACGGACAAAGGGAGGAGGTTGGAGACTATACACCAGGAGTGGGCAATCTTACCCACAAAGGGCCGTGGTGGGTGCAGGTTTGTGTTTTAGCCCAGCACTAAGACACCTGATTCTACTTATCAAGGTCTTGATTGAAGACCATGATTAGTTAATTAGTTGAATCAGGTGACTTAGTGTTGGGTTAAAGAAAAAACCTGCACCCACCCCGGCCCTTTACGGGTAAGATTGCCCTCGCCTGCTATAGACTATAGTGCTGTAATGACCTCTCCTCCACAAGGAATGTGTGTGAAAAATAATTGGGAAGATGGAGAGAAGTAATGCGCTGGAGCATGCTTTGGGGACTGTGTTTCAGTGAGGAAGAAAAACACTAGGCACACAGAAGGTAAACGCGTCTCAGTTACACCGTGTAGGATATTTAGCGCGGTGAACCAGCAGACTGTACCCAAAGGAGTGAGAATGTGTACGTGTGAAAGACGGATCTGGCGAGGGCGGAGGCATCTGCTAATGTTCAGGACCACTGCCGTTGTGGGTGTGCGCAGAAACACTCACAGGAGAGAGCGCTCTTCCCGTCCATACGGAGCTTCTCGGCTGAAATGAACCGAGTGAAGCCAACGGCCAGGAAACAGCTAGGGCTGTGGGTTAAAGTCTCTCGACACCCCTCCACCCATGGTTATGCGAGACAGCCGCGCAAAGATTTCTGACTGAAGTGCGGTGGTGTTGGAGGTTACCCAGAAGGCACAGGGGCTTCACAGATATCAGGGCCAACTGAGAGACTCTGGCTGGATGAAGCGCTGTGATTAATTAACCATCAGCTCCTTCTGTACTACTTCCACTGACTTCCGCTGGCTTATAATTAGGCTGTTGTGCAGTTTGGCCTCTTAAGACCAAAGTTTGTTGAATGTTAAATATTCCCTATTTACAGAAGATATTTCTTTTTGGTAAACATTGTAGAATTCTGTAATTCTTTTCTGTCAGAGAGAGAGGCAACACAGACCGAGCAGGTCGGCGGTTCATGCTAATTTGTTTGCTTTTCTCTGAATGTATAATCACATAAAGGACTGTGTTGTGTGAGATAGATCCAGCAGGGACGCCCACAGGCTGAATACACACAGTGAACGATTCAGGAAACATTATGGAGAGCAGGTACAACAGCAATGTAACATAATGGCCCTGGGTTCACAGGGTTGTTGGTTTGATTCCCAGGTGGGGCACCCCCATTGTATCCTTGGCCACAGTATCAAACCTGCATCACCTCACTAAATATCCAGCTATATAAAGTGTTTTCACTTATTGCATTACTGTCAATAAGTGTCTGCTGACTGCTTAAACATCATCGTAAAAGCATAAATGGAAATCACTGAAATCAAAGAACCAGATTTGAGGCTCCTAACCACACACTGCTCTGTCCTATTTATGTCAGTTCTGCAGTTCCCAGTGGAATTGTGGGATACCCTTCCTGAAAATGCAAAGTCACCACTTTAAAAACATCTTCTTTAAAAAGAGACTCTTTCCAACTTTGCTTTTAGATGTATACAACTTATTGCCGTTTCCTATCTTTAATCAATTGTTTCTGGCTTGATTGTTGTCATTCTTGCCATTTGTATTTACCTTTTGTTTTTCTCTTTATTTGTATTATCTGGAAAATATCTGGAGAATCATGTATGAGAGGCGCTTTATTATATCCACACATATGGTTTATTCAATTCGCTCTTTAGCTTTTAATGTCCAAGGTACTTCATGGTAAACACTGCCTTACAACTGCCAGATTTCTCTCTCATCGAAGATACAGGTCAAATATGAAACTGGGACAACTATTTTAGCTTGATGGTGAAGATGTTCCTAGATATACCCTTGACAGTGTGTGGGTAAGGATTAGTAGTTTTCAGGAACTAACAAAGTATATTTACAATGCCATTGAAAACCTGTTGGATTTGAGTGTTACACAATGTTGAGTATCTATTGCCTTTTTCAGTCTCCTTCCATATAATCTACTAGCTATTTGAGTTTTGTGAACAGTGAGTCCTGCCTGTAGCCGGGTGCTGGGTGTGAGTGAGGTGCTCTGACAGACTGTCTTACCCATGAGCCGAAAGATGAGATGAAGCTCCTCTTTCACGGTGGAGCCTGGGAACAGCGGCCGCCCTGTTGCCATCTCAAACAGGATACAGCCCACCCCCCTGAAGTCAAGGCCAGAGAGAGGCTTTCAGTTAGTGAAGGGAACTAGCCCAGGGTGCATTCATCCTCAGACTCAGCTCCTCTGTTGAGTGACAAACGCTTCCTCTCGCTGTCTCAAATACAGCGTATAAAAGACTGGAAACCTTAGAGATGACGGGCATGGCGGAAGCTCGTCTCTCTCGTGAAGGTAGTACGGTTGTAACGAGGCCTTCGAAAAAGTGGCCATTTCCACCAGATCTCGTCTAATTAGACGGTGGATCTCTGAACACCGTGATTGAGGGTCTCCTGTCAGGCCTGGGGAGTAATGACGGCTGTGATTAAAGTTGGTCTTTGGCGGTACGGGATTGGCTCTTATTAATGGCACACTCTGCGTGACAAATGGGTGGCTCGGCTGGAAGTACGTGGCGGAGTGAGGTCTTATTTTAGTCCCTGGCCCAAATGGGTCATTTCCTGGAACCGAACCGTTCCTGCCGGTACAGCTGTCTGACAGACGCAGAGTGAGATGAGTTATGATGAGTTAAGTCTGAACCAGCACTCTGTAACACATTACCTCTGATATAACACAGGCCCGCACACACGTACACACAGAGGGACAGAGATCCGGTTGGGCAATGTTTGACAAAGAGAAGCCATTTTAATGTGGCCAGAAGGGTGTTTCAAAACAGTAAGTGTGACTGGGGAAAAAAAGACTTTTGGATAAACATTTACAGTACTGCTGTTCTGGAGGTCGTTAATTGAAAGATTAAACACAGAATTTTGCACAACTTTGCAGCAGGTAAATATTAAAAAGCCTCCACCCATGAAATCAGCTTCACTTCCTATGTGCTGTAAAAGTGGAACGATGCTGCCTCGATTTGACTTTGGTGCAGGGAAACGCAGCAGTAGTTGTGTTTGCAAGCTCAATGTGTTCTAGTAGTGTAGCACTATGGGGTGCCTAACAGTGGAACACTATGCATCACCTATCCAGGCTATGCAGTTGGAGTATTTTGAGTACAACATTTTTGGTGATTCCACAGACGATCCAAAAATAACTTTTGACTGCACTTACTGTGATGTGACCTGCTTCTGGGAAAAAAGAACACAACTGTAAACCTTTGCAAAGTTGACTGTAACAGCATACTTGGAGCTGTTTATTTAGGTCGGCACAAGAGAGAAACCTCATTGCAAAGTGTTTGTTTATTGACTTATTTGAGTGTGCAGTATAATAGCTGACCTAAAAAACACAAAGGATTCACACATTGCCAAGCAGCGACATTTGCTCTGGTGTAGAAGTCTATGGGTCTGACAACATCATGCATTTCATGCTGGGGACCGGCAGCCATGCTGTTAGGTGTTTGGGATCCATGAGACTAGAATATTCTGTGGGGCCTTTGTGTATGGATGGCAGTACTCATAGGTCATCTTTCATCTTTCAGTCATATGATGGCATACTACCACATACCCATGGGCTTTCAGTACTATTTGTATCCTTTGGGTAATGCTGCCAGTACTCTCATATCTATGGGTTTACAGTACAATTTGTACCCTTTGAGTAATGATGGCAGTACTCACCACATGTCTATGGGCGTAGAGTACTCTGTGGATCCCAGGAGTACATCTGGGGGGCGATACCATAGCGTCACCACCTCGTTTGAGTAGGTCTTGGTAGGAACAGATTTAGCCCGGGCCAAGCCTGAAAGAAATGAAGTGTACACTTTTAAAACATGTCTTGGCCTGTCTACTTTTGAGAGGGACAGACAAAAGGGGCTTCCCAGTCGTATGTCTCAGGAAGCTCTGACAGGCTGCAAAACTTTCATTCCATTCAGATCGGTGACAAGTGCCACAGCCGAGCGTGCTTCACATCCTTCTGTGAATATTTCCATTGTCAAATTAAACAGATTCATAGTTTTTTGCCAGTGAACTTCATTGGAGGCTAGTGATTCAGACTGGCTTTGTGGAAAGTCTAAGAGAAAAAGTATATGCCTGAAACAAGTTTTTTGTGGAATGAACTGGTGGAGCCAGGTGGAAAAAGCTGGAGTCTTTCTCACCGAAGTCGGCCAGCTTTAGTTCCCCTCTCTCGTTAATGAGCAGGTTCTGTGGCTTCAGGTCTCTGTGGAGAATCTTCCTCTTGTGGCAGTAGGACAGCCCACGCAGGAGTTGGAACATAAATATCTGCAGTCAAAGGAGGAATGAAGAGAGCAAAGAGAGATTATACAATCATACAAGCATACATTTGTGCATTTATGCCTATTTATGAACATATTCAGCTTATTATGTAAAAATGTATAGTTGGATAGCTCAATCTGCATCATACGTTTCAGTGTGAAAAAGTTTCTATCCACAATGGAGTTGGATGATTTGTGGGAGAATGGCTTTGTGAAATTGTCTTTTAAAGGCTACTTGAACACTGCTCTAGGACTAGGAATTACTGCATCTTGGAGAAAAAGTACTGTATCTTCATTGTCTCTATTTTCATGGTCAAACTTCAGCCCAAACTGTTTTAAGTATCTCGCAACACGGAAGAGGCCATTATCTTTCGGTCAGAGCGCTCCTTTCTCTTCCCGGAGACGCCTGCGACTCTCCAATTACGTCTCTGCAATGAAGTCACGGCTCCAGGGAAATCTGTCTTCTGCCCGTAACCGTGGAAACCGTCAGCGTAATGGCTGACAGAAGAGTGACAAAGCGGTTTGTCAAGCCCTGCCATAATCCGTCACTCAATCCTGGTGGATTCACGCTTCTCTCTGTGTTCATTATCTGGATCTTAGGTACTTGTGAAATGCGGCTTACAAGAGTAAATTGAAATGAATTGAAGAAAAAATGTGAAAGGTTGAGCTGTCGCCCTGCTGCATCGGGATTCTGTGGGTTTCAACTTTTCCAAGTGTCGGGGGTAACAGTAGAACATTTCCTATGTTGTTTTGAACAGAATTAGCCATAGTTAATGTTGCCAATGCTGTCTGTGCAAAAATCCAAATGGATTCTAAATGTTTCCGACAGATGTGTTGTGAAACGATGCAGGATGTGGAATGGCTGGCCAGGGTGTCACTGGGTTTGGGTTTAGGTGGACCTGAAAGGTGTTCATTTTTGGAGGTTTCTGTTCCCTGATTGGATAACAGTAGACACTTCTGTTCCTTGATTGGATAGCGGTGGAGGATTGTGTTCCCTGATTGGTTGGCAGTGGAGGTTTCTGTTCCCTGATTGGATAGCGGTGGAGGATTGTGTTGAATGATTCATCGCGCCAGTCTCGCTGACCTTGACATTGTGCATGCTCATCAGACTCCCACAGCTGTCCAGGTACTGTTTCAAGTCGCTGTCCTGTTGATGAGAGAGAGAAACATCTGTGACTGAAGGCCAGCAACTCTGCCATCTGCAAACAAAGGGAGGGAGGAGAGCGTGACGGTCAAACCTAATTAGCTTGCTGGAATCGGTTTAGACCACCGCGCTCGATTCGGGGTTTGGGAATAACTTGCTGCCCTCATAATTGAGGAAAAAAATATCAATATCCTCTGTTCTGCCTTTCAATGAGGCTTTGCAGCGAAGAGGGCAACAAGTAATGAATCTGAGACTATTCCGCTTCCCGGGAAGGAGGCTGATAGATGAACACCACTGCCATTGCTTTTCGTAAACGTGCTGGGTAGAGAAGCTTTCTCATTATGCTGTTTTCAGTCGAACCCACCTACTGTATGCAGATTCACAGCTTTAGAAAGTAAGTTTATAATGTAAGAATTGTAATAAAAAACAGTGGAGTGCTTCCTTACCAAATACTCGAAGACAAGGGTGAGGGAGCGATCGGTGTGGATGATGTCATGCAGGGTCACGATGTTGGCATGCTTCAGGTTTTTTAGCAGCGATACTGGAGGTAGAGGAAAGAGGAGAGAGAGGGAGAGAGAGCGAGAGAGTTACTGAAGATGGTCTGTGCCCTTGTGTCCCTGGCGCTAAGCCTCCGGAGTCCTGCTACGAGACCGAAAGATAAGCCATTTTTATTCAGCGCTGTAAAATGTATTTGCCTTTCTCCCCGGGAGCCAAACAAGCCGTGCTGCTATACCGTGTCTCCCACTAGGTGGCAGCATGGCTGCACGTCACCTCGTGACATTGAGCAAGTCGCACCAGTCATTGGGACTGTTCACTGGCCTTTGTTTTTAACAGGGGAGACAAGGTACCTTCCCGTTCGAAAAGGGGAGAGGTATCTTCCTGTTTGAAAAGGGGAGAGGTATCTTCCTGTTTGAAAAGGGGAGAGCTATCTTCATGTTTAAAAAGGGAACCTTTATATTTGAAAAAGGATGAAGCACAACCTACCCGTTTGATAAGGGGGAAGCCATAGCTTCAGGTTTGAAAATGGGAGAAACTGTATCTTCCCGTTTGAAAAGGGAAGAATCTGTATCTTTCCATTGTAAAAGGGAAGATTATTATCTTCTCGTTTGAAAAGGGTAGAAGGACCTTCCCGTTTGAAAAGGGGGGAAGCTGTATCGTTAGGTTTGAGAATGGGAGCAGTGGTACCTTCCCGTTTGTAATGTGGGAAGTGGTACCTTCCCGTTTGTAATGGGGGAAGTGGTACCTTCCCGTTTGTAATGGGAGTAGTGGTACCTTCCCGTTTGTAATGGGGGAAGTGGTACCTTCCCGTTTGTAATGGGGGAAGTGGTACCTTCCCAGTTGGAATGAGGAGAAACTGTCTCTTCCCATTTGAAAAGGGGAGAATGGGTATCTTCTTGTGGGAAAAGGGCAGAAAGTGTGTCTTCCCGTTTGAAAAGGGGAGAGCAGTGGGTTAC
Organism: Conger conger; assembly: GCF_963514075.1. Lineage (NCBI taxonomy): Eukaryota > Metazoa > Chordata > Actinopteri > Anguilliformes > Congridae > Conger > Conger conger. The sequence continues at coordinate 19,810,520 of NC_083773.1, read as the reverse complement.
CTTCCCGAATGGCGGTGCAGGGCGCCCCTTCCTCGTGCTCCAGGCGAATCTCTTTCAGGGCCACCAGGTTCTCTGTCAGTTTACTGCGACCTTTGAACACGGTGGCATAGGTCCCCTAATGCAGAGTGAGTGAGACAACTTAAGAACAACACCTTCAGAAACATACCATTTAAAAAGCCTACAGACTGCTGTGTGCATTCAAAGCATCAGTAAGGTGGGAATGAAAGAAAACTGTTAAAGTATCAAGAGCAAAGGTGCACTTTTCTGTTTTCTTTTTTTATTCATCAGGCATTGGTTTAAAATATTCCCCATGCTTGTTTATGCATGTCTTTCCACTGTGATCCAATTCTGAGCACTTGATGCAGTCAGGCTCATTTTCTGAATGTTTTTTTCCAGTCTCCATTCAACTATGCATACACATTAATCTTCACAGTGTGTTATACATTTGAATATGAATCATCACAGTATGTTATTTACAGAATGCGTGTTAGTGTGAGTCTGAGAGAGGTCAGAGGGAGGGGGGTGAGTAGTGTGTATGGCTAATTCGCATTATCAGTCAGTTGTCATTCTGTTGCCCCTGGACACCAGAATCTGTGACCTTCCACAGGGGTTACACTCCGACTGTTTACTCCATCTGTCCACTGGAATCTGTCAGATGCTCTCAGAGCGCACACTGAACTGTGGCTGTGGTTTCAGGGGTGTGATCAGACACTACACTGTGGCTGTGGTTTCAGGGGCGTGATCAGACAGTACACTGAACTGTGGCTGTGGTTTCAGGGGCGTGATCAGACAGTACACTGAACTGTGGCTGTGGTTTCAGGGGCGTGATCAGACAGTACACTGAACTGTGGCTGTGGTTTCAGGGGCGTGATCAGACAGTACACTGAACTGTGGCTGTGGTTTCAGGGGCATGATCAGACAGTACACTGAACTGTGGCTGTGGTTTCAGGGGTGTGATCAGACACTACACTGTGGCTGTGGTTTCAGGGGTGTGATCAGACAGTACACTGTGGCTGGGGTTTCAGGGGTATGATCAGACACTACACTGTGGCTGTGGTTTCAGGGGCATGATCAGACAGTACACTGTGGCTGTGGTTTCAGGGGCATGATCAGACACTACACTGTGGCTGTGGTTTCAGGGGTGTGATCAGACAGTACACTGTGGCTGTGGTTTCAGGGGCATGATCAGACAGTACACTGTGGCTGTGGTTTCAGGGGCATGATCAGACACTACACTGTGGCTGTGGTTTCAGGGGTGTGATCAGACAGTACACTGTGGCTGGGGTTTCAGGGGTATGATCAGACACTACACTGTGGCTGTGGTTTCAGGGGCATGATCAGACAGTACACTGTGGCTGTGGCTGTGGTTTCAGGGGCGTGATCAGACACTACACTGTGGCTGTGGCTGGGGTTTCAGGTGTGTAATCAGACAGTACACTGTGGCTGTTTCAGAGGAGAGTCAGACCAGGTCAAACCTGAGCAGGATGGCGACAGACAGGTGTCCTGCAGATGTGTATTACACCCTATGCAAGCATGCACTGGTGTGTGTGTGTGTGTGTGTGTGTGTGTGTGTTTTCCTGTGTGTGTGCATGTTCTTTTGCTAGTGGAATTTGTTTTTATAACATTCTATCATTGTTCATTTTTAGTTTGATGTAGTTATGAGTGAGTAACCTCTGACATTAGTGTACAGTGAATTTCAGTTACTTGGAAACAATGTATGCTGGCAGCCAGGTAGTTTCCAGGCCACACTCACCTCCCCCAGTTTGCCTAACTTCACATAGGTCTCCAGTTTCCCAAAGCCAATGTCAGACTACAAGAAGAAGGAAAGAATAACAAGTCAACTTGCAACAGAGCCCCATGGGTAGAGAAGTCACACATCATTTAAGATGAATAGCCTGCATTATAAGGGCCTGTAACAATGCACGGTGTGCAATTGAACCACTATTAAGTGAATACAATACAGTAGATGTTCAACCACTTCAGAAAGCCTTTCCAGTTTGTCAAAAGGCTGTAAAGTCTACAATACTTGAGTCCTTCTAACCACATCTGAGTTGAGTTCAATGCTAAAGAATGAACGGGATTATTTTAAAAGATCGCTGGTGCAATGAGATGGATGCGATGATCATTTCTCTCTGGCTAGGCAAAACCTCCATAGTTCGTTATTATGAATAACTTTATTGAATTAAATAATTGTAGTCTTAGTGCAAATACATTTATAATAAAAAAACCATATCAGTACCTCAGCAGCGCCACAGACAAACGTTCTCTGTTTTCAGTCAAATCATGAAATCTAAACCATTTCTTAAGCTGTTTTCTCATTTGTAATACAATGAGTCATGCAGACAAAACAAGGGCTGAATACGGTGTTATTCACAGATTCTTTCTGCATTCTTTCTCAAGCTTTTGGAAAATGTCACCTGGAAACACTCCTTCAAATGTGTCGTCCAAAGAAAACACAAGACAAATGGAATGACAAAAAATATTGACTTTGCATTTTGACCGCAGTGGTGCCATAGATTTGCACTGAAACAGGTGGCTGAAAGGCCCATCCTGGAGCCAGCTGCACTGGTGCTAGTGAGTCGCGTCTCTCAACTAGACCGGGAAGTGAACTTCAGTTATGAAGCCTGGTCTTGGCCCCTTGATCTGGAGGCAGAATATCGAGCATATAATTTTAAATATTTAATCTGAAAACATGCTTTATTTATCTATCCACTGGATGCATTCTGAAGTAGTTCCATTTATGGAGTTGAGTTTGTCTGGTGGACACACCATCCCAGTAGCAATGCACCTGGGGTTCAAACTTGAAGCCTATGGGTTGTTGTATCGGTATATCACTGCTAACGTGGGTCTGTTGGCAAGCAAGTGTGAATGCTAAAAATCCAACTGTGTTAGGAAATGGAAAAGCTCAGTCGTATCTCCTAAGGGGTGTTACCTAAAGGGTGCTGTATGTCTGCCACCTTTATTCCTTGAAGTAAATAACACTGGACAGAAACCCTGTTCCCTAAGCAATGCCCCGACATGCCCTCACCCTGACCCCCCAGGAACTTCAAGGGAAGGAACTAAACTCAGCTCCCTTACTGTGGCCCTGCACTGCCTACCCTTGACTCCACACTGATCCCCCCCGAGCAGGGACTAACCAGGGAGGCACGACGGGACACCCGGCTGAGGGGCTTGTCGGTCGGCGGGCTTTCGAGCTGCAGCTTCCTCAGAAACTCCGGCGGCAAGCGGATGTCCATCGGCAGGGACATGCGCTTGCTGACGTCCTGCGGCATGAGGAAACAAAACAAACCATCTGACATTCTGCATCCACGACTTACAGCAGGCTAACATACTAGGCTTTTTGTAGGCTCGGCTATACCCTTGGCTGTTACCCTCAGTAATAACGTTTAAGCCCTTGTATTCAGCTGTGTTCATCACTTTAACCCAGGGCTGTCCAGTCTTATTTGGAAATCATGGTTGATGTGGGTGCAGGTTTTTGTTATAGTCCAGCGCTAAGACTCCTAATTCTGCTTATCAAGCTCTTATTTGCAGACCGTGATTAGGTAATTAGTTGAATCAGGTAACGTAGTGCTGAGCTAAAAGGAAAACCTCAACCACATCGGCCCTTTTGGATATGATTGGACACCCCTGCTTTAGCCTTTTTTCAAGGGAACTCTTTTCGCATGTAATGTTTGTACATTTTCTAAAAGGTAAATTTAGCTTCAAAAGAGGCTCAGGCTTTGTGATATTGCAGCTAATGTCTGATTAGCACAGTGGCTGAACAAAAAGACACTTTAAAATGCATTATTGCCTATAGGAATGAGATGAGGATTGCGAGAGGCTTTGACAGCACAGCCAAGCGAACTTTAAAAGTAAAGAGTATTCGCTCCTCCGAATCCCTCCCGCTCCCCAGAGAATTGCGCCTGATGACTTCACAGTTGACACACAACAGATGAGGAGGGCAGTGGTCTATGAATCTGAAGACTCTGTTCTGTACCATTAGAGGAACTCAAAGAGAGGCCATCGACTCGGTTTGAGAATAGATTTATCATTCTTTGCTCCCGTAATGCTAGGTGAAGACGCTGGCAGTTGAGATGCTTATAATAGAAGCGCTATTCCTTTCTTTCACACACGACCAGGCCGCAATTGAATAGCCTGTGATATTAGTGATGATAACTGTCATGGCATCGCGTAACTGTGATTAATCTCGGTTACCTCTGAGTGGACATTTTGTCCTTTCCCCCCCCCCCCGAATGGATGAAAGTCACCTTTCTACATTGTGCAGTTTAAGTCAGAATGATGGAAGTTAGAAATAACAGAGAGTGTAAGCTATAACATGAAAATGGTGCCATTTCCTGTGGCACAGCCACATGGACTGAATTCAAGCTGAAGGGTAAGGACAATGTTGACTTACAGTAAAGTTCATTACATTTATCTCATTACATTTAAATTAAATATTGTGCTGGAGTCATGACCTGCATTGTCTTTGAAAGTGACCTTTCCATATACAGTAAAGTCTGCTCTCACATAAATTATATGTACAGAAAATGCCTTGAAATAAATGAATGAAGATGTATTATCAAAATATGGGTCATTTATGAAGATATATTATCATGATAGTGCAACAAATCTGCAAATTAATTGTTACACTATTATTAGCCCTGTGCTGAACAGAAAGGGGAAGATGAAAAGGAGGAAGAAGAAAGAGGAAGAAGGAAAGGATGGCAGGAAGAACACATATTCCAATTGCTTAATTGCTCAAAGGAAAGACTTCTACTTCTAGTTCCCAGAAGGAACATTTAACCTTAAAGATGACAGACTATTTCTAGGTCAGGAGCAAGTAAAAGACAAAAAGCGATTGAAACGAACAGTCACAGTAACACACAGTCAGTGGAGATGGGTAGGTCTCTCTCTCACCTCCATTGAGAAGTAAAAAGAGATTGAAATGAACAGTCACAGAAACACACAGTCAGTGGAGATGGGTAGGTCTCTCTCTCACCTCCATTTGAGAAGGAAAAAGAGATTGAAATGAACAGTCACAGAAACACACAGTCAGTGGAGCTGAGTAGGTCTCTCTCTCACCTCCATTGAGAAGGAAAAAGAGATTGAAATGAACAGTCACAGAAACACACAGTCAGTGGAGATGGGTAGGTCTCTCTCTCACCTCCATTGAGAAGGAAAAAGAGATTGAAATGAACACAGTGGCACACAGGGTCTGTCTCTCACCTCCATTGAGAAGGAAAAAGAGATTGAAATGAACAGTCACAGAAACACACAGTCAGTGGAGATGGGTAGGTCTCTCTCTCACCTCCATTGAGAAGGAAAAAGAGATTGAAATGAACACAGTGGCACACAGGGTCTGTTTCTCACCTCCATTGAGAAGGAAAAAGAGATTGAAATGAATACAGTGGCACACAGGGTCTGTCCCTCACCTCCATTGAGAAGCGGCGGTGCTGGTGCCTGTGGTGGAACTGCAGATGGGTGGGGGAGTGGCCCCGGACGTCCCCAGGGAGGGGGCCGTGGAGTCCCAGCCGGTCTGGCACCAAGCCTGGGGGAGGACCACAGCCCACAACACTCTTTATGTCACAGAATTAAAAGTCACAATATTTTTTTACAGTCACTCCTGGGGTCACTCTCGGTCATGTGTGTTGATAATATAATTACCCTTCTGTGATTGTTCTGACGAATGCCAATTATGGCATTCATTACTCAATTACCACGGTGTCTGTAACTTTTAATGGGACTGCGAAGGCATCCACACCTTCGCACAGCTCAGATGAACACATTTTGGTACCCTCACAGCGCAAATTAAACGCGCACTGAAACCACATCTGCAATCTGAACCGTTAATAATACCTGACCGCGGTTAAGATCTGCCAGCTTCATTAATACCCACACCAGCTGTCCGTCACTTTCGGTTTACGTTACATACGGTCTTAATTCTGGAGTAAAAAATAAACCAGAAAGCTTTTCAGCTTCCTCAGTTTGGAAGCAAGCTTGAGGGACAAACGGGAGATCTGTTCCACAGCAAGGGAAATAACTGCTAAAAGATGTGTTGCTCTCGACCAAGGGTAGCTCCCAATGTGGGTGTCACTCAATGGCTCTCGCTGGATTCTTTTTCTATTTCCTATTGAACACATTTCAACGATAAAAGGTTGGACATAGCTAGACAGACAGATCTTTTTTTTTATTGTACCTCGCTATGGTGGCATGTTAATTAAAGGAAAAACCAGGTCTCCAAATTAAATATTTGCCACAGAGTAAGAATTTTCACAGATGACTTAACATAATTAGGCAGGTATGGTTATGCGTATGACTGCATGTACAGTATATAAGATTTTTAGCAGATGCTTTTATCCAAAGCGACATAGCTTCAGTATATTGCATGTAGACCCCTGTGATCAACACTACTTAACAACACTATTTAGCCGTGGCTATATTGCCGATATATAAAGTTTGCTTGTTGTAACGTTTGACGTGGAGTAGCCTACATTAACCTACAGTATTTAAAAAATGAAATTTTACTTTTTTAATTTTCAGGATATCCCATCCTCAAATCATGTAGGGAGAGTTTGGCACCCCTGCTCAATTGACTTAGGAATAGGCCTACTGGAGTGCATAATGTATGTCCGTGCTGAAGGGAAGCATTCACACAGGCAGAGCTCATGGTGGTTCAGACGTTCTACACGACCACCCACGTCCAGCAAACCTTCATCTCTACACGCCTCGTGTGATCATACCCCAGCTCACACCGAGCTGGAGAGTGATGAACAGGTGGGCTCAGGTGTTTGATCTTAACTAGACCAGCGGTTCCTGCACATAGCAGCCATGAAAGCTTTCATCCTTCTGATGTGAGCGGGAGCAGAAACACCGACTCTGCGTCCATGTCTCATGTCGCCAGCACAGTCCCATTTTAGAAGGGAACAAAATGTCACCTTATCCCTTCAGTGCAGAAGCCATTTTAGACACAGTGTCCAGTGGAGCTGTGGTCTTTTGGAACGGGCACACCTGGGCCCTGTTCCACAAAGCAGGGTTACTGAGTTTGCTGGATAGCTGCACAGAGTAAAAACTGGAATGCCTTTTTACTTCAGTCCATGTTCCACGTTTGAGAGGGCTCCATGTTTTACTTGCTGCAGCTATTCAGCTAACTCAATAATGTGTGATGCAGGGACCTAGACTTCACATCGGAGAGGAAGTAGAGAAAAGAAGAGTAAATATTGCAGTACGGGTGGGTAACGAGGGCCAAATATATTCCTCATTCCCATGCCAACTTCTAGCCGGCCTGAATTAACCATAAAATGTATGCCATCTGTCATTTTAGCTACATTTCTTGATAAGCGCGTGAATGACAAAGTCTGTTCTTGTGACCCTATATGAAATGCTGTACTGTGATCTAACCCAAGAGTGAACCAGTGTTGGTGTATACAGCCAGTTTAACCAGCTCATTTAACCAGGGTAGTTAGTGGGGTGAAAACCTGCATACACACCTATCCTCCAGGACTAGAGTTGCCCTCCCTCTGATTGGGGGGTAGATGGAGGTGAGGGTGGGACCAGGGGAGGATGCTAACAGCGTGTGGATGCCTGAAACTTTCAGAGCAATATGCCGTTCCAGCCTGTGATTTATTGGTTGCGATGTAATTAAATCGTTAATATTACATGGTAATGCCTCCTGCACAGGCCTGATTTGTGTCACTTGTGAAATAGGCTTAGCAGTAAAGCAGAGACATTAAATGGGAATGGATGCCTCTTTTGAGAGCGTAATTTAACCCTGCCCATGGGCACATTGAGCCTCACATGTTCCAGCTGAATTAGATTTTCACTGGTGTTTATTAGCTTAGCAACTTTAATCCACTTATCCTGAGAATTTACCATATACTACTCTCCTTAGCAACCAGCACTGTACTCAAAATATATACATTCCCTGATCACTTTATTAGGAACACCTGTACACCTACTTATTCATAGCGTAACCACGCTCCCATAGCAATTACAGTATGATGATGCTGCTGATGATGATGGGGGTGATGGTGATTATTACTGTCATTGTTGTGTACATATGCAGTAGTCATGGGTATCATGGAGCACGATATATGCATGTTAACTGTGCTTTGTTCAAATGGCAGGCATCTCAAGTTGACAGCTGAGTTCAGGGAGATTTGCCGAATGGTAAATGGTTGGCATTTATATAGCGCCTTTATCCAAAGCGCTGTACAATTGATGCTTCTCATTCACCCATTCATACACACACTCACACACCGACGGTGATTGGCTGCCATGCAAGGCGCTGACCAGCTCGTCAGGAGCATTTGGGGGTTAGGTGTCTTGCTCAGGGACACTTTGACACAGCCCGGGAGGGGGATCGAACCGGCAACCCTCCGACTGCCAGACGACCGCTCTTACTGCCTGAGCCATGTCGCCCCTCGGGCGAATGTGCCAGAGATATGACATTACAACTGCTTCTTAGTAATAAAGATGTCCACACACTGATGGAAATACCATGTCTGGCGCAACTCGATTTTGATCAAGGATTCACCAAGTCTCAAGTTTTTTAGCGCCGTACACGGCGTTGAGACGGTACAAAGCCAAAGAGCTTTAGTCGTGATAAGCAGCTGTGGCCTTATTTGATGGGCGACCTGGCGCAGTTGCATTGTGGGAGAAATAGCACTCCCACTGTGCTGGAGAACTCTTGTGTGGAAGATGACCCACATGCGTTTTAAAGGCCACGGCGACGGTGAGCATTACCACGCAGTTCCCACATCGGAAGCACCTCTACAGAGCGTGCCGTCTGACGCCCCCTCCCCGGATCTAGGGCGAACGCAGGGAATGCCGCGAGAGAACCCGTGTCCGCGAAACTGTGTCGCCACAACAATAGCGCTCCTTCAGCAGAGCCCCACGGAGGCTCCAGCCACAGGGCTGTCACAGGAACATCACGGTGGCAGGCTTTTCAATAACACGCTTCCCCCGCGAGGCCTCGGCGTGACTGAGCCGTCAGGATTCCCAGGAAAAATAAACCTGAGATCACAGCCATTTCGACCCACCTGCCTTTGTTCATTTCATTTTTATTTGGAAAGGGATAGATGGGATTACATATGCGCTTTTATGGTAATGACTATGACAGTCATAACCAATCTATCCCACTGATCAAAAGCATCTCTTTCTCTCCCTCTCTCTCTTTCTGCCTCTCCCTCTCACCCCTTCTCTCTCTTTCTCTCTCTCTGCCTCTTCCTCTCTTTCTCTCTCTCTCTCTGCCTCTCTCTCTGTCTTTCACACTCTCTCTCTGCCTCTCCCTCTCACCCCATCTCTCTCTTTCTCTCTCTGCCTCTTCCTCTCTTTCTCCCTCTCTCCCCATCTCTCTCTTTCATTCTCTCTCACCCTGTGTTTTTTTCTCTCCTCCCACTTTTTTTTGTAATTGTGAGGCCACCCATGAATAACAGAACAATGAGCACTTCTTCCTGGGTGACGTTACATGTTTTGACTAATGTGGATAAACAAGGTATTCGAGCAGTCGGTTCGTGTTTGACAGAATGAAGCAGCAGTTGCTTCAGCAGGTCTCATCCGGATGATGTATTTATCAGAGAGCTGCCTCTGGGCAGTCCATGGCCTTTTATGACAGGGTAACAACACATTTAGCAAATCATTTGACCCGATCTGTGCAGTCTACCTGCAATTTATCATTGGATTTTTTTAAAGATAATAAATGTCAAGAAATATGTGAAAGTGAAACCCAGGTAAAGTCGGACACGTAGTCGTACACGGCAGGGTAAGTAAAGGCCAGTGGTCCTGCCATAAATGTCCAATCACATCTAGGCTCTGTATCGGTGGCCATTTTCTCAGAGACAGCTTGAAATATCATTGGTCAAATACAGTAACATCTGAAGAATCTGGTTTGAAGAATCTGGCTCTGAAGTAAATTATTTATAGCCACCGATAAAAATAAAAAACACACATTGTGCCATTTAAAAATTTGGTTCAGTTTTCTGTCTAAATTCTTAATTTCTTAATTTACCTAAATTAAAAACAAAACATTCACAGTCTTTACAGAATTCCCAGATCCGGCAGGGAGTGCACCCGTCAGGTCAGTGGAGGAGGACAGATCTGGGGTCAGCTCAGAACACCACCTGGTGCTCTGTAACACCCATAGCACAGAGATAAGAAACCAATCAAATATATATATTGTCAACAAAAACCCCCCAAAATACACACTCACAATGCATGCTGGGATAGGCTCTAGCCCTCCCATGACACTGACCAGGAATAAGCAGATCAGATAATGGATGGATGGGTGTATGGACACTGATCACAAAATGAAGCTATTTTTCAATCCAGCTATGTTCTGATTGGAGAGGAAACAGCACCACCAGTGACTTTCCCAGGAGTGTGAGGTACAGACATTGACAGTGTTTTTGGCACTGTGGTGGTATGTGATGTTCTTGGGACACTGCCAGCTGTTCCTTAATGTAGTCTCTGACACACTTCAAGGACAAAAGTGCCACATCCTTACTGTAAATAGAGATGGCAGAACGTGTCTTTCAAAAAGTTAACTCTGAAGAAAAAAGATTTCATCACCTTTTCTATCAGGACTTTTCATGTGAAACTGGCCTGATGGTTGCAGGATGTGTAATAGCTTTTCTTCCATTCTTACTGACCAAAACAAACACTCTTGGGTTAATTTTCTAATACAGTTTTTTTTTAAACCCTTAAATTAATTACAATGTCTGAAAGCGTCTAAAGTTGGAAGGTAATCCATTTGTCATTATTATGGAGCATCTCCATCTGTGCAATAATGGGTGTTTGATCCTGGGCAAGCTGTTTCCAAAAGGCAGTCATGCTTTACAATTAGAAATATAACACTCGTACACACTGTCACTTTGTAGAATATGGCACATTGTGGACTAGTAGAGGTTCCTATTGCCAAATAAAGCACAAATAAGAATTTAATTCTTAATTCTTCATAATTGCTGGAGAACTACTGATGTACAGTAGTGATTGGAAGTTGAAATGTGTTATATCTCTAGTTAATTATGTGAGTAATGTAATAATATATTGTAATCTTCTATCTAATTATCTGTGTAATCCTACAACCTCCCATGCAGATACTTACAGTATATGGAAACTCACAGATCATTTTCACACATTCTCCTTCTATGTGAAATGGATACCCACGCTAATCTAATTTAATAAACTTATAAACTTATTTCAATACCTCTACCCTTCCTACAGCATGGGGTAGTATGCAGTTCTGAAAAATTCTCACAAAGACGTGGTAGCCATTGCTAGTGGGGACATGCGCAAACAGCAATGTAAAATGGCGACAGTCCCGTCCCCCCCCCCCCCCCCCCCTTTCCCATTTAGAGTTGTGATTCAGCCAGTGCTCTTTATGTTATCTTATCAGGCCTCGGCTAAACACAGTCTTGTGCGCATGCAATTTCAATGTGTACTGAGGGACTTAACCTCTGGAGCAGCGATACAAAACACTTTCACCATGTGCCCACCACCCCCCTCCAACCCCCGCCCCCTCACACCGAACCCCTGCGGTGCTCACAGCAACCAATGACACACCGCAACCACTAGAAACCATTGTTATCACTACAGCAGAGGCGGTGATGCGTTCAACGAGGAGTGCTTGTGCTGAGAATAACAACAGCAGCGGTCTCCAAATGAAGGTGACTGGCCTGGCGTTACGCCAAGTCATTTGGGATCAATTGGCGGTTACTTTGCCTGTGACGCGGCATTATTATTCATCTTTAGCCACTTGTTAAATAGCTTCACGGATGGAAACACAATCCGGAGTATTACCTACACAGTGAAAACACTGACAGCCTTTCCCAGCCTTTTATGAGGAGATGTCAGAAGAATTCAAAGAATGCCCAGAGTACTCTTTGTACTCTTTGGACTCGTGGCGTTCCTCCTCTCCCCATATTAAAGTAGACCCTAGCACATTTAAACCTTGGAACAAAACAGAGATGTATGCTGGAGAATAGAGCCATTCGAGTCCATTTAAGGCTTCCTGCCTGTCAAAGAAAAAAATGAACTCTTCTTTACTGGCATTCTTAGCCAGAGCAACTTTAGCATTTTTGTTTAGTACCCCTTTCCACGGCTGGATACATATACTTTCCCAGCAGTACGGTAGCAGTGTCCTGCTTGAGAATTGAACCAACAGTACAATCCTCAAGGTACAGTTTCTTACTCATTACATTATATTGCCACACTTGGGTAAAGTTCCCCTTTACACTGAAAGACCAACGGAGAACTGGAGCTATGGCTCTGGCTGCAGTCATATGTCCATAAACAGTCTTTGTGAACAGAATGGTCAACCAGTCTTGTAGTACTCATGTCCAGAACTTGGACTTGCATAATAACCATGACTAGTGACTTGACTTGGCCTAGACCATCTGTGACTTAGGAATTGGAGGTTTTTTGACTTGGACCCTCGTGTAGTAGTTACTCCATAAAGGGCTATTCAGGAAGATTCAGTATTTCTCTCTCTCTGTACTTGTAATCAATTTTGTAATGGCTGTAAAATGGGATTCTTTTTTCTGTTAATTGCTTCAGGTCAGGACATTAATATGAGCACCATAGGAGGAACTTGGAGTGGGACTAGGACTGGTGATTAGGTGACTCGGACTTGGTCTCGGACTTGAGGGATCGATTCTTGGGACTCAACTTGGACTTCAGGTAAGATGACTGAGACTTGAGCTGACTTGGACTTGAGAACTGGAGACTTGGACTTCATATTAGCTGACTTGGACTTGCTTGCAGTTAAGTGACTTGACTAGCCCACTTCAGCCCACCCACCTCCCGCTCGCATCAGGAGGGAACCGCTGCTCCCGGCCTCCGCTTTATTAATATTCGCAGGCAGGCAAGTGAAAGGCGAGACCAGCCTTTTTTGCGTGGCACAAAGACATGGCGGGCGGTAGGGGGAGGGACACAGCACATTTATTTGGAGATATGGAAGTGGAGGACGATGTGGGCTTTTAATTTAAATATCACAGTTACAGCAGGCGCTTTGATCTTCCTCGTGAGTAATTGGGGTCATCACAGGCAAGTCGGTTTTTCTTCCTCCCACCTTAATAAGTTCCCTCCATCAGATAACCTCGCTGAGAATTGTCCTGTTTTTCTACGCACCCCCCCCCCCCCCCCACCTACCCACCTACCCACCTAGCCCCCCTCCAGAGCTCTCTCTGGCAGAATGTTCTAGAACAGACTGCCGTCACGTATCAAGACGCTTTGCCGGAAAGGACAATCCAATAAGTGAGCCAGCTTAAGTCGAGCTTGGGGCTGTGGATTGGGGGTGGGGGCGGTATTGCGGGGGCCGACAGCGAGACATTGTACTGTCGGTGGCGTCTAAAGAACATGTTGAGAGTGTGTTCGGGCATCGAATGTGTTTCTAATAACAACGGTGACAGTGGAAGTGGCATGTCTAAAAATACTCCCTTGGTGAATCGCAGAGGGGGGACTGGCACGTGCTCAGACAGCCACCGCGGGCGATAAGAGTAAGTATGGCATCGCTTTCTGGACTGGTGAAGGGTGCCGAGCCACTCCACTCCTGCTGCGCCTGAGAGCCAGTCTCCTCCAGTTAAAGCAGAGACGCGTCCCCGGCCCCATCTGCCCCGTGATCCTAGCGTAAAGGCTCCTGTCTCAGCGCTCGCCAAGCAGATCTGATGCCGTCTCAGCTCGGGTGGGGCGTGATAGGGGGGATGGGGGGGGGGGGGGTCGGAGAAAAAGGATATAAACAGTGATACCTCCTGGCACTTCCCAGAATGCATTGTGATGATACAGACTACGTGTGCCTCTGCAGGAAACGGTTGCCAAACCGCTGTCTCTGCACCCTATTTTTAGCCAGCGAAGAGAGGGGGGGGGGGGCCTCTTTCCCCTCTTATCTCTGCCTATGGGGTGCGGGGGTGGGGGATGGTGCCAATCAGAAAACAAAAAACATCTCATGCACTTCAGATTTTTTGTAGGGTAATCTATTTTTATCCAACACCAGCTTTAGCAGCAATGAGGCAGTCCAATAGCCGACACCCCAGGTTGTGTTTTTCTCTCCATGATGAGATTTTCTTTTCACCTTGAACTCGTGCGGAGAAATACCTCTCACAAGCCTTTATCTTTTTTTAATGAAGGCAATTTATGCAAAGCCTTCTCAATATTTCAGAAGAAAGAGATTACCGATATTGCAGCAGAGTAAATACTATAATTTCAACATGGAGAACTAACACATTATAAACAAAACTCCCAGCGACACATCCAGAGTGCTGGATAAAGGGTCATAATGAAATTTGTTTGCACTTATAGTAATAAGAACAGTGGAAAACAGGGCCATGATCATCATATCACTAGACACATGTAGATATATTAGTGATATATCCTGAAGCAAGTGCTCACATCCAGTCATGCTTCCCCATACATTCATCACATCTTTATCTGTATGTTGATTGGGCAATCACGCGGCCTGCCAATCAGAATAATTGTGGCTCATCCTGCTCTCCTCTGTCCACAGTGTAGGACATACAGCCTTTGGATGTAAGGTTTATGCCACAAAGTTAACATCCCTGTTGGTTTCATTTATCTGGATATTACAGACCTTGTGAAGATTCATGCAGCTTTCTGGATTATTCACAATATTTTTCAGTAGTATGGACATTTAATCAAACAGAATTTTCTGCTATACACTCATTGAGTACTTTATTAGGAACACCTGTATACCTACTTATTCAGGCGATTATCTAATCAGCCAATCCAGTGGCAGCAGTGCAATGCATACAATCATGCAGATATGGGTCAGGTGCTTCAGTTAAAGTTAACATCAACCATCCAAGAAAATGTGATGCACAACAGTCTAGAGTTTGCAGAGAATGGTACAAAAAAGCAAAAAACATCCAGTGAGCAACAGTTCTGTGGGTAGAAATGTCTTAGTGAGAGAGGTCCAAGGAGAATGACCAGACTGGTCAAAGCTGACAGGAAGGTGACTAACGCAAATCACCATGCATTACTGTGGTATTGCTGAAGAGCAGCTCTGAACACACAATGCTTCAAACCTCTAAGTGGATAAGCGACAGCAGCAGAAGGCTTAATATGTCTAAGAAATAAGTCTAAGAAATACCTAATAAAGTGCTCACTGAAAGTATATTTGTGATGCCTTGTCACTTTTAATGAATGCAACTGTCTCCAGCTTATTAGTCTTATCTGCCTCTTCAAACTATAGAAGTACTAGCTTTTTAGTCTGATGTGCTTGGATATCTATTTCAAGCAACTAAATGGTCATGTTTTCAAAAAAAAAAAAAAGTACTGTATGTGACTCATTTCAAAGGGAAATGAATGGGCAGCTTGCACAGAGGACATGGTGAGGGTCTGAAAGCTGAACGCTTTCAAAAGCGCACTCTAAAAATCTATAATATAATGCTTTGTAGGTCATGTAGCACCTTTTCACTGTCAAAATTTAGGGGGATTTTCAAATCTTGTAAAGCCTGAATCTCATCACAAGAAGAAAGATGGGGACTGGTTGGGAATGATCAATGTGGCTGACTGCAGTGAAAGCTACAATGCTTATATTAGTCTGCTGTAAACCAGGGCTGCCCAACCCTGTTCCTGGAGATCTAGTGTCCTATACATTTTCATTTCAGCCCTATTCTACTAATAGGCACCTCAACCAGATATCTAGCTGTTGAATGAGATGTCCTTGGTTAGGGTTGGAGTGACCACCTACAGGACAGTAGATCCCAGGGAACAGAATTTGGCAACCCTGTCTAGTTGTTGAATGAAGTGTCCTTTTTTAGTGTTGGAGTAAAAACCTACAGTATGGTAGATCTTCGAGAACAGGGTTGGGCAGCCGTGCTCTAGGTGTTGAATGAGGTGTGTTGGAGTAAAAACCTACAGGACCACAGACCTCAGGAAACAGGGTTAGGCAGCCCTGTTGTAAACTATAAAACTGTCACCAGACACAAATCGAGGTTTGGTTTAATTAATCAATCACAGACCCTGATACTTCAGCTAAAAAATCATAGTCTAAACATTATGCCCATTGCAGTTTATCAAAGTCTAAAAACTAAACTGCAGGAAACTACCAAAAGGACATTGTGATGCTATAGGTAACACTGTCTAGTTTCTGAATGAAAAGGGAAATAATTAATTTTTCACGGATGGAATTAAGGTTTTAAGGAACCATCTGCAAAAGTCCAGATGGCTGGAATTTCTGGGCAAATGTCATCTTCTATTAGAACAGAGGACATGTTCAGACCCTGGCTTCTGCCCAATAGCAGCCCTTCAATCTCCAGCTGTAGTCTTTCTGGAAATGCCTGGGTTTTGGGCTGACGTTTCCCTAACACTTGTCTGGTAGTTCCCACATCAACAGAGCTGGCACTAGGATTTTGGTCACCCTAAAAAAATAAATAACCAGGTCCAACTGATTGTGGACTGCAAACCGTGGGGAGTGGGATGAAAGAAACAGTCATAAGAGCAATAGCATCAAAAAAGCTATTCACAATCTGTGAATACTGCACAATTATTAAATCATTCAAAAAAATAAACATGTCAAAGCTGAATTGTGACGCACAGATGCATGGTTCTGGCCCTACATGGCCACATAGAGCTTTTATGCCAGTAGCCAGCTCTGCACATGAATCATTGCCGTATTTGGACTGGAAAAATCGCAGGGCAAATGTACCCAGTTGGTCATTGGGCTCCTGTAGGGTAATCCTGCAGTTGGACAATTTGGGGGGGGGGGGGGGAGCTGTCCAGTAGCTTCAGTATTTTGTGCTGGCTTTCAAGTGGACAGAACCTTAACGCAGGTGTCTGCAACTTAACGAAGAGCAATTGCAAAAGTGTTTCTCACAAAAGTTGCTGTTGCTTGGAATGCTGCGCAGTGGAAACTGGGTACATACGACCCCCAGGCTGGCCCAGGGCCATCAGGCCTTCCAAGGAACAGCTGGTAATTAGTCTCCCGGCTGAAAGAGGAGGCTGTGCTGCTCCACTGATATGTCATCCAACAACACACGGCGAGCCAAGAGACCAGGGGAAGTCCACTGAATCAGCGCTTTTTAATCATAAGCCTGCGAATCTCTCCGTGCCCCCACGTCTCCCGGAGCCAAGATGGAGAAGATAGGCAATCTATCGGAGTTAATTAGTGCAGGCGGTCGTGCGTCTGGGCGCATGCCTCCGCATATCACAGAGCCAAGATGGACTGATCTGGGGAGATTTAATGAAATTGAATGAAGTCGATTTGCACGCAAAAGGTTTTCACGGGGAGGAGGATGGGAGGTGGGAGAGAAGGGGTATGTGTCCAGCCAAGCTTTTTTGAAGTTGTACACCTTAGTAAGGCCAGCTTTATTGTACAGAAGTTTTGGCATTTTAGAAAACTTACTTAATTACTAGCTTATGAGAAAGGGAGGGGAGCTATCGCTGATCTGTACCAACCTTTCCCCCTGTCTCCAGCTGTCTCAGTCTTCTCTATCTCTCTCTCTCTTGCCCGCTCTCCCTCTCTCTCTCTCTCTCTCTCTCTCTCTCTCTCTCTCTCTCTCTCTCGTGGCAGCTGCCAGGGCTAGTTTTATCCATACTGCTTGACAGCATTTCAGCAGGGGGGGGTCACCTGATTTAAAAACCCGGAGTGTTCCTGCGGCTTTCCTCGCTCCCCTGGCACACTCACGTCTGCACCTTCACGGCATATCACTTTTCAATTCTGACACTGATCCTTGACCGCACCTTAAAATAACACCCCCCCCCCACACACACAACACAACCCCCTCCGCCATACACCACCATCACCCCCCACCCCTCGTTCTGCGATGAAGGGAAATAAAGCTGATTTAGAAATGCGATGCGCACGGCTGCCTCCCGTTTCGAGGGGCCTTGAACCCGTTATCGGCCACGGCGCACACCGTCCACCCCCCGCGTCGGCTAACCGCGGGACCACCAGCAGAGGGGGTCGATCCCTGAGAAGCCGTCGAGTGTTCGGGTGCGAAGGGCTGCCATCTGATCTGCGGCGGCTGGGGGATTCGTATTTTCATCATCTCACGGAGCGCGCTGTAACCTGCGGGCGGCGAGTCATTGCAGAACTGTTTGGTCAGCTGTTTGAACGCGCTGCTGTGCTTTTAGATTTCGCTTACGATAGCCGACGTGGGGAGAGCTCTCCTGCAGTCTGCTGCAGTGTCGCAGACCCCCCTCCTCCCACACACAAATCAAGAGCAGAACGGTGACCTGGAAGTGAATCGGAACTTTGGCAAAGTTCATGGCAGTCATTTAGAAACTCTAGACTTGTGGGCAATGCCCTTGAGGAAGGTCCTAAATTCTCATCTCGACACGACCTGGAGCTACCGACACATCTCCCTGCCTCCCCAACTGCACACTAACTCCAGCTAGTATATTACCTTAACTGTAACCTGCTCAACCCATTTGAATTGCTCTAATACATTTCTCATTACATTTCTGTTATATCCATTCTACCTTTACTACACATTGCCCGCCTTCATCCTGAGATTTTGTCCCATTAGGAAGTGTTTTCTTGCTGCTGTCTGAGGGGTTTTGTTTTTACAACGTGTGCTTGCTATTTTGGGGTTCAGGCCTGGTGTTCTGTTACTCTGTAAAGCGCCTTTGTGAAAAGCGCTATACAAATTAAATGAAAGGGGATTGAATAGAATAGATTACTGTTCAAGCACTTTGTGCCTGTGGGGGAGGGGGGGGTGAAGCTATCATCTCTTATCATTCACCTATTCCCTCGATTACATTAAGCTGAAAAAATGAAATCAACTGCACTGCGCCTGAGCAGAGTTTTTACTCAATTAGTTGCTCCGCAACAGAGGAGATTAAAAGACGGATTTAGAAAACGGTTGATACGTTTATCAAGGACTAAATAAGATGGAATTTTTAAAGAGCAGGAAGTATTTCTCAGAACAGCGCTGATAGACTTGAAACAATGCCACAGTGTAAGCAGAACGTCTATTAATTAATAGACTCTTTAACAAATTCCATGTCAAACCATCCTGTCCTAGTGCTCTACCGTGTCTCTGTGACATGCATAAATAGAACATACTTAATTGCAGCTGAATTATTTTATTTCTTGTGATCTACTCACTCCCTCTGACACTGTGTCCTAGCATAATTTCATATTTGTAAATATGTTTTTAAAAATGCAGCATGTCATACTGAATATTGGCCACTACAGGTTCAGTATATGTGAATATGGAATTTTAGGATCATAATATTCAAGTAATAAAGGAGTGAATGGTATTTAAACCCATATTTAAATACCATTCATTGCAGGTTCTTCCTATACAACATACAGAGAATCCACCCCTTTCTCACCCCCTACTCGACCCAGCTCCTGGTCCAAGCGATGGTTCTGTCCCGTCTGGACTACTGCAATTCCCTCTTGGCTGGCCTCCCAGCATCCGCCATCAGACCCCTCCAACTTATCCAGAATGCAGCAGCTCGTCTGGTCTTCAACCTTCCCAAATACTCACACGTCACCCCCCTGCTTACTTCCCTCCACTGGCTGCCTGTCATGGCTCGCATCAAATTCAAGACATTGGTGCTAGCCATTCAAGCAGTTTAGGGGTCTTCCCCAGCTTACCTACAAAAAATCATCAGACCCTACACCCCTGCCAGACCTCTTTGTTCAGCCTCCACAGGCCGCTTGGCACCTCCCCCTCTCCGAACCTCCACCTCACGCTCACGACTACTGTCTGTTCTGGCTCCACGGTGGTGGAACGAACTCCCCGTTGAGGTCAGAACTGTAGAATCTATCCCCACCTTCAAGCGCAAACTGAAGACGCACCTCTTCAAGCAGCACCTCTCCCCATCCCTCCCTACCTCCCTGTGAACCTTAATTGTTGTCTTTGTGATTTACGTTGTGTTTCGGTATTTTTAGTTGGCTAGGTAAGCAGTATTTGGATAGTTAAGTTTGGTCACTTTTGCTTTGTTGTTTGTTTGTTTATTTGTTGTTCATGACTTGTGATCCACCACTGGGTCTCGTACACTAACCAGCCTCCAATTTAGAAGGTGCCACCGTAGCAGAGGAAGTTGACCTACCTTCATTGTGGTGAATGTTGAGCTGGTTTATCTGCTCTGTGAACTCGGTCTCTTCGATCGTCTCTGTCCGAGGCACTGACAGCGAGAAGCGGCGCTTGAAGTTCTTCATCTTGTTCATTGTGTTGTGTTCTTGATCCTGGTGAAAAAAAGCAAGACTTGGATTCAATTGCTGTATATTATGAGCAGTGAGCACAACACCTTAGCTATACAACAATATTTAGAAAACCATAGAAATCCCTGCACACACTCGGCAACTCACTCATTTTTAGTAACCTTTAACCAGGAAGTACCTTTTGTCAAGGCAGGCCTGGCCAAGACAGCAGATAGAAAATACACCTAAAAATTCCATGTTGATCACAAACACAAATGGCACAATTAAACACAGAAAATAACTGTCAAATTCAAGCGTACACAACCTAGTATCTAGAAAACCTATTACATAGAAATGTTTATAATTCTGTTGACACAGAATTATGAACAAATGGGCAAAGGATTTGCTGTGACCCAAGGATATTACTGTGTCCAGTTTCAATAGTTTCTGCCGATTGCACCATGTCCAAGTTGAATAAGGAAACGTATTTTTCCAAGTTGGGTTTATGCCCTAAGGACATCTAAAAGGTGACCATGTAGAGAAGTGTATCTGATAACTGCTTGTTTTACAGAACGGAGGCGAGAGAGGAGATTACCCTGCCCGAAAAAGCCACACAGCCAGGGCACGGTTTATCCTTTCCACAGTAAAGTAAAAAGATTTATTTCATGCTCTGAGATTTGGTTGTGAAAAGTGCCAATAAACATCCAGGCGTGTGGCTTTCCCCCTCTAAAAGGAAATTGTGCGTTACATTCACAGGGCGTTTCAATCCCAGAAGCCCTTGTTTCTATATCGTTTCCATTGAGCCTTGAGGTTGGCTTGCCTCCCGGCGCTTGCTTTGAAGCTTGGGCTCGCATCAAAAAATCATTTGAGTCGTGCCGTGCGTTTGCCTTGATCCTGCCTGCCGTGCTTTTACGTGACATCCAGCCATAGGCAAAACAAATGGCAGGAAAACATAGGCCTCTGTCAATGGAAAATGTAAAAAACATTTTTATTAAAATGGATCACCCAGAAATGAAGATCCATGTTAAGAGTGGGAAAGATGCATAATGAATCAGCTTACCATGCAATAAGCTAGGCTAGCTGTATACAGCAAAGTAGGGAGCTTATTGAATAGCAACCTTGCTACCAGTTCATTTGATTAGATTGAATTTGTGTATCTAGCTGATCCAGTACTGGTAGTCTGCATGTCTCAAGCTAGCAAGCTACCAAGCAGCTTATTTTTACTTATTCCTTTGATGTTCACAAGCACCATTTATTGGAAGCCCCTTGAATTTCAGACTAAAACAAAACCTTCAGATGTGTTGAAAGGCAATGAATGTGGCCTTTCAGCATAAGTTTGGTTAACACTGTATCTTATTGAGTCTGATTCAGTTGGGTGTGATGTCTACTTGCGGTAACGTGAGGGTGTACAAATGAATCCATCATTATTTATCTTTCTTAACCTATAGACTTATTGTAAATTTTGTTATATTTTAAAAAGGGAATACCCTTGCACAATACTGATAATCATATTCATTCTAAGACGTTGTAAGGTTCCCAGTTATCAGATAGATCCACCCAACGAGAACAGTATCTGTGTGCATTGATGCCAAGGACACCAGAAAACGGCAAGCTGATTTCACAATGGAGTGTTTACAGTGTGCAAATCTGAATCTCACTGTCACGCTTCTCTGCTTTGCCATCTCCTGCTTTCTTTCTTTCTCTCTCTCCTCCCCTCCCTCTCTCCCTCTCTCCCTCCCCCTCATTCTCACCCTCGCCGGTTCGTTACTGAACAGGAGCCGTTGTAGTTCCGTTGCTAGGGGCGTCCCTGTGTACTGCTTATCGTCAGATGGAGGTTCGGAGGCTGGGTAGCTAATAAATGGGCACTTCCAAAGATGCCCAGCAGTGCTGAATATAATGATCTGGGGCCAGGGGGAGTCTTGCTATGGTGACCAGTGGTATGCAATGGCTCACAAGCTTGTGTGTGTGTGTGTGTGTGTGTGTGTGTGTTTGTGCAGCTCAGGGTATAATAAATGAGCTGAAATAACACAAAATACTCTATTATTCTCCTGCTGCCAGCTGGAATTTGCCCATGTGCATCAGTCTATTATATGGGCTTAAAGTAGAATAGGAATAGCAAGGTTACATAACCCTGCGTGTGTGCGTGCGTGAGCGCGCATGTGTGGTGGTAGTTTTGCCCTCAAACTTTTGAGCAGGGCAATTTGTAGTCAATATTCTCCTCAGGTAATTCATTAAGTTGATTTAAAAGGACTATATCAGCAACACTCAGTCTTTCCTTATAACCGAATATTGTATTGGGCGTAGAATGACTTATTAAACTGATGTGCAGTATGCAGTGAGGTAAACCTCCATCTTTCACAATCTTCCTGGTTTTTTCATTCTGTTTAAATTATATATACTCTTACAGTGTCAATCAGGGCATCTTATATTCTTTAAGGACAAGAAAACGTGTTTAAAATAAATGTAAACGCATACTCTGCTGGTGGTTTGGCTACTGTGAGGCAGTGTAATGTGGAGCTATATATTTCACCATTGTGCTCTTACTGCTTAGCGCTTCCAGCTAGATAATTATAAGTAATTCTAACTAATTTTAACTATAATTAATCAGAACACCTCGTAGTTAGAGCCTAATTGTCTCACTAATTGCAGGTCTCTGATGATTGCCAAATGGTGGATGAACCCAGAATGCTTACAGACAGCAGCTGGATAACTTCAGAAATGAATATGGTCATGTGATCAGTTATTTCTCCAAGCTTTACACATTACATGAGGGAGCCAATCACATCAGGCTATACACGTCTTCACATAAAATCTCATACAGTGTAGCCATGTTGTGTATGATGTCATTACCTTTCCCTTTTACCACTGTCTGTTCTGGTGGTGGAACACCCTCCCTGTAGAGGTCAGAACAGCAGAGACGCTCACCACCTTCAAATGCAGACTGAAGACACACCTCCCTATACCCCTCCCTACCTCCCTGTAATTTCTAATTGACTATGTTAGCTGTTATTTTTAGTTCTCATACTTTCACTATTACTAAGGTTATGCTCACTAGGATGGTTTTATTGTTTTTTTTAGATAGATTCCTTTGACATCAGATTAATCTACAAGGTCCAAGTCCTTATCTTTGTCGTATTCCTAGCACTTGAAAATGTACTTCCCTCTAGGGTCTTTCAGCACACTTGTCCCTGGTTATGAGTATGCACTTTGCTATACGTCGCTCTGGATAAGAGCGTCTGCCAAATGCCTGTAATGTAATATTTTACATGTATGATTTAGAAGTGTGCAATTATTGTTCTTTTTTCTCCTTTATTCAGTCATATGCTAGTGGTTCCTGACTACCTTTATCATAAAATGATTTGTGTTGCAGTTTTATAGGAGGCATACTGTTAGCAAGCCTTCGTCATTGTACAAAGACAAAACGGTAAGTTCCACAAGAGCCCTCTTACAGGACAATCAGCTACTTCACATTCTTTGAAGGCCATACTGCATAGAAACCGTCCCCCCCACCCCTTGCATTCATAATCAGCATTTGTGAATGTTTATTCATATATATAGTCATATATATGAACCACCCAAGGTTTTTCCACATTTACATGTTAATCTTTTTTTGGTAATAATTTTGGTAAATTAAATCTCTGAAATCCATTGGTGTTGGTTTTGAATGGCTTGCTTGATAATATACAGTACTTAGATACTTAGATATTATAGAACCATTCCAGTTGTACGGTACATTTCATTGTCTGCCGCTTTCTTTCTTGAGCTTAGCACATCTAAGGCCTAACAAGTATTTGTTGAAATATATATTGTTTTAGAATGAAGTGGAGGTCAGGGCATGAAATGGATGACTTGAGAGTGATCTACCTTCAGGCGAAGATGGCCTTCATTTTTCAATGTAACGAGAGAGTTTCCTCTTAACATTCCCGATCGATTGAACCTGGAGAGAACGCGCTTTCGAAAGCCGGGGATAACGAGACGGCGTCTTCCCTCGAGATGCGCCGCTTCCGACTCACGTTCCCCGCTACAAATCGGCCACGAGCCTCTGCGGGGTGCCTGTGCGTATAACGAGCGCCCCTCTGTCCCGCGGACTGGAATTCCTCGGCGTCTCCGCTCCATGATTTATGACGCTCTGGGGCTGTAAAACGGGAAGCGATGTGAAGGGTGTGAAATGCGGTTAAATCACCAGCTCGTCTGTGATAGGCCCGTATCTGGCTGTCACATTCCATCAGCCCCCCTGTGTGTGTGTCAGGGCCCATATCAGACACGGGACATGGGGGCGGTGGTGCGTTACACCCAACCCCTAACCCCCCCCAACACCAGCCCTGCTGTCCTATACAAGGGGCATTGTACCAGTGCATCGTGAACCGTCCCACACACACACACACAAACACACACACGCTCTGTCCTGACTGATAGCTCTGGGGAAGTAGATGCCAGGCTCCTCCAGACAGATAGCAGTGTCTGTGGCACTGTGTGGGGAGGAAGAGTGGTTATAATCCATCTTATACAGCTGGGAGAGTCCTCTTATTGGTCAGAATCAATTTTATACTGCAGGAAGAGTGCTCTGATTGGTTGGAATAAATCTTAGACTGCAGTGAGAGTGCACTGATTGGTCGGAACCATTTTATACTGCAGGAAGAAGGCTCTGATTGGTCGGAATAAATCTTAGACTGCAGTATAGAGGAGCCTACACAGAGATGGCTGTGGAGGAACTACAGGTTATGCCCCTTGCTGTACTTTGGGGTGTTTTTAAACCACGAAAATGCTCACTTTGCATTGGAGTTGGTTATCAAAACTAAAAACAGCTGACAGTGTCATTGTGCAGCAAAAGTGCAAATATTAATGGTTTAACTTTATTTTAGTCCAGGACCAAATGCAGTGCCTTCCTTCATACCTTGTTTTTAACATTTTAAAAGCGACTTTGCAGTTCAAAGCAAGGCAGGCTCTGTGTCACTGTACTGGTGTTTGTAGGAGGCCTATTAAAGAAGGATTATTACAGGAAAAACAGGCTGAACACATATAGGAACTGGCAGACTTGACAGAATGCGACCAAAACAAATCGGACAGTTGGCTCGGAGATCAAGAAATTGTTAGAAAAAAGGCACATGCTTTTGGATTATGGAGGCAATTCTGGAGATCTGAGAACCACCAATACAGTAACATAATGCTCATGAGTTCATGTTCAGAGTTCACAGGTTTCTGAAAAACTAAAGTTCATGAGCTGCTCACGACTGATAATCTCGTGATTTGCAGGTTTTTCACTAATGTCTTCAGTCACTGGCATTAGTTCACCTGGGATAATGGGGTCGATGCTTCCATTGAAAACTGTGAATATCCTCATATCCATGCACAGAATCCTCCAGGGCTTTTATAGGAAACTTTCAGAAGCAGATCATGGCGCATACTGTAGCCCTCAGCATATTTCATTGGCCCTTGAAAGGGAAGTTCTGGCAAAAAAGAGATATGAAATATTGTATTCCAGGCGATATCGAAGTCCTCAGACCTGGGCGAGCGATTACGATAAGTCACATCAGAGGGATAAGCCCAGCCCAGTTGATTTATCTTAACGGCCGGTTCAAGGTTAGAAATAATCCTGGTTTAGAGCAGGGACCTTCTCCGAGCATGACCCTTGAGCCACGGAGAAGGGCTGGCACCCAGGGACTTTCAGCACGACGGGAACAGCGAGATCCTGCCTCCCCCCCCGACTGCCATCTCTTCTCCAGCAATCACACGCACTCATTATGCTGAAGAACACCCGTTCCATACAGACATTTTGTCAAGCGCATAACATCTGCCATTTCATGATTAAAGTCAATCATTTTTATGTCCTGGGGGGACATCTTCTCTTCTCTCCAGGTTTCGCAGAGCATTTCCCCATTTCTCATTAAAATGGTCCTGATCAATTTTTTTAACAGGAGGCACGTTCGAGGACACTTGAACATCGGCCCAAGCCGTATAATATTTTTCCAGCATGTGTGTGTGTGTGTGTGTGTGTGCATGTGTGCCTATGTGTACGTGTGTATGTGTGTGTGTATGTGTGTCTGTGTGTGTGACTGTGTGTGTGTGCTTATGTGTATGTGTGTGTATGCGTGTATGTGTGTGTGTGCATGTGTGCCTATGTGTATGTGTGTATGTGTGTGTGCATGTGTGCCTATGTGTATGTGTGTGTATGAGTGTATGTGTGTGTGCATGTGTGTCTATGTGTATGTGTGTGTATGAGTGTATGTGTGTGTGTGCGCCTTTGCATATGTGTGTATGTGTGTGTGTATGTGCGTGTGTGTGTGTGTGTGTGTATGTGAATGTGTGTGTGCATATGTGCCTATGTGTATGTGTGTGTGTATGCATGTATGTGTGTGTGCATGTGTGCCTATGTGTATGTGTGTGTATGCATGTATGCGTGTGTGCATGTGTGCCTCTGTGTATGTGTGTGTATGCATGTATGTGTGTGTGCATGTGTGCCTATGTGTATGTGTGTGTATGCATGTATGCGTGTGTGCATGTGTGCCTATGTGTATGTGTGTATGCATGTATGTGTGTGTGCATGTGTGCCTATGTGTATGTGTGTGTATGCATGTATGCGTGTGTGCATGTGTGCCTATGTGTACGTGTGTATGTGTGTGTGTATGTGTGTCTGTGTGTGTGACTGTGTGTGTGTGCTTATGTGTATGTGTGTGTATGCGTGTATGTGTGTGTGTGCATGTGTGCCTATGTGTATGTGTGTATGTGTGTGTGCATGTGTGCCTATGTGTATGTGTGTGTATGAGTGTATGTGTGTGTGCATGTGTGTCTATGTGTATGTGTGTGTATGAGTGTATGTGTGTGTGTGCGCCTTTGCATATGTGTGTATGTGTGTGTGTATGTGCGTGTGTGTGTGTGTGTATGTGAATGTGTGTGTGCGTATGTGCCTATGTGTATGTGTGTGTATGCATGTATGTGTGTGTGCATGTGTGCCTATGTGTATGTGTGTGTATGCATGTATGCGTGTGTGCATGTGTGCCTATGTGTATGTGTGTGTATGCATGTATGCGTGTGTGCATGTGTGCCTATGTGTATGTGTGTGTATGCATGTACGTGTGTGTGCATGTGTGCCTATGTGTATGCGCGTGTGCCCATGTGTATTCAGTACAGGCCGGGTGCTGCTCATATGAAGCAATGAGTCTATCACTGTGAAGCGGAAGAGCAGGGTGAGAATAGAGACAGATAGCTGTAATCGCTCCATTCTCCCCAAGCCAGTACCTATCCTCCCTCACAGCTTCCCTTCTCCGTGCTCAAAGCCTGGGAAGAATTATCTGCAAGACAGGCTGTGAAAGAAGAGCGATCATGTGTCTGTGTGCAGCGCTCCATTGTGCCAAACTCACGCTAAATGCCAGCGAAAGATCGAGCAGCACATCCTACCTTTCAACGAGTCTGTTTCCAAGACATCACCTAAGCTACAGAGAGGATGCGGGGGGTGGGGGGGGTGGGGGGGCACCGCGGTCTACGCGTTGAAAGGGCGTATCGTGATTTATCTGTATTCAGATTGCTCTGTGCCTCAGTGTTCCATGAACATTCGGCCTATTCAGTACTCCCATCACAGAGCCCATGCCAAAACCTGAAATATCCAAAACCTGCAGGGATGTGGGAGATGGATATGAGGGGAAGGGGGGGGTTTGGGAGTAAGAAAGAGGCCCCTGAAGCATTGAGCGAGACGGCTCAGGCTGGTCAACAGGCCTATTAGCATATCTCCCGCACGATTCGGATCAAAGTGCAAATTAGAACTGCTTAAGATGCACAAACACTTCTTGCCAGCATCTAAATCGGAAACCTGCGTCTTTCTGCAGGGAGGGAGCTAAAACCAAAAAGAAAAAAAAAGAAAGGAGTCTTCATCTGTGATGTTAACAACTGTTTCTCACTCTCCATCGCTCTCGTTCTCTGTCTTTCTCTCCACCCCCCACCCGCACAAAGCTGCCTAATTGGTTATCGCCTGGAATGCGCACCAAATCAGAATACGCTCCATTTGTCTTGTTTACAGACTACAGGGCTGGCTTGTTGGGGGAGCACACTGACATATTATTCAGGTTTCATTCACGCTGTGAGAAGTCCTGAAGATTGGCAGAAAAAAGACGGGGGTCGGTATGGGGGTGGGGGGGGGGGGGTCCGTGAGTGTGGGGGCTGAGGGGAGTGGGGTGGAAGCACATTAGATTTTCCGGTCAGTTTGCAATCCCTTTGATAGACTTATTCATTCTGTAATAAGCCGCTACAGGGGTACGGCTGTTTAATTGGGAACGCCGCGATTTGTTTAAAGAGTGAAGCTAGTAACGATGTGTATTTCATTCCCCCTGACTGTGCAGGCTCCCTATCTTCTAGAAGCATCTGCCTTCTTACTGTTGCCAGATTCACTTGGCTTCAGCGAGGGGCTTTCTAAAGGATCACCCAAAGCTTGCTATAAAATATAAAAAAACATAAAAAATCATTGATGTTGCGCGGCCATCATCCCATGCTACTCCCAGACCTCCGAGATCTAAACCCATTTGCCTTTTTTGTTCTTCATTAGTGCCGAAGAATGAGAGAGATTTTTCGGGATCAATTGGTTAAATTCCCCTTTTCAGGAGCCGGTGTCTGCGGAGTGCTTCTGATGTCCGGTCGAGGCCTCCCGCCCACGCGACCATTAAACGCCGTCTCTGCTCGCAGCTGAATCTATTTCTGCTACGCTGTGGCAGCGACACTGCGGCTAACAGAGCGCGGTCCGCGTGGGGAAATACCAAAGTTTAACAGCGAGGTCAGGAAGAAGACCAGGATGTGCCCGTCTCCCCGGAGGGGCCCCCTCCCCCCGTCATCGATGAAGAGCGACCGCACGAGCGCGGTAAACAAGGCCCTAAACACGAGCGTTAATGCCAGAGCCCATTGGCCGACAGCGCATCGGGCGCATCCCCGCAAACGGGAAGGTTCATTTCTCCCAGACAGTCACCCACCCGTCCGTACAGTGCGAGGCGTCCGGTGCGTTTCCATCCCAAACGTTGTGGAGATGTGTAGCAAGCCTTGAAGTTGTTTTTCGATCCATGGGTAGAAAAATAACCAGGTAAAATCCAAATCTGCTGTGGCGTTGTAATGCCCTGAAGCCTCCCGGTTGGACAACCCCATTGCAACTCTTCAATGGCAAACTGGCACACTAACCCACTGTCCTTTAAGTTTTCGGTATTTAGCAGATGCTCTTATACAGATAAACTTGTATAGCTTACTTTTCACACTGCATATTTCCTGAAGCAGTTCAGGTTAAGTACCTCCCGTGTGCAAAAGGTTTGTAAAAAATATACAATAGACAGAAAATACATAAAATTGGCATATATACTTCTTTCATAAATCCACTAGTTTTTAACATATAAGGCACTTCATAATCCTTTCTAATATCTCACTATAAATTATTTAAAAAATATCAATTTGGGGGTCAGCTGATAGCCGAGTGACTAAGTTCAAGTTCATTTGTATATCACATGTATTGTACATGGGATTCCAAGGTGCTTGACTGGGACTTGGAAGTTTGGTGGTTCAAGTCCCAGTGTAGCCACAATAAGATCGGTGCAGCTGTTTGGCCCTTGAGCAAGGCCCCTAACCTACTTTGGCCCCTGCTTAGTCTAATCAACTGTATGTCGCTTAGGATTCCCTGCTCATTACGCTACACTACTGCCCCAAGCCTGGTTCTCTGACCATTACACTACACTGCTGCCCGAAGCCTGCTTCCCTGCCCCACTCCAAGTGTAAGTTGCTTAGGCTAAAAGCATCGGCGAAATGACTGTAATGTAATGTAGTGGTTTAGGGGCAGATCCTGAAACACAGCCAGCTTGTCCTATCGTGCTTGGCAACGGTGGTTATGGGAACCTGTATGAAGCAGCTGGCCAGAACCAGGCCGGTTCTGCCTCATCGGGGTGATAATGGAGGCTCGTACTTTCATCCGCAAAATGGCGTCGTGTCCCTGGTGGTGCTGGTCATTGATTATTTTTCTGTACTGCCAGCGCCTAATCCTTCCCTGTTCTACCTTTCCTGTGCTCCTGGCTTATTCAAATCCTGAATTCTGCATTAGGCGGCTGAGTAGGGTAGCGGTTAGATCAGCTTATTGTGGATTAGTGCTTTGGGGCGCAATCTATCTGAAGCCAACTATCTTTCATTTGTGGAATAACAAACCCAGAGTTTAGCAGGCTTGAATAGCCCAAGGGCATGGTTTACTATAAAACTCCCATGATTATTTTATGAAATGGCTTACAAAAATTGTGAAAAACACTGAAATCATTTTTGCAAATTATGATGCAACATGTATGGATCTATCAATCATTATAATTGAAAAGCTACACTGTATATTGATGCTTACAGTGGCACTTTTTATAGCCTTCAGCTACTTCCTGCTACTTCTTTCTCTCATTCCTTACCCTCCTCACTACTTTTCCGCAATGGAATCTGCTTATTCAACATGTTGCCTTGGCTCAAGAATGGGAATTTCCAGAACAGAGCGTACCAAGACTGGGACTATAAGGTGGTTTTAGTTGGTCTGTTGCTGGTCTTACCTTAGTTGGTCAACGCTTGTTAAAGCTGGTTAAGCCGGTAGCATAAGCTGTTGGCTAAACAGATTAACTCTATAGGCTGTTGAACAGCTGGCTTAACTGGTCAACCAGATAAAACCAGCTATAAGTTTTGAAAACTCAGCTTTACTCATAGTCTGCTATATTTGACTGAAGTCTAAAAATAGTATGTTGAAAAACAAAGATTTAAAATTTCTAAATGTCCAGTAAGGGCATTAAAACCAGTAAAACCAGTTACTTAGCTCGGTTCTTTCTACTTGTATGTACGGAGATGCAGTATTACATCTTCCTCCGTGCGATGGCAGAAGCGTGTGGGTGAAGGAGAGAGGGCTTCTCCTCCTCAGCAGCTGTCGAAGCCCACGGCTGTCTCCCAGAGAGACCTTCAGCGCTGCGGAGACAGCCGTGACCTCACTCACAGGCAAGCGCACCCCAGGTTGATTGGTAATCAGCCCAGGTGCTTCCACTTCCTGTCTTCAGGCCCTCTAGAAAGGAACAGTCTGCCGTGTCTTTGAGAAGAGATATCCATGGAGACAGAGCTGCTTAAGAGTGTGTGGGCTTTTTTTCTCAGCCTGCCTATTCTGTTTTTTATTTATTATTATTTTTATTTATTTATTTATTATTAGCCTGTGGGATGCTGTTTTGCAGATTGGTTTGTTTTCTGGTTCTTGTGATTTATTCTGCTAATTTTATTTTCTTTTACACTCCAGACAGCGTGAATAAGCCGTCGGCCATTTTAGAGTGCTTCAGTGTTTGTTATTTTATTTCGATCGTTACTCGGTGCTGTGGTCACGCTTCTCTATTACTGCCATTAATGTCATCACTGAGAGAATATTGATGAGGCAGGGATATATTGTTTGTTTGGTTACCTTTTGCAATGAGATAAACAAAGCTTCAAGGTGGCCATTTGGCTGAATTTTACCTCTTGAGCCTGAGATCCTAAATGCACATGTCTAATGCTGTGTGTACTTATCATTTAGCAGGTTATTGGAGAGGCCTGTATATATTATCTCTTACAGGCAGATTGTCTTGTATTGGTCTTCTTGGTGCAGTTACATACTGTATCACTATATTGCACATTTTAATGAAGTTTTTTTTTTTTGGTGTGGGGTTGGAAGTCATAAGCATTTCCATATGATCTAATAATATTGCAATATTTGAGAGACATTCAAATTGTTGGCATTTAATTACCGGAGTTAGGAAGAGCACAAACTGTAATTTGCACATGATTCTCATGAATACTTAAAATGGTAAAATAATGTTGCTTCAGAATTCTGTCCAAGTATGATTAATGCATAAGTAACCTTCATAGCCTGCCTAAATTATGAATTTAATAAAGCTCAATATCTCAGCTAATAACCCCGCCATTTAGATACCAGAATTTGTAATGATGCCATCTAGCAATCATAGCTAGAAAGCTTTCTGATACAGCTGGAATGTATGCATCTAATAAAGACCTGCAGCCTGATAAACTTAACGAGGAAAGAGCTTGCAAGTACAGCTATTGTCCTATATATTATATAAAATGAATGTCAGTGCTGCAGCAGATGTCTACAGGTTGTGAGCTAATTATTGCAAGTGGTAGAGACTAACGCCCCAATTTCAGTGAGGTTCCCCAGGTACCCTTCCCCAGAAGGTCTCAGTGCTCAAATGCCAGTACCGAACCCAAACAAGACGTGAATAGAATATCATCAACATTGGTTGCTGTTTTTATATAAGACACTTCCTCAGAAAGCTACCTCAGTATATCACATCTCTGATTGATTGGAGAAATGGAGCCTATCACACCGCTCTCAGGAGTGGCTGATTCTCTAGCTGCTGCAGGTCTACTCTGAACTACATAAGACTGCATTTAGGTATAGCGCTGTCTTAGGTATAGCGCAGAACCTGGTTACTTTTGTATGTAAATGTTTATTCTGTTCTCTTTTGTAATCAGGGCTCCATTGAAAAAGAGACCCACATGTGATTTCCCTGTATGAATAAAGCTTAACATTAATGATGTGATTTCCTCTGGTGAGCTGCCATTGTCTCTCCTTTAGATTCCACCGGAAGTGATCTTACTCACCATAACCAATATAAATCATAGTCACCCGTGACTGACAGGGCTGTTATTTTTCAAGCGCATAGGAACATATGCAACGGCACGATTCCCCCACCATTTTAGAGTAATTATCAGTGCTTAAATGCAGTTTCTGTAAGCATTATGAAGATGAATAGCCTTCTTATAATTTTCCATTATGAGTGGCTGTACACATGCAAATGTCTGAAGCAATGGCACTCGAGCCTCCTAGGGGCCCTTAAAACTACATTAATTATGAAGTGTGGGTATATCGCAGCATGACAGCAAACTGCCTAATGAGTTTCTGCTCCATCTTGGTCAGTAAAATGCACATTACACTTTTTTCATTGTCTGCAGCTTTATAATTAGTGCCTTAATGATATAATTCTGAGAAGCAAGGAAACCATGCACATATACCAATTTTATAGTGAAAGTTTAATATATGTATTTTTAAATGCCTAATTTTCCAGTTGGCATGAAATGTATAATTGTCAATATAAAGTAAAAACAATCATTTTAGTTGCTGTTCAGTATATACGTGTATACTAAATGCTTATTTTTGCATTGTAAAAATAACTGGATACACACCTACACATAGGCATAGACACGCAACCTCCAAAATGATGATTGATCAATGAATGATTGATGAAAATGAGCAATGAAGGCTATATAAAATTAACAATGCAATTATTATATTATCTCATGATATCTTTCATACGAATACCATGATATTGTGTGTGTGGTCGTGCTTGTGTGTGTGTGTCTGTGTGTGTGTGTTATGGGTCTGTGTGTGTGTGTATGTGTGTTATGGGTCTGTGTGTGTGTGTATGTGTGTTGTGGGTCTGTGTGTGTGTGTGTGTTAAGCACATAAATAAATGCAGTAATGTAATAAAGAGGAAACAATAAGGCTGTAATACTGCAGTGTGGAGGAGGGTCACACAGTCCGGGCCGTTTAACCGGCACTAAGTGGCTGAATTTAGCACCTCGGTGAGCTCTGGAGAATTGAGCGATAAATCAGAAGATAAAGTCCTGCTATTAATCAGTGTCTCTCTCCTGGTCATACAGGGAGGAGTAGGGGTCTGTTCAGGGGAGAGTGAGGGACAGGTGGTCCCAGGAGGTAGAGGGGTGGGTGGGAGTACTGGCTGAGAATGTCAGGCTGTGTTGTACTGTGCATTTCTGCTGTGTGTGTGTGTGTGTGTGTGCGTGCGTGCATACCTGTGAATGTGCTTATTGTGAGTCAGTACATGTGTGTATACATTTTGTTTTGTGTGTGCGAATGTTTGAATGTATGCATGTGCTTCCGTGTGTGTGTGTGTGTGTGTGTGTGTGTGCATATGTCCTTATTGTTTGTGTGTGCGAGTGTACGTGTGTGTGTGTGTGTGGGAGTGTATGTGTGTGTGTGTGTGTGTGTGTGTGTGTGCATATGTCCTTATTGTTTGTGTGTGCGAGTGTACGTGTGTGTGTGTGTGTGGGAGTGTATGTGTGTGTGTGTGTGTGTGTGTGCATATGTGTGAATGTGCTTATTGTTTGTGTGTGTCATGCGCGTTTGTGCCGGTAGACTTTGTCTGATGCATGACCAGGGGGCTGCTGTAATGTAAATATGACAGGGAAGATTATATACGGGCTGCAGTGTGGTGTATTGCATTGGCAATATGACCAATAGGCCTGTTAAACTGTACAAAATGGCGGCAGAAATGCAAGACATTTACAACTCCGGGAAGGCCCGTTCCTATAAATCCAATCCGCCCGTTCAGTTTGGAGAGAAAATATTGCAGCCTGCTGTTTATGCTAAGCCATGCTGGCTCATCATGTTTCTGGGTTTTAGATTTTACAGCAGGTCAGTAAGACATGTGGCTGGGACTAGAAAGAGAGACGGGGTTGAATCGAGTGCCATGATTCAGCCTGACATGAACTTTAGCAGGAAGATTATTGCAAAGCCCTGGTTGGTTTACACACCACACAGAAGCAATCGGTAAAGTGGGCCTCCGAGCTCTGGCCCTTCAGAAAGGTCCCTGGCATGATATTAAAATACCACAGAAGAAGAAGCTGTGGCCTTTATTCTTCAAAACAGAGGGCTCCAGTGCCAACTCTTTCCTAGGAGTATTGGAGCAGAACAACAGCTGCTGCGTTTTCTTGGAAGTGGAAATATAACATAGATTTTTTTTCTTAGTTGCAAGGACACCCTTGGCCAAGGTGACTTGCAGAGCTTTCTTTTTACATAACAATTAGCATAGCTTCACTTTCAGTGGAAACTTTTAGGGTGAGTGTCCCTTGTTCAGGAGTAAGGCAATGTCCTAATATTCCGGAAAGACATATGTCAGGTTAGGTATGCTCCGGCTCTTGCCCTTGACCAAGGCACTGGCCTCAGAACTGGAGTTTGTCCCTGGGTGCTGCACTGTGGCTGCCCACTGCTTCTAAGTAGCTAGGATGGGTCAAATGCGAATTACCCCACAGGATTAAATAAAGTATGCGTTATATTCAAACACACAACCCACTGGATAGAGATCATTTTCCTCAACCTCTGTGCTCTGGCTCCTGGTTGCTCTAGTATTGCATGGAAGCTGTGGTCTCGACCCGATTTGAGTATGTTCAAATCCTAAAACACCTTTTTTGCTGGTCTGAAATTAGTTTACTCATTTTTTTCTTTGAAATATAAAAACATACCTTCTAGTCTACTTCTGGTAAAACCCTGAATGGGCCGCTGCTCAGTGGAACAACTGTCCCCAATAAGAACCCGAACTGTGATGTCGATGCAGAGAACTTAAATTGTTAATCGCATTGAATTTGTTTAATCTCTCCCAAACTCCCGACATTATTATACAGCGTCTGATCATCAGCCTCTGCCTTCCAGCACGAGCAGTTTCTTCTCTTTTTCCCACACATCTAAAAGTTTACATTTTGTACGGCGCAGTTGCAGCCGTGGTGTTGCGACCTCTTTGATTCTGGTGGGGTAGTTATTTTGTGTTGTAAATGAGGCTGTGGTAGTCGCTATTCTGCACGGAAGAAGAAAGACAAGTCATTATCAGCTTCCTGGTGTCTCTGTGCTGCACTCTCTCTCACTCTCAGTGTGAGGTTATACAAGTGACCTTTTGTTTTCTTTCTTTATTCTCGGCGAGCATCTTTTAAAAGGACACAAAAAGAAGCTCTGGCAGAGACTGGTGGCGCGAGATGGTGATTATCGCCGGGAATAAGTACAAAGTGTGTGTTTGTCATCGGCAAGGTCGTGATGCTGATTCTCACTGAGGTTTCGTGTAATAAGTAATAAATACCGGGATGTATTCATGGGTGCTATCAATCCATCACCTTCCCCATTTGAGATGATGATGTGTCTGTGTGTGTACGTGTGCAGCATGCGTGTGTGTGCATGCACAGTGTGTGTACTGTAGGTGTGGGTGTGTGGGTGTGTAGTGTAGCACAATTATTTGTGAAATGTTGTATACTGTGTTTAGGTTATCACAAAGATTGAGCATTGCATTTATCACTGACTCTGGTACTATGGTGAGCAAACAGTGTGTTGCTGTAGCTGAGTCTGTAGGTACAGTGTTTTGATTAGCTTTTATGTATAGAGCTTTGGTTGCATATATGCTGTAATCTCAAAATGCAGGCAGAGATGGTCAAGAGGTTCAGCGGTTTTTCAGACCAAATGTCAGAATGGGGAATAAATGTGATCCAAGTGACTTTGACCATGAAATCATTGTTGATGCCAGACAAGTTGGTTTGAGTATCTCAGAAACTGCTGATCTCCAAGGATTTTCACACACAACTAGTGGATAGGCTGCAGCAACAGAAGTCTAAAAAATAAGTCTAAAAAATGCCTAATAAAGTGCTTGCTGAGTATACACTGCATGTATATTGCTTATTATCTCCAAGGCAGTGGACCATGTTTAATATGCCTGACATATTGTGTACAGTGTGGCCTCGATACGATAAAGGATAAAACCTGTCGCTTATCAAAGGAGCTAATAGGGACTTGGTGTCCCTGACTGCTCCTGGTCGGCTGACTGAGAGGGTCTCATGAAAGCAATTACAGCTCACTTCTGTTTACAATAATCATTGCTGATTCATTGTTTGTTTAGCTTAACTACAACCGCATCAGCGTTCACGGCTCAGACTGAAGTGTTTTCCGTGCCTTAGAGCGACTGACAAAGAGCACTCCTTGTTCTGCTGTTGATAAGGTGTCTGCTGGAGCTGGGTTTTGTAAACGCTCCTCTCTGTTGTTTTGAATCAGGGACGGTGGCTAGAGGCTGTCTCAGCGGCTCGTAAAACACACTCCTTTTCACCGTCTACACATCTGACACACAGACGCCAGACCGGAGTGCCTGTCTCTACAGTGAACCAGGGAGTCCCCGATGACCTCAATTCACCACGCTTGTGTACACAGATAGGTAACATCCATAAAAGGCAATTTCCCCTTCACCACTTGCCTGAAATTGAGGCTTAGCACAAAAACCTCCTCTCGTTTATTAACCCCCCCAATTTTCAGTTGTTATTCTTGGTTTATCGTTTCTTTGAGTGTACGCTGTTTAAAGCTAATGATATGCCATTACTTTACTACTGCATTCTAATTAGGAAAAAAGATATTCAAATCAGTCAATGGTGATGCTCTCCAGGAGCTGCAAATGAGGGGAAAATGTTGAAAATGATATTCCAGGTAAAAAGGGCATCATGGGGCGGTGTAAAATGCTGTTTTCCAGAACTCTATTCAGTAATGGGTTTAGCAAGCCGCAGGACCTTCGCGTGGAACAAAAACCCAAATGTAAAATTTAGAGTAGGGCATTAAAAGACGCACTTCAAACGAGTGCACCCGGCATTTGCGCATTAAAAACATTTTGTCACATGCGACTGCCTCGGCACTCCTCTCTCTTGGAGGGTGTTGGAAGCTGCCATTGTGATCTTTCATTAAAGCGCGCTGTTGAGCGCACTTAAAACCTCATATGATACCGAACGTGACCAGTCTCCAGTGTGCGATTGATGTGGTTCCCCGCATCCTTTGATAGCCGTGTCACTCTCGCTGGGGCCAAATCTGCAGTCACGCTGTTGAACCCCTGCCAGGCTACGCAGATGGAGATGTTTTTCATATGACGCTCCTTGCTCCTCACAGAGAGGCAGACCCCAAACCGGTGAGAGTGGGAGAGGGGTGTCGATGGGTTATTGACCACTGTCGGTGTGTGGCCTGCATACTGAAAGGCTCCCCTCCTGTGTCTCTCTCTCTCTCCCTCTCTCTCTCACTCCCTCCCCCTCCCTCTCTCTCTCACTCCCTCTCTGTACATGGGTGCATATTGACAAAGCAAACTTGAAACATACATGTGTAGAACAGTACGTAAAAGTAAAACATGAACAATTCATACTACTTGTAATTATAATTAGAGCTCTCTTTCGGTCTCTCTCTCTCATCCCCTCTCTTCCTCTGTCATCCCCCTCTCTCCCTCTCTCTCTCACCATGACCCACACTGCCTGTACTCTAGCTCTGTTGCCAAGGCCTCATGATCAATCACTCCAGGGCTGGTTATTCTGCACACCGTGTGAAGGGCACCAGCAAGACTTGCTATGTGTTCCATTAACAAACACCCCCCAGCCACAGTTAACAAATGCTACCTACTCTTACAGAATATAGGCCTTACAAAATATGGGCCTAAAACATTCTTCCAGTGTCTTTGCTGTCATTACACACAGGAGTGAAATGGTAAGGACCAGAAAAAGCGCATAAAATATGTTTATTCCTCCCCTCCCCCCTCTGCTTTCATAGGCATTGCTATAAATAATATTCTTATTGTGTGTCAGATAATATGCCAGTATACAGTATGTATTATTCTGCGAAGATGGAACCTATTTGTAGTTAGCTCGTGTTTCCTGCTGGATTGCAGAATTTGAGACACAGCATCAACTTTGCTGGAAAAACTGTGCAGTGTAAGAACCACAGAAGCTCTGTGGTAAGAACCAAACAAACTCTGATGCTTTTTCCACTCCGCTTTCACATTCATGGGGTGGAAAAATACCCCTCTTATCATGCTGCTAATTCCAGATATCAGCATTTTGCTATTTTTGTTTTTCCAAAAAATAGAGAAATGAGCCCTGGCCTTGGTAATCACAGACCTGTACTTGGAAAGTTTTGACAGCTATGACAACTCATCAACTCATGCCCGGAATGGCAGTGGAAATTTTATAAAAACATGGTGAAATATCTCATGGCAGATGCACTGAAGATTCTGTAGCTTTTTCTGTTCGTTTCACCCCGCAATGTCACAGTATATAGTGTGTGCCTACAGTATGCCCACACACATATGGCCAATATCAGGGATATGCAAACCAGCCCCTCCAGAGCTGGAGTACTGCTGTTTATTCTACCCCTTCAAGCAAGACTGACTTAAACCTGGGAGCATTAATCCATCAATTAATTATCAGGTAGAAAATAAAACCAGCAGTGTATCCAAAGAAAAAAAAGCAGTTTCCCAGCTTGAACTTAAACAAGTGAGGTTCCTTAATCTGTACATGGTGCTGCTGAATCACTTTGAATGTTCAGTTTAGTGTGAAGCTCCATCCGCTGCTACACAGTAAAATGTCTGGTTTTAATTCAACTCTTACATATAAGTACATATGAGCACTATAGGGACTCTAAGAGTTGATTTAACATTGAACAGAAGATGTGTATGTGTGTGCTTAAATGTGGGACCAAACTGAGTGACCACAGGACTGCGAAGCACAATTTTGGCGGTGCGAAGAAGGTCGCAGATCAAATTCCAAATTTACACTGTAGATTATCTTCACTGTAATAGTATGACCATTCGCGTAAGCCACTGGATTTCATTAAGCTGAGAGACTTAGTCTGAGTTTATCTTATTTAAACAAAGCCGGTGAGATAATAGCCCGAGATATCAGATAGCGGACATAATGCCTTCTGTTTTTGAGGGGAGTGCGAGTGGGAGTTCCTTTTTCTAATCCACATTTTTGATATCGTCTTCCTCGTCAAACTGAGAAGAACACCCTTATCTGGGCCTCTACTGTCCCTCACTGTGCCATGTGCACACACACGAACACACACAGGGCCATGTTATGAAAGTTTCAATGCCACAAACCAAAAAGGGAAAAAAAAACTCAAAAGGAACTGAAACCTTGAAACCTGAATACAGAAATAAAGCAACAGGACTTCCATTCTCATAGCTAATAACTGACATTTTCCTTCATTCTTAGAAAAACACACACACTGGATTGTGTGAGGTGTTCAGCTGCTATTATTTTTTGATACATGCCAACTGTTCCCAGGTTGGGAAAGAACACCTTCTAGATGGTTTATAATAGTTCTCTGACTGGAGAAACTTAGTTATGTAGTTCAATAACCAACTTAGAGGTGCTATGTTCTTACCTGATCTATGAAAACATCAGAAGTATATGCAAGTTTAAGTGCATGAGCCTAGTTGTGAAATGAAATGAAATGAAAATTTGTCCTTAACTAGGGCCCACTGTAAAATGAATGAATTAAACTTTAACAAAAGGCTAAAGATTATCATTTGCCAGCTTATGGCAGTGTCCTCTTCAGTGAAGAACTGTTAATAAAATCTTGGTTTGAATAAGAACACAATCCATTTATGAGAATATACAAAAAATATATATATATAAAAATAAAACAAACTCCGAGCCACTCCAAGGTATCTTGGACCCCACCTCACAATAAGCACTACTTCATTTGGATAATAATTGATACTATTTGAAGCCAAGGTAGGCTTCCTTTATTTGCCATTTTTGGGCAATCCAGATTTGCTGCTTGAGGATATTGGCTAAAATAGGATCAATCACTTCTCTAA
Organism: Conger conger; assembly: GCF_963514075.1. Classification (NCBI taxonomy): domain Eukaryota; kingdom Metazoa; phylum Chordata; class Actinopteri; order Anguilliformes; family Congridae; genus Conger; species Conger conger. Next base: position 19,770,026 of record NC_083773.1, on the reverse strand, counting down.
CTTGTACACCCACAGTGATGGTTTTGAGGGAGTGTTTGAAAGCATATAGAGTGATGATATAATTTTACTGATTAGACTAGCTATCTAAAGTGAAAATGCATTCAGAAATGTTGGACCTAAAATTTCTTAATCTTGTCTTGATGTATGCACATTTATATTTAACCCAGAAACTAGACACCAGATGGTCTCTCTCTGAGTTGTATTTCACTTTTAAAAACTTGCCAGTTGGTTCGCTGTGTCACAATTTTCCAGGCACCACTCACAGACGCCTGTGTTTATTCCGTTTTATCGACGTGCTTCCAGAAAAGGAAGTGTATCATTACATGAACCGACCAATGGGAGGCGCTGCTTCTGCCAGAAGCACCAACAATGCCCCAGCTTCTGTGCATTTTCCCCTACACTTCATATTCAAAATGTCATGAACATAATGAGTAAAAACAGAAGGATGTGTGTTCCGCCATGTTCTATTTCTGTCCACAAAATTAACGGAAAGAGTTTTCTTTGAGAGTTTTATGAGATTGGAAGTCATATTTATGGCACTGATTTTCATATGCATTTCATAAGCGTTTATGGTGCTGTTCCTTGCTTCACTTGTTTGCATATTGAGCTTAGATTGACAACTCTGCTCTAAAATAACTACCCTGCCCCCTCCTTGGCTGTAGTTTCAGGCTGGCCATCTTGCAGTGGGTGATGTGAGATAAGGGAGAAGTTTGGCAATAAAAGCCTTTTCCTGTGATGTGGGCAGATGAGGCGGTGTGACTTTCTGCGTAATATGGTCTGATAACACATTTTGTCAGTGGATTTGAATAATCCTAGCATTATAGACTAAGTTTCAGACTAAATTATACTTGCTTTCCCCCCCTTACTTTTAAAGATTACCGGGGTCATTGCTTTGCACCCAAGCCTACTTAATGTTATTAAAATCCAGTTTAAACAGGAGAATGGTCACCCACTAAAACGGCAATAACAGGCCATCTAGTTATGCAAACATTGTAAATCACATTGAAACCCACTGTTCATTTCATAACCTTCTCAATTCTCCAAAGCACTTCTCTTTAGCACGGCAAATAAACATACTAGTGCAAATGGTCTAATGTGCCAATCTACTGAAAACACTGAAGCCAGTGTTGCTGATACAGAGGTACTGAGCACTCATGATGAGAACTCTGCAACTAACAGATTTCCTCAACTGCAGTTTAACACTCTACTAAACTAATGCACTGCTAACCAAAACACTCAATCTATCAATCTGTCAATCTATCACCATGAACCTTTCTGAAATGTGATTAGTTGTGCTCTCTCTCTCTCTCTCTCTCTCTCTCTCTCTCTCTGACACACAATCACACACACACACTTCTAACACTTTTTAAAACAAGCCTGTCGTCAGCAGCGCTCCAGTGAACTTAAATCCAGCCGTCCTCTCACCTGCTCAGCAAATGGAAATGTGTGTGTATCTGGTGTGGGTGTGTGTGAGCACCTGAATGTGTGTGTGAGAGAGGAGGCTGTGCTTGTGAGGCAGAGAGGAGAGGGCCGTGTGTGTGTGTGTGTGTGTGTATGTGTGTGAGTGAGAGGTGGCTGCTGTGTGTGTATGAGAGAGTGAGAGTGTGTGTGAGAGAGAGGAGGGGGCTGTGTGTGTGTGTATGTATGTGAGAGGGAGAGAGAGAGAGAGAGAGGAGGCGGCAGTGTGTGTGTGTGCGTGTGTGTGTGTGTGTGTGATAGTCACCTCTGAGCCCCGGACGTGACAGCAGCAGACAGAAGCAGTGAAAGTGCAGCTCTGGCTCCAGTGTGTACTCACCGGGGGGGAGAGGGCAGTGGTGAACCCAGGTACCTCACTCCTGTGGTTGGGTGCAGGGGGGCCTCCAGGTCCCTGCTAACGCCCCGTCCGATAGATAATCCCAACTGGGGGTGTTTTACGGGCTCTGCTGATGGCTGGAGGCTCAGTTCTGTGTTCTTCCCACGGGCAGCGTGCTTGGAGTCTGCCGTCGCCTTCATGCGAACTGCTCTGACTAAAGAGGAGAGAGGGAAAAAAAGGAAAAACTAAAAACAAAAAAAGAGAGAAAAAAAACCCAGAAAGGCAAATGTGCTTCACTGAAGGATTTTATAATCAGTGCTGGTCTCCACCCCCACTTGCCTATCTCCCCGCCTCCATTGTTATAGCAACAGCCAATCGCAAGGTCACATTATACGAGACTGCTCTCCCCAGCTCTGCAGTGCATAAGTACTTCTCACTTTTTAACAGCTTATATCTCATGCATGTGTGTGTGTGTGTGCCTGTACGTGTATATGTGTGTGTATGTGTGTGCACCTGTGCATGTGTGTGAGTGTGTGTGTGCGCCTGTACATGCGTGTGTGTGTGCCTGTATGTGTGTGTGCGTGTACATGTGTGTGTGCCTGTATGTGTGTGTGTGTGTGTGCCTGTATGCGTGTGTGTGTGTGTGTGTGCCTGTGTGTGGGTGTGTGTATGTGTGTGTGCCTGTGTGTGGGTGTGTGTATGTGTGTGTGCCAGTGTGTGCCTTTATGTGTATGTGTACATGGCTTGTGCTGCTTCTGAAAGGTGTTAAATTAGCTGTTGAAATGCTGCTCTGGATTTTGTACTGCCGGTTTGTCCAGAGCTTGCTTTAGCTGTCCTCTTTCAGGAAGAGTGAAGTGCTTCTTCACTGTGGTCTGTGGTGGTGCCGGAAGACTTTCATAGAAAATAAATAGAGTGCCATCTGTCAATTTCAATTGAAAATATGCAGCATACAGTATGTGAAATATGTTGTGTGTGTTGTGTGCGTGTGTGTGCGTGCATATGTGCGTGTGTGTGGGTGTATGCATGTGCGCATGTGAAGGGGGTTGGGGGGGGGTCAATAATGGAAACAATAATAATAATCAATGAACCCCAGAAACTCAAAGATAGCTACCATTAGTTAACATCAGCTAGGTATATTATAGTAGCTAGCTCGTGAAAGTACTTAGCTTGTGAAGTTATTAAATTAGTGTTACCTATAAAATTCTTTAAGAAAAATGTCCCTTCTTGCCTCGCTAATCCTGAATAGCTGACAATCTTCAGTTGTCATTCTGTGTGTTACTTACTGACAACATGGATATTGCTGGATTTATGACTGGTGCTCCTGGATAAAAATAAAAAAACACTTGGCCTTGAGCCTCCTGTTGCATTCCCAACCCTGGCAGGAGTGTTTGTGTGTGTGTTTGTGTGTGTGTCAGGGTGCATAGGTGTGTGTGTGTCAGGGTGTGTGCGTGTGTGTGTGCACGGTGAATAGCTGCATGTCTGTGTGTTTATGTGTGTGTGCCACATTGATGTGTGTGTTCACGGTGAATAGCTGCATGTCTGTGTATTTATGTGTGTGTGCCACATCGGTGTGTGTGTGCAATTAATAGGTGTGTGTGTGTGTGTGTGTGTGCGGCGAATAGGTGTGTGTGCGCATCTGCATGTCTGTGTGTTTACATGTCTGTGTATTTGTGTGTGTGCGCCACATAGGTGTGTGTGTGTTTGTGCTGTGAATAGGTGTGTGAGGTGAATAGGTGTGTGTGTCTGTGTCTGCATGTCTGTGTGTGTGTGTGTGGTGAATAGGTGTGTGTGTGTGTGTGTGTGTCTGCATGTCTGTGTGTGTGTGTGGTGAATAGGTGTGTGTGTCCGCATGTGTATGCATGTGTGTGTGCTGCGAATAGGGGTGTGTGTGTGTGTGTCTGCATGTCTGTGTGTGTGTGTGTGTGTGGTGAATAGGTGTGTGTGTGTCTGCATGTCTGTGTGTGTGTGTGTGGTGAATAGGTGTGTGTGTGTCTGCAAGTCTCTGTGTGTGTGTGCGCTGTGAATAGGTGTGTGTGGGCGGCACGCATGCCTACTGCCATATGAACTGCCTCAACTTTCAGAAGATTTCAATTAAACTAAGTTCTGGGAGGGCACACTGTTTTGTGGGAGTGCAGAATTTGGAGCTTACCTCTGGGAACATCCAGGACCTTTGGCTGTCTGGCTGTGCATGGTATCAGGCAGAGCAGATACAATGCTGTCTGTGTCTGTACCGTTGATACAGACAGAATGATCTGTATTTGGGACAGGGGGAGTGTTAATTCAACCCAGAGGGTTGGGGTTCATCAGCTGATCATTATAGCACTATAATTTAATATATGCAGCTGTCAATGTGTTGAGAACTGCATTAAAACATGTCTTATTGCGCCCATAAAATTACTGTCATTTTGTTTCCCCATTTAATGCTTGCTGTTTCCACTAATGTCATATTTTTTGTTTATCATATTTTATATTTTATATTTCTATGAGATGTCTTCCAAACATCTTTGGTCACCTTTGAGAATAACAGAATATCTGTGAATTATCTGTGCATTTGCATCTGGTATTTGTGTTTGAGCACACGCACACGCACACACATACACACACATTACATTACATTACATTACATTACATTATTGGCATTTGGCAGACGCTCTTATCCAGAGCGACATACAGTTGATTAGACTAAGCAGGAGACAATCCTCCCCTGGAGCAATGCAGGGTTAAGGGCCTTGCTCAAGGGCCCAACGGCTGTGCAGATCTTATTGTGGCTACACCGGGATTAGAACCACCGACCTTGCAGGTCCCAGTCATTTACCTTAACCACTACGCTATTGGCCGCCCACACACATACACACAGGAACACCATGTACTTTGATATTTTACACAGAACAGTTTCATTATCCAGTATTATTCACCATCATCCACCTCTTCCCCTCCCACCCTACCAACATGAAACTAAACCTTGAAACTCCAGCAAAGTTGGGAAAAACAGAAATAATTGACCTTATTATCTTGCGGTGGAAGAACAGAAGGTCCAATAGAAGAATGACATGAAAGCTGAAGAGCACAGAAACACAGGAAAGTCATTAAAGAGGGACTGGAGGTGGCCCATGCCACCTGCGACACAGGATCAATGAGAATAATCCCCGTCGGATCTTTCCAGAACCGTTCAGCCTGGGTGGAGGAGCCACGGGTTACAGACTCATCCTGCACAGATGCCCTGCGATGTGTCATCATGCAATCTTTAATCTCTTAACTCCTCTTCAGCCTCGAAGAGAGGGATCGGTCCTGCATATTGCTCATAACTCATAAAGGCCTTGCAATATACAGGTGGATTTTATCCCTCATTCTTTTTTCTAATCAGTCTTAATCGGTAATCCTTAGGGTTTAGGGCATTTTTTGAACTCCCTCGGATTGTCTTCTGTCACTGAAAGACGGGAAGGGGTTGGGCAGAAAAGCATCCAAACACCTCCAGGGTCTAATGGTGCAGATAGTCACCTTCCTGCTTCAAGCATCATTGTTCTCTGTCTTTAAAGTTTTCCACTTTCGATTGTAAGTCTGGGCTGGAACTGTATGTACAATGTGTGTCCATTATCTCTCCATTATTGTGACAGTATTTTCAAATCAAGTATGTCCTCATGCTGGGTATCCTGTGCTGTAAAAGTGTAGAGCTCTATGGTCTCGGTTGAAATCTCACTTTGCCAGTGCCTACTGTGGCCAGCAGCCCTGTAGGGGTGGTGCGTAATTGGCTTTGCATCACCCAAGGCCTATATCGGAAGGGTGCAGTTGGTGGAGATAGTGTTCATTGCTGACTGTCCGGATGCCTGTGGCTTGCTTTGCGTATGTGTATGATTGGGTCTCCTCCACCTCCTCTCAGCACAGCAGAGCTTGTGGCTGTGGTGTGAATAGTAGCAGCTAGCTGCATAGCCGCAGGTTGCCTTCATTTTCCATATGAGCAGGCTTGTACAGTTCATAAATTCCACATTCCAAATTTGGGTTGGATTCTGTATGTCCTTCTTAGGGTATCATTTGCTGTGAGTTCCAGTCTTCATTTGGCTTGAAACGAAATGACAGGACGGGGATTCATTCAGTCTTAAACAAATCCCCTTTGTGTTCTTTTGTGGACGTTGGCTGACAACAGATGCTCTACAGCACAGTGATGGCATCACGCTGGGTTGTGTGATGTTTACTGCTGAAATTGGACTGATTCTATGGAATAGTAAGACAGCCTTTCAGCACTTCTGTGCCAATGCAAGTCCCTCTGTCTTCTTTATAGAGTCCAGGGACGGACAGAAAGGGGTTGTCACAAGCTAGCATTGGTTTGGGAGCAAATATTATGCTTTTAATGCGATCCTGTCCGCACGTTCTTCAGCTCCTGGGCTCAGTCCAGACTCCCTGAAGCAATTTAAAGTCATCATGGTTACTGCAAACAACTTTTATATATTTTTAAAAATATTAAAAAGAAAGTTTACAGTCCCAGTCACTAAGAAAAGAAATGTACGAAATGTACCTACTTCTTTCTGTTTCTCGGCAACAGAAATGCAGCGATCTCACAGCACTGGAATTTCACAGCGTTCCCACCTGTTTTTCTATGGAATATATATGTGGGGCTTTACTTTCTGTGTCAACTGTTTTTCAGTATCCATTTTATCTTTGAGTGTACCAGTTATTTTGTGCCAGGGGCTAGTTAATTTCATTTGCAGCTGAGATTGTGTGGGAGCAGAGTGTCTCCGCAGTCCCAGACAGAAACCAATCTAGCCTGTCCGTGGGTAATTTGCTTGTGCTTTTTTGTAGGAGAAATCAATCTCAGCAGGGGGCTGAAACTCGCCTCCTGCCCAAGGAAGGTGACATTAAATAGGACGGAGGATGGAGGGGGAGGGGGGGTGTTGTGGTTCTGAAGGAGGGCCTGTGAGGATGTCTGTAATAATCCTTGGGTCCTGCTCATCACCTCAGTACACCTGCACAGTGCATTCTGTGAAAATCCTCTTCAGTTTGTATCGCAATCATTAATTCATGTACATTTTCCTGACTAAGGATGTTGCATTTATTGAGGACATTGGCTGAACTCAAGAAACATATCTCAAAGTGCAAGGGGAAATGATGATGATGCCTTCTCCTTACGCATGTGGCTGGGCGTGGGGTGGCAGGGACGATGCTGTGTTTAAAGCCGTATGTTTGTTTCAGTTGAACAGTTTATGTGACAGGCATCCCACCTCCTCCGGAAGGTCCTGGAGCCTCCCAGAATTTACGACCTGCTACTGCATACCTGTGAGTGGTCAGAAATCTGAACTTTGAAATCTGCGCCATAGGTGGAAGAGAGGTTTAGAAACGTGCTTTATCCTGCCCCGAACTGACAACAGTCGGAAATAGAAGAACAGCAAACTGCCCCCGCCCCGGATTTCGTAATTTAACCTGCAGCTGTCCCTGTTTACCCGGAATGCAGAGTATAGGCTAAATGCTATGATGAACCGAGTGTCTATTGCTGTGCAGGATTTCAGCTTCTCTTGTACTGTATGCAGCTATTGCCTGGAGCTTCCTAATCAGCACCGTATTGATGTTGTCAATCAAACATCGCTCTTTGCTATACTGGGGTAGGAGATGCAACAGGTTTGACATGGCTTTTGTCTGGTTTCTGGAGTGTGGGCTGTGCAGAGACATTTTGAGTGAGGGGGAAAAAAGTGAGAAAAGGGCACACCAACATAGTCATGACACCCAGTTATTGTACAGAATAGTATATTACTAAAATTAATGAAATCAAATTTTATTAACTTTTATTTTGCACGTTGGGTACTTGGGGTAAAAAGAGTAGGTAATTGGGCTCTGCACATGCCTGTGGGGGTGTCAGTTTCATTGCTCAGCATTGCGTGTAATCCTGGAAATAAACAAAGTTTTAGGATTTAGAAAAAAATTTAAATAAATGAAAGTTTTCAAGAAAGCTTTGTAAGAACTATTCAAAGTCCAAGGAAGAGCAAGGAGTGCTGGACAATCCACTGACCTCAACCCCATTGAATATGATTATGTGTGTGGATAACCCAGTGGATAATGGGGGCGCTTGAAGACTGACAAAACTGCCAAGCATTCTGTAACATCACAAAATGCTCTTTGGAACATTGTCAAATAATGCTGGGATAACATTAGAAATAATGCAAATAGAAGCATTTCCACTAGTGGTCTCAGGCTTTTGGACCCCACTGTCGGCTGTGGGGGCCCCTGTGTGTGCTGGCCTTTGCAGCGTATCGCCTGCTTAAGATTGTTGTTTTTCTATTCTTTCATCATTTAAGCTTGTTAACACAGTGCAGGTCTGGCTCATTATCATTTCCTTTGTCTTTGTATTCTTCATTACCTCCCAAATTGATTAGTTTTAATTGCAATGTGTTCAATAGGCTCCTACCTTTTATCAGTTAGGAGCCTACTGATTCACCTCTTTGATCAATTTGATGATTTATTTCATTTTTTATGTAATCATTTACAATATAGCACAATACGTACAATGTGAATGTGGCACTTTTATTTATCATTATTTTTTTATTTTGCATTGTTATTTCTGGTATAATGTACCACAAAATGGTAAATAATCTAAACATGAAATGCGTAATTAATAAAAATGAACAGCTGGCTAGAATTCTGGGATTTAAACTGCGGTTGGAATGAAGACCAGTGTATACAGCGCTCCCCAGGACCTAGTTTGCGTAGCTCTGTTGTCTTGAACACGGAAAGCTAACTTTCACACCCAAAACCACACATCAGCTTACTGTACATCTCACATAGAAACCTGTGGGCCCGTTTATGAATCTTGTGAGTTAAGCTCATCGGTTTCTGAGATAGCTGCTTTGACCGGAGGGCAGGTTCTGCAGGGAATGATGTGTTCTAAGAGTTTCTAGGTCATCTAAGGTTATATTGGTGCAGAGCTTCCCCAGTTGGTGCTTCGAGGCAGGCTCCTTGAATGAAAAGGTGTAGCTGAAAGGAATTCATAATCCAGTTTGATTGAAAATAACTTTTATTTTTTATCTTTTGGATTTTCTGATGTGAGTTCACAGCAGATTTTATCAGTTCAGTCTGACAGCAGGACATATATTGGCAGTTCCTGAGGTTAATTTAAGGGTAGTCTGATAGTAAGATTGCTATGTGATTGTCAAACTTATTGAATGCAGAGGGCAGTGTGCACAAATGATTCAATCGAAATGACAAATTAAAAAAGTTCTGAATGATGTAACGGTTTTTCTAAATTAATTTGAAGCTGTTAACTGAAACTAATTTGCTTTTTTGAAACTATAGCTATACTATATAAAAACTATAACATTACAGTGACTCAGGAGGTAAGAGCAGTCATCTGGCAGTCAGCGGGTCTGAAGGTCTATGAGCTGATTGGTGCCTCACATGGCAGCCTTTCTCTGTTGTTGTTGTTGTGTGTGTGTGTGTGAGTGTGTGTGAATGTGAGGCATTAATTGTAAATCTCTTTGGGTAAAGTATCTACTGTAATGCACAGTGAATGCAGTCCATTTATTTACCCACTGCAAATCAAAGAGGGTTTTCCACTGCCTACGATGATGAGCCCTTCACCACCACCCTGGTAATTAGTCTGGACACGGTTTACCTGCTGTGAATTGCGATTGTCATTCACAAACAGGTGGCTAAACATAGCAATCTCAGTGAAACATATTTGTGGTTTTAAGTTGGTGAAACGTTGTCTAGGCATTCTGGGGAAAACGTGGCTAAAGTTGGTTAAAGTTAAACATTTTACTAGGTTGTAGCCAGGCTATATCTGGGTGAGTTATATTGGACTTAGACTAATCCATTTATGTAAAAACGTCTCTGCATCCCTCTAAACCCCTAGATTCCAGCTTTTGCTCAGTGGGGTGCGATCACAATTTTTGACCTGTGTTGCACAAAGTTATGCATGGATCTGAGAAAGAAAAATGAATCTGAGCTAATATTTTTTCTGGGTGTTTCTCTCACATCGGACCACTGACTGCACAATGATATTATTGTCTTTCGAGACATAAACCACACAGCGATTCCCAACAGGAAGGTTTATTTTGGAAGAAGGTTCGGTGCCTCCTGAAGGTTACTGAAAATTAGATTATACCGAACACCTGCTCTGCATCTCATTCCAGTGGAAAAACTTGCTTTTGGATCAGCTTACTGTGCATTGGGGACAGCTGTCAACTTATGTACCTGTGTCTTCACCTTTACCTCTCATGGAGCAGGGTGGACTCACCTTTAACCCTTTGACCCTTTGGTTTTTTGGAATGTTTCTTCTGCCCAAAGCTTCTAGAACACTAAATAGTCTAGAACTCAGTGTTCTAGAACACCACTGCTTTCCATTACCAGTGAAGAACATTCTAATCACATATTTGTGACCTTTGTGACACATGCTGGAGCTCATGATTGTTCTGGGGACATGAAGCTTTCAGAATCACTCTCTCTTGCTTGGTAATCCACAGTCGTTCACTTTCAAATACCTTTTAGACATTTCCCAGAAAGCAAATAATATCTGTACATACAAAATCTTTTTTTTTATTTCCCCTGATAATTATGCAATGTGCTTGTAAATAGCAATCCCTACAACTGTTTATTCTGATGATATAAAATAGACTCTCCGGTACCATGGCAGATTTCGACAGCATTTTTCACCTTGAATGCCTTTTGAGAATTATTTAATCAGCGTGCTCACAACATTATATAACAACAGGAGATAAATTAATAGCGGGAGATGATTTGTATGCATGGTGAGGAGGGACTGCACTCGTGGATGCTCTGAAATGGCACCTTCCGTTAGTATTGCACAGCAGGACGGGTGGGGAATGCTGACCCTCACCGCCATCACCCTCCTCCCCGCTTCAACAGTATCGATTTTCTCTTTTTTTCCTCGAGAATTGGCAGGTGCTGTGTTTGTCTGGGGATCAGGGAGCTCTGGTGAGGAATGGTAAGCGAGAGGTTTATGTAAACTCTGCCCTGAGTGAAATGCATTAAACAAACTGTTGGTCCTCTGTCGGTTTCGGCAAGCACAGCCCATAAATAGAACTGGGACCCAGGTCTATAAGCAGCTGATGATGAATTAATTGCCCCGCTGCCAAAACAAATCCAAATGGCCCCCGGTAGGACCTGGCTTAATGGAGACAGCTCCCAGGAGGCAAACGGCCCAATATTGAACTGTTGAAGATAAAGTTGACATAAAATATGGAAGTTTCTGGGCCTTGACTGATGTAACACATTTCTGTTTATCAGAGCAGAATGAAAACTTTTCTTCCCACTTTGAGGCGAATGGAGCTGTTGCAATAATTATATTGGCAGAGAACATGATTTTTTTTTAAATCAAGTCTTAATAACTGCCTCAGGTCATGAGAATGTTTTATATTTTCTTTCCATCTGTCCATATGCATTTATGCATTTAACTGTTGTTAGCGCGGCTGTCTTAGCCTGGGAGTGTTATTTATTGTTTGTTTATTGTTTATTATTTCCAAGTATGCTCTAGTTTATACAGTACCATCTTATATTGTATCTAGTGCTTCACTGCAAAAACAAAAAGAAAAAAAATGATCTCATATTACTTTCCTGCAAAATAATATGAAAATATTGTCATATAGGTAAGACAGTTCATTTCAAGATTTGCCAATGGAATAAGAACATTTCACTTGTCAAGCAAGTCTCATCCCAAGATTTGCCACTGGAATAAAAAATGTTCATGTGTCAAGCAAATCTCATCTCAAGATTTGCCAATGGAATAAGAAATTCTCATGTGTCAAGCAAACACTAACTTAAAACAACCAATATATTTTCTACTTGAGAGAAAAAAATAAGATCTTAAGTCTTATTACCAGACTAATATCCTTGTTAAGACGATCATGTTTTGCAGTGTAGCTCTAGGTACAAATAACATATTATTAGCTATGTTCATTATACAAGTCATTTGTTTTATGTACTGCTAGTATGCAATATTTCATTCGAATTAGCAAATCTAGATTCTCTATCACACAAAATATCTGACTATGCTAAATATACAATAGTCGGCATGTCATGCTACCATATAACAAAACCCAGTGGGACAAGTTTGGAGTTGAAGTTTGTTCTGCTTTTGCATGAAAAGAAGTGAGATTAATGCCACGGTGGTATACTGTACGTGATCAATCTGCAAGCTGCATTAGGAGATTGTGGGGGTGATTGACTTTAGTCTGAGCAGGTACTGCGTGTCTGTCAGGGTTTGGTGCTCAGGTGCGGAGAGAGTGGGTCTAATGAAGAAATGAAGTGTGTTTGAGGACCTGCGGTCTGGTTAATATTTAACGAACAAACAGTGTGGGGAACCCGGCTTCAGTGCCTGCTCCGCTTGCTTAAGAGCGATCAGGAGCTTTTAATAGCGACTTCAATTTAGGAGCGTGGAGATAACAGCCTGGCGCTGAAACGTCTCTCTGAGGTCGTTCACCTGTAGGCCTGCTTAACCCCGGATATATGGAGCGGCTGTGCAGAATGCTAGCGGGTTCTGAGAATGCCATAATCATTATAGCGCCAATGAAACAAGAGATTGTGCTTGTTTTCATATAATTAACTTAATTGACACTTTCCAGATCAGAATTGTTGTTGCCTCCATGTGAAAGAAAGCGCTTGCCTGTAATGGGAGTTGAGCCATTGTCTAAATTGTAATGGCACTTTTGTTGTCAAGTACTGTATGATTTATATGAAGTTAATGATTGCGCTGTACTTAGGGAAATGGGCTCCAGCTGAGATCGTAGGGTGGGTTTTCATTTGGGCGGCTGCCATTGTACGCTGGACCGAAGTAGGCCTACTTAACCTGAATTCCTTCAGTAAATGTCCTCAATGGATTGTATGTATGTACCAGACCTGGGTCAAATGTTTTGGAGTCTAGTACTTTTCTGTGCTTGATCAATCTTGCCTGGTGAAATTGCGCCAACCAAGAGGACCAGAAGACTTTTTGAGAGAATTTTATAGCTTCCAGTACACCAGACAAGCTCATTGAAGCTAAATATTTGAATTCGTAAATTGAATTACGTGTTCATATATACAATCAAAACAGCTCGATATTCACTGCAGGAAATTCTTGTGCAAGTATTTAGCACTAGCTGGTTCTGTTGCTAAAGAAACTGCTCACTAACAAATGGCACAAAAATGTCTATAACAGTAATTCTGCCTGTGCTTCAGGTTTGATTGCGTCCGAAGCACAATGTGGATTGCGATTGTTTTCAAGTGTGCTGATTTTCCCTGCCGCACAGGAATTGGTGAACGTTATGGGAAATCTATTGGTCAGCACTCAAACACTAGAGGCACCCGTACAGCAGGCTTGTCTGTTTGACAGCACAATCCATTAAGCTGCTGCCTGTTGGTTTAAGCTAACGCAGCTCAAGGCTGAAAGCATTCAGATACAGCACTGGACATTGTATGACTTCATAGAAATAGTATATCCTCATATAACACTTTTTAAGGTGCATATTGGTTCCTGTTGCATGATTTCTCTCTGCTTTGGCCCTATGGTTTCTAATCACAGCTGTATTTTATTCAAGACGATTAGGCCTCGCATTTACACAGCGCTTTTCTCATGCTTTATTTATGAAGACGACGCTGCGCATTTATCCGGCACTTTTCTCAGACTGAAACCTGAGGGGGAAACTTTCCTCGACCCCCACCCATGTGTAGCACCACTTTCCAGATACAAGTAACTTCGAGGCGGACCTGCGCTCATGCTAGCCCAAAGTAGGCACAGCTAGGCCAGAATGGGTGCAGATTCAGCCTGGAGTTACTTGCTGTCTGGGTATTGCGCCAGAACTCTCACCACACATCAGCTGAGGCGGAGAGGGAGAGAACACCATGTTTACTTGCAGATGAAACTGGGGGATGATTAGGTGGCAGGTCGACAGAGCCAGGTTTGGAATTTAGCCAGGACAGCAGGGAACCTCCTCATCTTTGCGATAAGTGTTGTGGGATCTTTAATGACTACAGTGAGTCAGGACCTCGGTTTAACATCTCATTCCCAGGAGATGTTAAAGAGATTCCCAAAACAAATAAGTATTTTTTCTTTTAAAGACTCTAATAAGGTGGAGTGGGGATTGGCTGATCTTTCACCTCAGCTACTGAATCCCCTGATAGTTTGTTTGGTCCATTTATAGACATTATCAAGTGTAATGTTTGCAGCCGAACTGCAACACAGCTTATCATTTTATCGTCTTTTGAAAAAGAACACGAAAGAGAGATTCGATTGTGTAGGTTCTTATCTGTGCTAGTGTTTTTTGTGTTAGCTGATCCTAGATCAGTCGTCCTGCACAGTTCACACAGGTAGCCTTGAGGACAGTGACTAAGTGTTTTTTCCTGTCCTGTCTGGTTGTTCCTGGAGAAGAAATTGCAAGACTTTATGATGCTGTAAATCAGATTTACACTAAAAATGGGGGGTTGGGGTGGCAGCTGGCAACCACTCACAATGTATACACACATACACGCCCGCACACACACGCTGTGGAGAAGCTCCATCCCTCAATGCTTACTGGATTTAGCCCATCAAAATTAGCCTATAAAAAAGTTTTCACTTAATGAAAGTTGTACAATATAGTGTCACTGAAAAGTACATGTTAACTACCACAAACTATACATACGCCTTTCATAAGCATAAAAACGGGCAGGATTTCTGACATGCCGAGAGAGCTGTCATTGTTACTTTTTATATTTATGCCAGAATTATATTGTTTTCTGCCAAGAACTGGCAGTTGAGGTGGTGATTTCTCTGTAAGCAGAGTCCTGCAGCGACATGCATTCAGTATTCTCTTTGATTTTCCCTTGTTTATTCTTTTCACAACTGGGCCTTGTGTGTGTGTGTGTGTGTGTGTGTGTGTGTGTGTGTGCGTGAATTCTTGTGTGAGTTTTTAAATAAGAAATGTTTTCAATAATGAGTTCACTGTTGTTTGGTTTAAATGACTGCAGGTTCTGCAAGGGTGCATTTGTCACTTTTAGGATTTTACCATAAGTGTCACTTCACATAATGTGACACTTATTCAAGACAATGAGGGGAATCAAAACATTAAAGTGCGTGTTAATCCCAACACTGATGGTTTAATCTTATTGTGGATATACAGTGCTTTAACATTCTAGGCCTTTGTTATATTGTCCTGACCCCTCTACTGTGTTGATTGCATTTAAACAAATTGTCCCTTAGTTTGCATACTGTAGGGTACACACTCTATATGCAGTCATGATTGACCAAGGCTTCCCAAACTGTAGGTCATGACCCCATTTGGGGTCACCTGATTTGTGAATGTAGGCTAATACATGCAGATGGATAGACATTACTATTGATCCCCAGGGGGGAGATTTGTGGATGAACATCACAACAACTCAACCCAACTATAATAAAGCTATGAGTTGTTGTTCAGGAGGTGTGTGTGGGGATGGGGTGTTGGGGGTCCTTTAATTTTGTGAACATTCACTTGGGGTTGGATCAGAACACTTTGGGAACCCCAGAGATAGGTGATCTTTGTTTTAGCATTGTGCTATCTGCTGCATTACTCAACCTGCCAGGATCTTCTGATTCACTCTTGTTTTTATATAATGTTGATGAGATTCCCATGTTTTTTGTAGGGGGAAATTGCTTGTCCAAGCTTGATTGTGTTGGAGTTGAACTATAATTAGGGGTAATATTTATGAAGACACTGTTTATCATTTCTCTTTTTCATTTTACAAAGGTGATATCTGCATATATAATTGCAGATGTGATTGTTTATACATTGTGATTACGGTTATACAATTCCTTGACAATATTTGATTATTTTTGTCACAGGGGACATGATTAATTATAAACAACATACTTATATTGTGTACAAATAATTACATAATTATGTAATATATGCAGATACATGGATTTATTGCATATTTATGTGCTTGTCAAAACGAATTTTCAAGAAATGCAACCGCTACTTTTCTTCTACGGGTTTTTGTGTGGTGACATGGCTGTTTATGCACTGTACTATATGTTAACAATGGGTGTTCATGAGTCCATACAAAAAATGTAGGTTGATATAGTAAGAAAATACTGTACTACTGTAGTTGCCAAGGCAAGTTTCTCACTTAATGTTAGCCAACTGTGAGCAAAGAATTGGCTACATTATCACCAATATTAATTTACTGTATCTTTAGACTTTCTTGTCTAGCAATGGATCACATGAGAAACAGAACATCTTGTTTTATCACAATAGCCCCATCTCAGGTGCTGGGAATTGGCAGGAGCTTGTTTACTAGCTGCTAAAAGAAGTTGTATAGGTGATATTTATAATTGAATGCTACTCAGCTAGATCATTATAAATAGTATATAGCAAAAACAATCATAGCTTTGCTTTGATTGTATGAATGATTGTTTGAATGGTTGTAGTAGATTGTATTCCATTAATTGCATTACTAATTTAGCGGTTAACTTTAATTAATGAGATACAAATACAATAATTAAGCTTGAATTTAAGTTTAGTTCATATATTTGTTAAATACAAGCTAATGTATTAAATGAATATGCATACATTAGCCAGCCTAGGATACATGTTTGTTTTTTTTCATTCCAATATGCATTAATTAATTTAGTTGTTGATATTAATCGTGTACAATGACACATAAACAAAGTTGGACAGCTTAACTTTTCAGCAGTTAATTAATTATTCATTAGTTAAATTCAATTCATATAACCTCATTGTAAAATGTTCCCCACAATTCTGTGGTTGTGCTTGTGAGGAAATGGAGTGGTGATCCCTGGACATCCATATGCTATATGAATATATCAGGTTACCTAAATCCCTGTTGATTCTTGAGACATCATTGATTCTGCATTACAACAGTTATGTTACCTCACTAGCTAATATTCTAGGAGTCTTCTCTTTCATTCAAATTGTGTGTGTGGATTTGTCAAGCAATGGTGACAATTAGTAATTTAAGAATAGTGTTCTTATAAGTTTTCTCTCTACCCCTGAAATGGTTTTTAATTCAGATGTATGTTAAAGTCATTTGGAAGCTGAGGAGTAACTTAAACATACATTTGTTTTCATTTGGTTATATTAGCGTCAATTTGCCTTCATGTAATGCTTAATGAAAAGAAATGTTATCCGATCATCACCCTCGAATATCTCTGACATCATATCTCGAATATCTTTTTTATTTTGATTGATTCAGTATAATCATTATTATTGTTATTGTGTGGTTTACGCTCGTTATTTACTGTACTGTATTTAGATTTCATTTATTTCCATCTGCGTTGGAAATATTTGCAGGTGTATTTCATGTCAGTGAATCATTCTGAGTTTGGTAGACTATGATACCAGACATGGGTCCACAAATCTATCAGATGTTAATGCCACACTGACACAGTGATAAAATGGAGGATGCAGCGTTTCTTGTGCAAATTGTAAGTTTGTTAATTGCATATGTAGCTTTCCTTGTGCAGGTTGCATGAATTACCATGAGTTACCTTATGTATATCAATTATAATGTTACAATGTTATGCTAATGTGTTGTATAACCACAGGAGCAGTGGATTAGCCTCCCTCTCTCTCGGTCTCTCTTAGACAAGGCAGCCAGTTGAATATTCAGGAGATTTTATAAACAAATTTAAGAACAGAAATCTGTTAGCCTGCTCTCTCCCTCTCTATCTTTCTCTCTCTGCCTCTCTCCCTTCCTCACTTATTTGTGTGCATTGGGATTGGGATTGGAGTGGGTGTGACATCATACTGAAACCGGATGATCACAGGCTAACGTATATGAATAACCGCCCTTTAAAAATGATGACCGAACTGCTGTGCTCCATGTTTCCTGTACACACAGTGAACGCTGGTGCCCCTCTGTGCGGATGTGTATTAGGGCCAGGCATGTAAGCCGTGCTGGATGATCAAGGCCTGCTAAATGATGCATCTCATGCTTTATGCATGTTTGTGTGAAGCATCTGCTGGGGTGGGATACTGAGGCTGGAGGAGTCTGCCTCTCTGTAGAACATTTTACCTCCTCTATGTACATCTCCCTTCATGCCTCAGTGGGTAACAACCTCTCTCTCTGTCTCCCTGTCTCTCTCTTTCTCTCTCTCTCTATCCTTCTCCCTCTATGCTCTCTCACTCTTCTCTGTCTCCCCTCTCCCTCTCTCTCTTTCTTTCTCTGTGTTCCCCTGCTTCTCTCCCTTTCTTTCTTTCTCTCTCTCCCTCTCCCTCTGTGCTCGCATTATGTCTGTCTCCCCATCTCTCTCTCTGTTCCCTCGCTTCTCTCCCCTCTCCCTCTCTCTCTCCCTGTCTCTCTGTTCCCCTGCTTCCCTCCCTCTTTCTCCCTCTCTCTCTTCCCTCGCTTCTCTCTCTCTCTGTTCCCCTGCTTCTCTCCCTCTTTCTCCCTCTCTCTTCCCTCGCTTCTCTCTCTCTGTTCCCTTGCTTCTCTCTCCCTCTCTCTCTGTTCCCTCACTTCTCTCTCTCCCTCTCCCTCTCCATCCATCTCTCTCTGTTACCCCGCTTTTCTCCGAAATGAATTAAGTGCTCTGATCCAGTGCCTGCAAAGATGAAAGGCTGATGAGTAGAAGAGTGAGAGGAAGAAGAGGTGTGTGTGTGTGTGTGTGTGTGTGTGCGTGTGTGCGTGCGAGCGTGCGTGCGTGTGTGTGTGTGTGTGTGAAATACAGAATCATGAGAGGGGGAAAAGAAAGGGAGCAGCAGAAAGAGACAGAAACTAGATAACAGCAAGAGCAGAAAGAGGGAGGAAATAGAAATGAGAGAAAGATGAATGGACAGGGTGCAGCATCGGGGAAAGGGCAATGGAGAGAGAAATGGAGAGAAAGTAAGAGTGAGAGAGTGGAGAAAGCAGTGGAAAGAGAAACTGGGAGAGAAAGAGAGATGGGGGAGAATGCAGAGAGCTGCACCTGTTACACAACACCCACTGCCAACAGGATGATGAGCTTCTTAAAGTGTGTGTGTGTGTGTGTGTGTGTGTGTGTGTGTGTGTCTGTGTGTGTCTGGGCTGTTCCATGTCAGTTGCACACTCTCGCAGAGAGATTATCCAAACCTCAATTTGAAAGAGCAAGGACCAGAATACTGGAGAGCCATTTTGGCTGAGACACGACAGTTAGATTTCTCTCTCCACTTGGTATTGCTCATTTCTGCTCCCTCAGAATCCCTCTCGGGGGACTGAGCTGGATCAGATGAGATCCGGCAGCGGGCTGACTGAGGCTTTGCCTTTATTAAACGCTCTTCCCAAATAAAAGTGCAGCTGTCATTTGCAATGAAGGCCACAGAATGCAATACAATGCTCATGGAAACAATAAATTCATATGAATAATTAATAAAAAGAGCTTCTGTGTGGGAAGCCACATAGCTCTGACAATGAATTGTCAGAATGTCAAGGCAATTCTGAATGCCACAAAACCGATCTCCGTGTACTGTATCCTGGGCGCAGGAGGAAAAGGGTCTGCGTGATGTTTGAACGATTAGCCATTTCAAAAGGCATTCTCTTCAGTGCAGTACACCAAACGAGCAGCAGATGGCAGTAGCGTCTCTGTCTGTTGAGAGAGTGAAATCACGGTTGAGGCTGAAGCTTGCTTCTCATCTTTCCGCAAAAGCAGCGCGCCCACCGCTCGAGGCTGTCTATGTAAAATGAGTATCGTTATCTTCCCTGTTGTGTGACCGTGGTTTGTGTGAGACTGCTCATAACATTAACTTCATTTTTACCTTGGTGTGTGATCACCGGTTTCAGTTCTGTGCTTTCTTCAATTCAGTCTTATCACTATTGCATTTGATAATTTTACACGCAGTCACACCTTAAAATACAGCACAGGTACTTCTACCTTAACCAAATACTTGGCAAAAAATCCTGCGGGATTCTCCTCATGTGATTTAAGGTTATGGCCTTTTTAAACATTTTTATTTTATGGACATGGAGGTGCAAGACCCATGACAACTGTGTTGGCGGAATCTATTCGTTTTTTTTTTTCACGATGCTGTTCTGGAAAAACACCTTCGCCTCAGTGGGAATGCCGAGAGATGCTACGCTGCGTCAAAGCTTTGAATTTTCAGGATGTGCCACTAGGTGTCACACCTGAGTCATGAGCGTTTCCTCGGAGAATTCAGTACACCACACGAATTCAGAAACCCTCCTCAAAGCACCAATGCCTCCTGTTTTTGAGACGTTTTTAAGATGCTACTCAATGGAAATATCTGTAAAAAATGAATTCATAATTAATGTGCCACTATTCCCAAATTGTGGTAATAGCTTAAAATGTTAACCAAATATTTATTATTATTATTATTATTATTTTTTTTTTTCAGAAGACAACCAATGCACCTTCACTACACAGGATGTTGTCTCTCCACCGACAGATTTCAGTCATGTTCACGCATGTGAACTGCTTCCCTCAGTAATCAGCAGCACAGTTTTGTGAGAACATATTGGTGTATTTTTGCCACATCCTGTTGCTATGGTTCAGTGTCTTGTTCTGGGCAGGATGTGGCCTGCAGTTCAATCCTGGAGCAACGGTAATCCATGATTTCAGCCAGACGTTGTGGCAGGCTTGTCCTGGTGGCTCTTCCTGAGATCAAGGCCCTGCTTTCCATGGGGAATTGCATCAGTATCTGGCTCAACACTGCCATCCTCCCACTCCTGTTTGCTCTGTGGTGTTCAGGACACCAGGTCTCTCCCCCCACTCCCGTTTGCTCTACGGGATTTAGGACACCAGGTCTCCGGTGATTACAGAGAGCTGGCTGCTGCACCTGGGATACTCACATCAAGGTCAGGAGGCCTGCTCGTGCTCTCTCTTCTGCCTGACGGTCCACAGTCCAGTCACTGATTGGTCTGATGCTCCACTCACCTGGTGTTTTACTCAGCGCTGATTAGAGGGGAAGAATGAAGAGATTTGAGTATCCCTGCGTTAAGATCACTGCAGTCTCCTTCCCTCTTATTCTCCTGAGACCCTGGAGGAATAAATAATTATTTTTTGGACATAATACAAGTGTCTTGGATGACAAAATCATGTTGTAGTGAAAATATTTTTTTCAAAAACACATTTTATTTCATTTTAACTGATTATCTTGAATATTTTCTTAAGAGAAATGCTGTATAGAGCTCAGGGAAGCCACAATTGAATGTCCTCCTTTGTGGACGCAGGGTCTCAAGAGGTTATGGACCAAACTTTTTCCCCAACTCCATGACTTATGGAAAAGAACAGGCAGACTTCTGAATAAAAATAAATATGTTTTTTCTCAGGGGATTATTTAAAATGGCTCCTCCATAAATTGCATTTCTCCAAAAAACAGATTCACAGCCTGTGTGTTGGAGCTCTGTTGTGAGTCATGCACATGCACAAACCCACACACACCTAGACACAAAAACCCACACACACCTAGACACAAAAACCCACACACACCGACACACAAACCCACACACACCTACACAAACAGGTGAAAACACACCTATACAAGCCCACACACTGACTCAAAAACCCATGCACACCTAGCAACAATTCCACACACACCTACACATAGTGGTGAACACACACCTATACAATCCCACACACACAGAGAGACACCCAAACCCACACACACACACCGTTTCCTCGGTTTATCAGCAGAAGCCCGCTGACATTTGGGACGGCTGCCCCATCATCGCCAAGGAGACGGCGGCTGGGGAGAGAGAGAAAATGGCCTCCACTCAGTCTCATGGCTTTGACATTCAGCCAGTCCTTTTAGTCAGGAGCTTGAGACAAAGCCAGGCCCGTCTGTGAAGGGAATCTTAATCTTATCCAACATCTCTCTCTCTCTTTCTCTCTCTCCGTCTCACACTGACTCTCTCTCTCTTTCTCTCTGTCTCACACGCGCTCCTTCTCACACTCTCTCTGTCTCACACATTCTCTCACACACTTTCTTTCTGTCTTACACTCTTTCTCACACTCACTCTCTCTATCTTGCACTCTCTCCTTCTCTCTCTCACTCTATCTCACGCAATCACTGTCTCTCTCACTCTCTCATGATGACAGTGACATATATCATGGTAAAAATTAAGGATTGCCTACCAATTTTCTTTCTCTCCCTCCCATCTCCCTTTGCCTTGCAATTTTCCTCTCCCATTTTTTTCTCTCTCTCTCTCTCTCTCTCACCGGTTGACAAAAGCAGAGGTGACAGAAAATTATTATAGAGGTATCATAAACCCATTGCATCCCATGAAATGGGTGAATATGAGCAGCAGTGCTGTAAGATGCTCTGTGGTGAAATGAAGAGCCGTATGATCTACACATCTGTCTTTCTCTCAAGTCAAGTTCAAATGGCTTTATTGGCATGAATAAAAATGAACTGTTTTGGTCAAAGCAATATAATGTATGACACATATATGTAAATAAATACACAACCAAACAATCAGCCCCCCCGTCCCACTCCCTCTCCCTCCCTCTCCCCCTCTCTCTCCCTCCTTCCTTTTCTCTCGCTCTTTCTCTCACACAGATTCTCCCTCTCTCTCCCCCTTCTCTCTCTCATTCCCCCCTCTCATTCTCTCTCTCTCTCTCATTCCCCTCTCTCTCTCTCTCTCTCTCTCTCTCTCTCTCCCTCCCTCTCCCCCCTCTCTCTCGGTCAGCAGTGGGAGGTGACACCGGGTCAGGGGCGTGTAATTAAAGGTGTCCCTCAGAGAAACAGAGAAGGCTGGACAGAGCCTCACCTTGCCCTTCTAGCCAGGTCTCCTTTCGCGTCGCTAAAGAATCCCTCCCTGAGGCTCTCAGATGATTTTATATATTACATTTTCCTCTTTTCGTCCAGGTGAAGGAGACCTTCGCAGCCAAAGAGTCTGCAGCACAAGGACAGGCCAGATGCCCTCGTTAACAGTTTAGCGGCTTGGCTTGAAAAAGCTGTTAAAACCGTTTATTACTGAAATGCCCAGTGCAGTAACAGAACACAAATGTGATACATAGCTGTGAAATAAGCTGACAGTGAGGATTTCATATATTTGCTCATAACTGACTGCTTGGTTTTTAGAAAATATAACTGAACTAAACCAAAAAAGAATCAATTTTGCAGATATTGAATAATTCAGGTAAAGACATTGGTTACATACAGCACTGTAGGTATTTCACCTGCGTGTATGTAAACACTGCTGACTCCATATTCTGTGCTGTAGTGTCTGTTCATTAGACTCATAGGACTCCTTCTCCATTCAATTAGTGTGTTTAATGGGCACCCTGTGATGAGCATTGAGAGCAGATTTTGAGGGGCAAATTAAAAAATCGAGTGAAATTCAGTATTTCCTTGATTAAACCAAGTGATATTTGAGCCAGCTGCTTGCCATCAGTACTGATCGAGGACACGGGTAGTTACACCGAGGTGCCCTTAATGCAGGGGTGCACAACTCCGGTCCTCGAGGGCCGGTCTGCGTATTGCTTTTTGTTCCAACCAATTTCCTTGTTTTTAATTTGCTGACAGCTCTATAAATGACCCTGGTTCACTCCTGCACGTGAGCACAGTAAAATCATTAGGATACACTTGCAGTGTGCGGCTGTAGCTGGTACTCAAACACATGTCAGAAAAGATATGATTGGCGGCCTATACCGTAGTGGTTAAGGTACATGACTGGGACCTGCAAGGTTGGTGGTTCGATCCCCGGTGCAGCCACAATACCATCAGCACAGCCGTTGGGCCCTTAACCCTGAATTGCTCCTGGGGAGGATTGTCTCCTGTTTAATCTAATCAACTGTACATCGCTCTGGATAAGAGTGTCTGCCAAATGCCATTAATGTAATCTAATGACTCAAAACCTGAAGTTTCCACTAAATCCTGAAATGGATCGGCCCTTGTTGTGCCCTGTCACCCTTAAAGGAAATGAGCGTGTTGGGTCTCGTGCAGGGATAATGAAATCCAGCCTTGGTTTTCTTTTCTATTAGTGCCACTCTGACAGTGACCAGTGACAGTGGCCAGACTGTCTCCACACCTGACTCTCGGGTAAAGGAGGGTGGAACACCAGCAGTTCTCACCCTCAAGGACCATGAGTTGCTGATGCCCGGCCTAGTGTGTCCAGAAGTAACACCCATGGTGTTCAGGTGACACCTCAGACAGGTGTTGGCACAGTGTAGCCCCTGAGGGACACCGTACCCTGGAAGTGCGGGTCAGAGGAGATGTGTGGAGATGTGTCGTCCCTCCTCCATGGCTTATAAATTGGTGCCTGGCTCGGCACAGCCACGTTAGGCTTGATTCCCTTACGGGCGAGGGGGGGGGTCTGTCCTGGTGGGGGGGCACAGGGGGGTGGTACCGCTGTGAAGGTGGAGTGTTGGCGGGCGGGGCACAGTCTCCAAGGTGACGATAGCGGCCTGTCCGAGAAGGAGGCTGTCAGGAGGGGTCGATGGAGGCCTGGGGGAAGAGAGGGAAGGAAATGAGGCATGTGGAGAGAGAGAAAGCGAGAGAGAGAGAGAGAGAGAGAGAGAGAGAGAGAGGGAGAGAGGAGAGAGAGGGAGGGAGAGAGGAGAGGGAGGGAGGGGGAGAGAGAGAGTGACGAGAGGGAGAGATGGTGAGAGGGGGAGAGATTATGTAATTCACAGATTATTACTTTGTATTCATTGATTTATTGATTGATGTACACTTTGACATCTATTCTGCAAAAGTGTTGCTTGCATGCCAACAAAGCAATTCTCAGAGAGTAAACAACCGAAACAGACTCCAAGGACAAACAGAAAAGTACAGAAACTAGAATGGATCTGAGGTGAGAAATCCTGGTTCAGAAAGTAAAAGTGCTTTCCAAACACTGACGTTAGCTAATTAGCTCAATTCTTCTAATTAGCAGGAACAGGTTGTCAAGTGACATAAAGACCAACAGTGATTCCACTGAAATACAGATCCCCCCCCCCCCCCCGCCCACACACACACACACACACACACACAAAGACAGACGCACGCACACGTACAGCATACACACACAGATTTTTTTTGTCGTTGTTTTGTTTTATGATAGTTCTCTGCTTTTCAGCTCTTCAATGTGCTTCTTTTGAGTAAGGCCATCCCTGTGATTAATTTAGTCATTCAAATTGCTGAAAATGTTTCTCATTGAAAAATGCTTTTACAATGTATCTTAAATCACAATGATCTCCTGAATGAATGAATGAATGAATGAGTTCATCAAACAGTCAGATTATATTACTGCTCATGGTCTAAGGGACCTTAATTCTGTCTCTGTATGAATGGCTCTAATATCAAAAGCAAGAAAATCCTCTGTACAAATACCTCAACAAAAGATAATTAGGCTGATTGGTATGCAATCATCATTTGAGGCTCTTTCTAGGCTTTACAACAAATGTAATTATAATAATTTAGCCCTAAATAATATAAAACATTGCAAATTGAAATAGGTTTCAGTGAATGGTGATTCATGCTATTTTCCATTAAAACTGTTGAGGATTCAGTTATCATTAAAAATATATATTTCTTCTATTCTAGTTCTGTTAAGAACATGTGTAACAGCACAAAGTATTAATCTAACAATGAACAAAAGCTATTGGCAAACAGTGTGTATGTCAAAGAGCATTCGCTTGATATACTGTTCATGTAGCGTTTCTCTGCAACTGCCCCAGTTCTGGCGGGTATTTCACAAAGCAGGATGGCTGGGTCTGCTGGATAACACCACTGGAGCGGCTCTTTTTACATCCGTCCATGTTCCAGATTTGTGAAGATTCTGGGTGCAGTTACTCAGTGCAGTTATCCTGCTAACTCAATCATCCTTCTTTGTGACAGACCCCTGCATACGTTCGCTGTGGAAAATAAAGACGTACAGTAAGTGGTGATGATCTGTCTGTCTGCTCAGTCTCTCAGAGTTATTTTGTAAAACAGCAGAGAAGTCACCCTAGGTAAAAGAAAATCAAGTTAGTGATAGCTAGCTAGCTAGCATATCGTGACTCTGGCGTAGTTTTGAGATAATGAGCTTCAAAGCTTTCACATCCTAACACAGCAAAACATAGATGAAATGACAGACACCGTAGTACACTGAACGTACAATATCAAAATTGTATATCAAATTATCCTATAAACGGCATATTTATCATTATGAAAAATATCATTTAGAACGTTATAATTCTAACGTTTCGATATACAGCCTACCGTGAGTTAAAATAAAAAAAGATGCTTCCAAGATACATACTCACAAGCACACTCTCTGTCTTCCCCTCTCACACACACACACACAGAAAAACACACACTCTCTCTCTCACACACACACAGACTGACACACACACTCTCTCTCACACACAAACACACACACACAGACTCTCTCTCTCTCTCTCTCTCTCTCTTCCACACACACCCACGCACACAGACACACACAGACTGACACACACAGACTCTCTCTCTCTCTCTCTCTCACACACACACACACACACACAGACTCTCTCGCTCTCTCTCACACACACACACACACACACACACGGTAACACTGTGGACGTAATGTAGCAGTATTGGGGTCAGTGAGAGGTGTGGGGGCCCTCCATCACTGTATCAGCCCACGCTGTGGGGACTGGGTCTTCCCCTGTCCCCCGATGGGAGCATCACTCACTGCTGGGGGTGGCAGGGCCGAGGGGGCAGGGGTGCTGTTTGTGGCCTTTTCAACGTCTCCCCCTGTCACAGAGAAAACATAAATCATGACATCGTCACCACATCATGCGGACAGCCGCACACTTGCTGTTCCACAGGTGGTTTCTGCCCCTCTTCTGTCCAGACCCTCAGGGACAGACACGTCATCTCTCTCTTCTTCCTCTCTTTCTCCTTCTACTTCTTCTCACTCTCACA
The DNA here is from genome assembly GCF_963514075.1 of Conger conger. Classification (NCBI taxonomy): domain Eukaryota; kingdom Metazoa; phylum Chordata; class Actinopteri; order Anguilliformes; family Congridae; genus Conger; species Conger conger. The sequence continues at coordinate 19,743,497 of NC_083773.1, read as the reverse complement.
CGGGTGTGTGTGCCTGTTTTCAAAACCACTGAGTTTTTGTTTTTTTTACTCTTTCTGTGCAACGGGGCTCTGTTTTCTAGAATGCATTTTTATTTGTTGTGACATGGTAATTAATGACTCCCTTCTATTTCTCATCGTCAGGAGAGGGCAAAAGCACGGGTGACACTTTTTTTTCATTACCTTCGACTTGGGAGCCAAACAGACAGATCCATATCCTTCTAAGACCCAGCCATTTATTTCTGTCCCCTGTAGGGGACAGGAGCCTCTGTTCTTAATCTCGAGAACCATATATTATGCTATGCTGGAACTGACACTACAAGGGAGATTCAATAAAAATAAAATCATATATTTGAAAATATTTTCGTTTCGTAACGTTTTCGTCATCCGTCGGTGTTTTGTCAGAAAATAATGAAATACTGAAGCATTTTTTATCCTGCCGGGTCTCGGGAAGATATGGATGCGGAATGTTCTTTGGAATGACGGGGATAAGCGGAGTTGAGCCACGCCGTCGGAGTGTTTTCCCGCAAAGTCCAGCAGGGGCCGCAGCCTCAAACGGGCGCAGATATCCGCCCTTCCCGTGATGAATGAGCTCCAGATTAGGGCCGCTCGCTCCGTCCTCCGATCCCGCCACACGTCCGTCTATCTGATCCCCATTTAGGCCGGCGCGTTTGACGTCCGAGCGCCCGGTGACAAACGCCCTGATGCCTGCGTTTTCCGCAGTCTTCTGCCCGCTTTTGTCTGGGGGAGGACAAACGTCCATCTTGGCCGGGGCCGCTAATTGCTTCTCACTGGGCCTGCCAGGCTGTCTGTCTTCAACACTGATAAAGTATTGACTGAGTGTCGAGCAGAATGTCTGTGTGTGTGTGTGTCTGTGTGTGTGTGTGTGTGTGTGTGTGTGGGTTGGTGCGAGTGTGAATGTATGTGTGTTTGTGCAGGAGAGGCAGCGGATAAGTGGATAACTTGTAAAATTGAATATTTAAGGCATACACGTTAAGCGCAGAGCATTAGAATCCCCGGTCTAGGCACGACAGAATAAGAGCCATGAACAAGACAAATAAGAATGGCCACAGATGAATATCCCCCGGGCTCAACCCAAGACTTCCAATCAATGGCTAATGCTATTAGCTCAGTGTGTTAAAGTATCCCAGTCACTGCCATCTGTTGATCGTTCAGTAATTCCCCACAGTCTCTCCAGCTTCCCCCGTTCCCATGTGTGAAGTGTGCTGTCGCCTCTCCGCTCCCAAATGCCACAAGCCTCTTCTCTAGGGTGGAGATGTAGCATAAGTACTGGGCCCTGTTTCATCAAGCAGGATTACAGAGTTAAACCTGGAACCCTCCTGAATATGCAACATCGACTGAAGTAAGACGACTTGTTCTGGGTTTTACTCATCCAGCTAACCCTGCTTTGTGAAATGCCTCCCTTGGCTTGTAACTCAGAGGTGCTGCAGTATGTCCGATTCCCGGGCGGGAGCACTGTTGTAGTAGCCTTGAGTAAATTAACTCTACCTGAATTTCTGCAGTAAAATATCCAGCTTTATCACTATCAGGGGTGGAGAGTCCAGGTGTCGGAACGTAGAAGCCTGTGTTTCTTTTGCTTTCTGAACCTCTGATTTCCCCCCTCTGATAAATGGATGGTATGTGAAATGCAAGTGTAAGAGCATCTGGTAATCCTTAACGTAATGACCAGATAAAATACCACCAAAACCTGCAGGACTTAGTGTGTCTCCTCAAGATCAACACTCCTTTCCTAGAAGACATTGTACCAAGTAAATGGAGAGGGATAATGGGCTGGAGAAAGCGGGCGTCAGGCAGAGCATCGACCGTCAGACGTCCACCTGCCTTGCAGACACCAGACACCAGACGTCCACCTGCTCTCACTGCCTGTGAGTCTATAAAAACCTCCAGGTCCAATTTACAGTGGGAAGGGCCAGTTGCTCCCTTGCCGGTGCTGCCAATAAGAAGCTCTTTGAATGACGGTGATCAAAAAAAGTTTGGCACAAAAGATCTTGACCTGGTTTCCATTTATATCGGCAGTGTGTGCCCTCGTCTCGGATAGGATGCCCCCGTCTGGGACTGCTCACTCACTGCTGCCCAATCAGCAGAGCTGGAATGTATACAAAAGAATGCACACAACCTTGGGCCAGAGCTCTGACCCCACACTGACTGTCCATTTCAGCGTGTATCCACTGTCCCACAGGTGTTCCAAGCTCCTCGGCTTTGCCAGAAAACTATTCAAATAAAGTTTTAGAAAGGAGTTACCATCCTGTTTGAAGAGTACTTTGGGAGGAGAAGCAAACAAACTCACTTCAACTCAACTGCTTTGTTCGGCCTTTAAATAAACATGAATCTTAAGATGTTTATTTCCTTCCAGGACAAGACTTAGAACAGAGCAGTTGCTATAATTGACTTTGCTGTCCTTTTAGCAGTTTTCTACGTTATTATCTTATTATTTTCCCATCTTTTAATGCTTGTTTCTGATCTGATTGCTTATGTTACAATATCAAAGCAATATAATTCAGTGGTTTTCGTGGGATTTCAGTTCTTGAAAACCTAAGCTGTCACTACGATAATCAGTGAATCCAATGACTCAAATCTGTAGCACTTAGCATTTCAGTAGTGTCTCTGACCACCAGCAGTCAGGCCAGGGTAGATAGCTCTGTGCTGGTGGGTGGGTTGGATGGGGGTGGGCACATCACCATCAGAGCCCCATGGGGGGAGGGGGTGGTGGGGATCAGTGACTCAGACCCCTGGAGGCAGATAAAACTGAGCAGACCGCCCCCACCTGCTGCATCCCTGCCTGCACCCTGTGAGAGGTGGTCACTGGACGTTTTACCCCCCCCCCCCCCTCCAGGCTTGGGGCCTAAAATAGACGTGGGGGAGCTGGCAAGCTGACAGACAGGGAGGAGCGGGGGCTACTGCCAGGGTCACAGGTGGAGGAGCACCAGCTGAGACACCTGCACTCTCTCAGAAATAAAGGTGTAAAAAGTACATAAATAGGTGCAAATGCTTGTTGCTGGGGCAGTACTCTTAGCTGGCAATATGTCATTAGTTTTCACCTATGTTGCTTGGAAAACATACTAATTTGTACCCAAAGGGAACGGTTCTGTATTTTCAGGGTACATTTGGGAAATTTGATCCTTGAAGAACAAAAATGTACTTCCACTGTCACTGTATTTCTGAGAGTGCAGTTAGACCGCCCCCTCTCCCACCCTCACCAGTATCTGAAAGCCTTCTATGAAATACATTTACATTTACATTTACATTTTAGTCATTTGGCAGACGCTTTTAATCCAAAGCGACTTACAAGTGCATAGGTTCTACCATAAGTCAAAGCATCACATCCAGAAACTAGCAAAATACACATGAAATGCTGTTCTAAACATAGTTGTCATCATAAGTGCATTTTTTTTTGGGGGGGGGGGGGGTAAAACAAGGATAGGGATATCAGAAAGGAGGGGCAGGGGAAATCAGGAGGGAGGACTAAGGTAGAGTTTGAAAAGGTTGGTTTTGAGTCTGCGTCGAAATAGGGGGAGGGATTCTGCTGTTCTGACAGTGGTAGATAAGAATACGGAGCACAAACAGTGCTTCATTACCTGTTGGGGAAGCATTAAAGCATGCATATGTTCAGGGAACTCAGCGTGTAACTCCAAAGTGGTAGGTTTAATTTGCAGCTGGGGTGTAGCCATTGTACCCTAGAGCAAGATACTTAGTCTGAAGTACTTTAGAATATCCAGCTTTAGAAATGGATTGAGAGTCTAAAGAATGTAAGCTCTGTAATATGTCGCTATGACATTTGGAAAACTTCCATGGTGCACTGGGAGGGCAGGTATAGTGGCATGGTTGTTGCCAAGGAGACCAGCACACCGCATGGTGCACTTAGCGACTTTTATCTGAAGAACGATCAATGTTTTACTTTTTATTGCTTTGAAAGTAGATTTCTTCAGCTCAGGTAGTTTTTTTAGATGCCCACCAAGTATGCATGGTATTCTGTCGCTCCTGCAGAGCTGTGCCACAAATGCTCGAACAATGTCGAACAAAACAAGGCTTTACAAGCTTCTCATTTTTTCATTCAATCTCACTGGATTCAGTGAAATGGCTCTTTCCGTTTGAAGCCAACTGCCACAGTTGGAAAACAGCTTCTTTCTCAAATATCATCTTCTTACCCAAATGAGAAAGTGAGTTTCCCCAGAAATGGAAAACACCATTGGCCGCAGACACCTCTCTGCCACAGAGCATTAGTAGATGTGGGTGATGGTCTGTATATGTGTGCGTGTGTGTGTGTGTGTGTGTGTGCATGCAAGCCATCTCCCAGGGGGCCGAGAGGGTGAGACATTTATTCATTTCCTGGTTGAAAGTGACAGATGTAATTTGGCTGACGGTAATGGAGATGAAAAGGCCCTGGGGCGGACACACACAAAGACACCCACGCGCACACAAACACACTCTCACACAGACACATACTCACACACATACACACCCATGCACACACAAACACACTCTCACACACAGACACATACTCACACACACACACACATACACAAACACACGCACACACACATGCACACTCATACACACACACACACACACCCACGCACACACAAACACACTCTCACACACAGACACATACTCACACACACAGACATACACAAACACACTCACACACACGAACACTCATACACACGGTGGCCTGTAGCCTAGTGGTTAAGGTAAATGACTGGGACACGCAAGGTTGGTGGTTCTAATCCTGGTGTAGCCAAAATAAGATCCGCACAGCCTTTGGGCCCTTGAGCAAGGCCCTTAACCCTGCATTGCTCCAGGGGAGGATTGTCTCCTGCTTAGTCTAATCAACTGCCAAATGCCAATAATGTAATGTACACACACACACACTCACACACACACACACACACACACACACGCACACTCATACACACACACACAAACACACTCTCACACACAGACACATACTCACACACACACACATACACAAACTCACACACACACGCACACTCATACACACACACACACTCATACACACAGACACATACTCACACACACACACATACACACACGCACACTCATACACACACACACAAACACACTCTCACACACAGACACATACTCACACACACACGCACACTCATACACACACACACAAACACACTCTCACACACAGACACATACTCACACACTCACACACACACGCACACTCATACTCACACACACACACATACACAAACTCACACACACACACACACTCATACACACACACACACTCATACACACAGTCACACACACACACACACACATACACAAACTCACACACACACACACACATACACACTCTCACACACAGACACATACTCATACACACACACTCACACACACACACACACACACACACATACACACTCTCACACACAGACACATACTCATACACACACACTCACACACACACACACACACACACACATACACACTCTCACACACAGACACATACTCATACACACACACACACGCAGACAAACGCACAGAGACACACGGGCATGCACATAAATGTACGAACACACACAGACACGCACACACATACACACTTGCATACTAACACACAGACACCACACGTGCGCGCACACACATACACACACACACACACACGCACACACCATGAGAGACCCATGAGGGTGAATTATTTACAGCACAACACCAGATTGCAATTACTGACAGGGAGCCCTCCTCAGTGCTGAGCTGTAGACATGCAGAGAATCTGCTTGAACGTTTTGGACATGCCATGGTACCCCCCCACCACACCCCTCTCACTAGCCACGACTCTCATCCCCTCTCCTGCAGACTGCATGTATGTAATAACTCTAGAGCCAGCATCACTCCAATGTCCTCTCTCTGGTCTCCATGGTTTTTCTGAAGAAAAAAAAAAGTTAATTATATTGTATATATATACATATATACAATGTGCAACCAGAGGAATATGAATTATTAGGTTGCCTGCACACTTCCACCCAAATGCATCTTCAAAACAGACATATGGAGGCGTGTGTATGCATGCAACATGCACATTTCATGGTTTAGTGCCGTTTGAAGAAATCGCGGTTTCAATATATTCAAAAGCAACTTCATAGCCACTGTAGCGCACCACATGGTTGCTTCCCGGAGCTGGAATTAAATGTATATTTCTTTTTACGCAAATGAAGCGAGTGCCAACAGTACACGTGTTGGCAGACACAAGCGTGTGTGATAATGCGCCGGTCTATTATAACTCCTGGACACGCAATTAGAAATGTTGCTATTGCAACACTCTCCAGTCCCTTCGTGTGTTTGCTAATCCCGAGTCTTTGAGACACAGAATGTGCTCGGTTCGGGCTGGCGGCGCTTCATAGAGCCCTGTGGAATATTTACAGCGTTTCTGCGGCTCGTCCGCGAGTCGCTACCGCGAGCCGGTCGCCGTGCCGCGCGTCGGAACGGAAAGCAAACACTAGCACTTTTACAAACGGGGAGGAAAAATGCAACATCTGCGTTTTCCCAACCGCTAGATTCAATCATCTGTGCCTGCGTTAGGGGGGGGGGGGCAGGGGAGTGAGAGAGATGACTGACAGCCTGAACATAATTCTCCACCACTGAGCCCCTAAAACGCAGTTTAGGAAAATGTACAATAGCTGTTCTGCTGTGACATTTTGATAATTGACAGTGACTAAACTGCAGTCTTAAGCTTGCTGACATATCTTTGACCAGCCAGAGCTGTGTTGATTCATTTAGGGTTTAATTGGGCTGCAAAAGCTCGAAAAACCCCAATTACAAGATGCCCTGTCGCAATGAGGGACCCAGCGTGGGTTCGCTGTATTGTGTGGAGCTGTGTTTGTGTACATTTTTGTGAAAAATAAAAAGGGCACACCCAGCCCCCCCCCCGCTTCCCCACCGATTCTTTCACAATGGGATTAAATCTTTATTTTTCGGAGATGTAAATTGGTGTTTGCCGAATGGCTGCACATTGGCATGTTGGGGAGAAGAGTTCCTGTTTTGTGCAGGTAAGGTGGCGTGTCGGGTCTCTCGGGGTGGGGGGAATACAGGGGGGGAAATGTGATGTGACAACCTGTTTTCCACGCGGTGCGAGCAGGATGGGGTTTCGGTCCAGCGCTGCGCTCCAGGCTAGCGGACTGTGAAATCTTGTGGCGGTTATCCCATTCTGGTTCATTTAGCACCACGCTGCCCATCTCTCATATTTGACAAGTTTCTTAACCATTCGAAAATGCGAGAACGAGGTTGGGGGGGGGGGGGGTGATAGGGGGTGTGGGGGAGGGGTAGAGTGGACTGGGGAGGAGGTACAGGGAGCAGGGGGTGGGGCTGTCATACCACATCGAGAATGGGATTCCTGTAAAGCCCGCTGCTGCCATGGAAACAGAGGTGCAGGCGCTTGAAAGAGTCCATCGTCCTCTGTAACAAGGGGCCCCAGTCTCTGGAACACAAACGGACACATACACACACATGGGCACACACACACACACACACATATACTCTAACACACGCATACACACAACCATAGGCACACACACACACACACACATATACTCTAACACACACGCATACACACACACATAGGCACACACACACACACACACATACTCTAACTCACACGCATACACACACACATAGGCACACACACACACACACACATACTCTAACACACACACACACACACACACACACATACTCTAACACACACGCATACACACACACATAGGCACACACACACACACACACACATATACTCTAACACACACACACACACACACACACACACACCCTTACATGCGCATGGACTCACACATACACACATGTACACGGACACACACGCACACTCACACATGAATTTTCCCATCTCGCTCCAGTGTGGAAGTCAGCGCTGCACTCAGAGAGGCAGAGCCAGGGCCTCGGATATTACATCAGCCCGCATCTAAAGGAGCGTAACCCCGCGACTCTGTCCCCAGAGAAATCCTCGGGGTTTACAGATAAACGCACTCCGCCTCGTCAACACAGCGAGGACACGGAGCAGGAGACCGGCCGGCAGCAGCCAATCCATTTCCACGCATCCCGAGAGCGGCATTGTACTGGTGCATTGTGGGAAGCATCGCTATGTCACATGGGCTGCTTCATACAGCGTATCCGGGTACCAATGAACCCAAACGCCGATGATTCTCATTTTTTGTGTGGTGGCCACGAAAGGAGCTAGAACCTAAAGCTTTTTTGATCCCGGGCTGCTGTGACTTCCTGAGACACAAGACTGATGAAACTCGTGAAATGGGTTGGCGGGGGGGAGTGAGGGGGGGGCGAGGGTGGGGGGGGGGGGTTTGCAGTGGGAGTTAGAGGATGAAAGGCGACCGGTTTCCCCTTGAGGGGATTTCCTGCATGGGCTGTGATGTGATGTCCTGGACTGATTGAAGGGGAATTTACACTGCGAGACCAAGTGCAGAAACACCTCCCCCACCTCACCGCCAACAAAGATCAGACTTTAATATCTGACTAATACAGGGACTTAATGAGCTTGGACCAGTTCTTTTCTTCTTCCCTCCTTTTCGCTCTGTTAACAGCGAATAATGTAAGCAGCGGACGGCTGACGTCCACTGTGGTATTTAGCCGAGCCGGGTGCAGAAATAGCCTCCGTGTAAGCGTGTTTAAAATGCACGGCCAGGCGAGTCCTCCTCTGCGCTCGCTCGCTCGCTAGGCTAGGACGCTAGCACACCGGCGGGGGCCAATGGCGCGCTCCGGCTCACCCCGTCTGGTGCGTTCGGTTCTGTTTCGGCCTTATTTCCGTCACCGTTGCCTCTACCGAAAAAGGTTAAAGAAGGCCCCTGCCATTAACAGGTCATGCCACTCGTCCACACTCTTACCCAGAGCCTCGTGCTTAGATTGTGCTGTTGCCTACAATACATTTATACGGCTGAGTATTTTATTCTGAAGCAGTTCAAGTTGAAGTACCTTACTCGAGGGTTCCGCCTGGGAATAATACCTACAGCCTTTTCATTATGAGCCCAGTTCTCTAACCATTGTACTACATTGTCATCTAGAAAACTCTCACAGATGTGATCCGCTCACTTCTTTTGGCTGTAAGTGAAGCTCACCGATTCCACTTTAGTCCCACACGTGGAGTAAGGACAGTCGATTGGTCAAAAATGAAAAGGCCTTGTTTTCACAAGCCAGGCATACCGTAGGAAACCCTGGTCCAGGAGTGCCAGCGACGTTTCTGCTTATTACCTCCAGCGCATGGCCACTTGCTCTCAGTAAACATGATTCATTCAAAACTCAAAATTCAAGATAAATGCAGTCGGGTAGTCTGGATGGTGCAAAAAAATCAGGAGAATCTCTGGCACTCAAGAACCAGGATTGTCTAACCCTGTCGTAGCCAGTTACTGTATGGTTTGGCCCATCCGCAGACCAACAGACTTGTGGCTCAGATAATATTGGTTCCGATTGGTCAAATTAGCTTCCTCAGTGCATTTAACCCTTTATGGTGTGAGATCAAAGATATGTGATCAGAATGTTTTTAACTGAACATCCTACTGCTGATGTAGCAATCCCTACTGGTGATGGAATGCAATGGGGTTTGAAAAAAAAAACATTGCAAAGAATCTGCTCTTCAAAAGGTAAAATGGGAAGAGTGTGCAGGGTCTTCATTAGTAACTGGTGGGGAGCAGCACAATCCTCTCCTGTGAAGATGATATTCTTTTTTGTATTATGAATTTATTTAAGAATTTTTCAATATTTACCCATCTGTTTCTCCCCAGATTTGGAATATTCATCAGCACTCACTGCTGGAACCTCCACAATCAATCTGGGAGATCTCATACTTTGTCTGAAGCATGCGATATCAGTCACTGCTTCCTACTTTGCTGCAGTTTGCAAGTTGGGTTTGTACAGATGGGGAAGACTGGGCCTGATTTACATGCACAAAACCAATAACATGAACAACGATTGGTCAAGCTGTTTGTTCTGCACCAATCATTGGTTGTGTTATTATTTTTGCATGCGCTAAAGGTCTTAGTAAATCAGGCCGGGCAGAGGGCAGAGGTGTGTCTGCTGCATTGACCAGCAGGGGTCGCTGTTACACAGTGAGAAACTGTAATTCTCCACCGAACCGACGGAAACTCTGCCTTCCCTGGAGGATGCTAGAGCAATGGTCCAGTGGCTTACCCAGGGTTCGGGAAAACCACTGGGTCTGCTGGCTTCTGTTATGACCCTACACTTGAGACGCACAACTATTGAGCATACGACTAACTTGGGTCACCTGGTTTCTTGGGTCTGAATCAGACCTGGGTCAAATATGTGATGTTTTTGGATTCAATTACTTTTATGTGCTCAATAGATCAAGCTTGGTGCAACCGAGCTAACCAAGAGGACCGGAAGGCAAGGCTTTACTTTCTTTTATGCGTTCCAATACACCTGACAAGCTCGGTAAAGCAAAGAAAAGTATTTGAATCCAAAGCAATGACATATTTGAGCCAGCTCTCAGTACCTGGACTGAAGCTCACTCTGCTTGTGCTAACTTTGTTTCCCTGCGGAGCTGCCTGTCACAGTGGGCACTGAAACAGTCCAGATTCGATATCAGAGCCCCATCCTTGCACTAGAACATTGCCTACCAGGATGAGCCAACACCCTGACAGACGATCCCTTCCTCCCGAAAAAAGCTATTCTTGATCAGGACTGCCCATCCCTGTTACTGGAGATCTACCTTCCTGTAGGTGTTCATTTCAGGCACACCAGATTCTACTAACTAGCAGCTCCAGGAGATCTCCAGATATAGAATTTGACTTTGTTAGGGCTGGAGTGATAACCTAAAGGACGGCAGTTGGTAGATCTCCAGGAACATGGTTGGGCAGCCCTGTTATTGATGTTTACTTGATTGGCCCAAAGAGGACACGCTATCTGTGTGCTCAAGTTTTCATAAGAACCTGCCACGCTGACAAGTCCGTAGATTATTTCTACATATAAAGTACCAACAAACAACTGTATAATCTTCTGCACTGTCACTAAATCAATCAACTGGGACGATCTCTCTATCTGCGACTGCAGTTCTTGCAGGGCTCATTGAAATGGATCAGTCGGGGTTTGGCCACCACGAGGGTCGGGCACAATTTTAGAAACAATAGTGGGAATCCTCCTCGGCCGAATGTAAAACAGGACGAGAACGCTCTCGGTCCCTGTGACTGACAGAGCTCGTTAACGGCGTGCGGGAGAAACGCAGGTACCTTCATCAGCGCCGCGCACTTAGCGGCGTGTTGTTCTGTGCTCTCCTGCTTCTCTTCCTGCATGTTAGCATCTGCCGTCCCATTGATCTGTCGTCTGCTGCTTAAGAACACAGAAGCGGAGCTGGAGGCGTACAGCCAGTGCCCCGCCATTAACCCGCAGGCCTGCCTGAGAAATCAGCACGCCGTCCAGGGTTAATCATCTGCTTTCAACTGATGAGCATCACAAGAAAATGCCTCTCTCCTTTCACACAAGGTATTTTGTGTATATGCAGTATAAGATATACGTAAGGTATGTGTATATATACATATAGAGGCTTCAGAAAGTGTTCAGCCCCCTTCACTTCGTACACACTAATTGTATTCGATTTAATTTTAAATGGATTAAATAGCATTTTTGCCCATTAATCTATACTCAATAATCCAAAATGACGAAGTTAAAACATTTTTTTATACATTTTTGCTAATTTATTAAAAATCAAAAACTGAAATCTGAAGGGGATTGAATGCTCTCTGAAGCCACTGTATATATACTCAGTGACTGCTTTATTAGGTATTTATAAGGCTTGTTTTTAGACTTAAGTCTTCTGCTGCTGTAGCCTGTCTACTTAGAGGTTTGATGTGTAGAGTGCTCAGAGATGCTCTTCATATCAGCGCTTCATGTTTGTTATTTGCGTTACTGTCACCTTCCTGTCAGCTTTGACCAGTCTGGTCCTTCTCCGCTGACCTCTCTTTCCGCCCACTCTCTGGATGTTTGTTGCTTTTTGCACCATTCTGAGTAAACTCTAGAGACTGTTCTGCGTGCAAATCCCAGGAGATCTGCAGTTACAGAAATAGTCAAACCAGGCACCAACAATCAAATCACTGAGATCACATTTTTTACCACATTCTGATGGTCGATGTGAACATTAACTGAAACTGCTTAGCTAATCGCATGAAGAAGTAGGTGTGCAGGTGTTCCTAATAAAGTGCCCAGTCGGTGTATGTACAAACAGTGTATTAGAATAATATGTAAGACGTTATATTTGAATTTGTTTATATGTGCGTATACAGTATGTAGAAGAGTTGAGCGTGGACGGCGCTCAGAAATGGATTTTAATTAAACTGGGGCTTGTGGCAGAGGAGCGTGACTAAGTCATACAGGAGAGGGGAGAGCTGACAGGAGCAGGCGCGATGTGACAGTTTTATTGCATCGGGGAGATGTTAATCTCTGTATACACTACTGCTCAGAAATGCGGGGCGGCCCTACCGCCATACCCCAGGGTCTCATGGGAAACTTCAGCGTTGTCAATCATCCCGGTGAAAAGGGCATGGATATTTATGCAGCGCATAACAATGATTTTAAGAACAATAATGATCCCATAAAGAGGTGTGGGGTAACCTGCCATTGTCTGACATTTAAGGAAAAAATATGCATCCTCTTTTTACATTTATTTGCCAACGAGAAATTCCCTGTCTGGGCTCTAAAGAGAGAGTGTAATGCGCATGTTGTGTGTATGATTTATGATTTATATGCAGTATCTGCCTGTTGGAATAAGAAACAGCTTGTATGAAGAACCGGACCCCCCTATTTGGTGATATTTGTTTTGAAACGAAAATATCGTGTTTTTTGGAAGGAACTCAGCTTATGCTTTATAGCCTGTTAGTGAAGCTGTGAAAAAGGGTGACAGCATCAGAAAAGCTGTAAAAATGGCGGGAATATTGGCTGGACGGATGTGTGGCTGAGTCCTTCTCTCTCCCAGGTCCTTTGTGTGAAATGTGTGTGTAGATAATGTGTTCCTGTGGGTTAATGAACACACAGATCAGGGCTTGAATGGACTTCCTGAGCACTGTGCTGCCAAGGCATCCCTGCGTGACCATAAAAGACTGCTCATACAACAGCGGGGAGAGACTCAGACAAAGCAGGCTGTCGGATATTCAGGGGATTTTATAGACAAATGGGTACAAATGTAAGAACAGACATCTGCTAGTCTGCTCTCTGCCTTTCTATTTCTCTGTCTCTGTGTCTCTGTGTCTCTCTTTCTTTATTTCTATCTCCCTCTCCCTTGCTCTATTTCTCTCTCTCCCTCTCTCTTTATTTCTCTCTCTAACCCTCTCTCTATTTCTCTCTCTGTCTCTCTCTTTCTCTCTCTGTATTTCTCTCTCTCCCCCTCTCTCTCTATTTCTCTCTCTCCCTCTCCCTCTGTATTTCGCTCTCTCTCGCCCTCTCTCTTTATTTCTCTCTCTCCCTCTCTCTTTGCCGGTCTTTCTTTTCTGCACATTAGAATTCAGCAGCTCCCCACCCAGTCATAGTGTGTAGGCTAGCGAAGCGTGTCACGGTAGGAACCAGTGAATAGTAATGAACTGTGTGTGTGTGTGTGTGTGTGGGTGTGTGTGTGTGTGTGTGTGTGGGGTGGGGTGCTAGCGGGGAGCCGTTTTTCGTCCGTAGGTGCGCAGCAGAGAGAGCTGTACTCTCAGAGCGAGAGAGAGAGAGGGAGAGGGAGAGGGAGAGAGAGCGGAGGAAGGAGGCAGTGGACTGAATCACCACCACCACTTCAGTCCTCCGTCTACATCATCCCTCCATATTCCCAATCATGAGGGGGTGTGTGAGACGGCCTGTCACCTCCAACACCCCACGTTTATTCATTCATCCCCTTTCTTTCTCCTCTCCCTCCCTCCGCTTCCCCTCCCCACGCACCGCGGTGTCCCACTCCTTTTTTATCCGTCGCTCCGGAGCGAAAGAATATGAGAGTCCGGCGAGGAGGAGAGGAAGAGAGAAGCGAGAGAGCGAGGGAGCGACGGGTGAACGGACGCGCAGCGACTCGGAGACGGACCAGGCACCTGCCCTCCCGCTTCCTCTCCCGAAGGCCCCCCCCCCCCCCCCCGCTCTGATGGATTACCCCGAGCTGGGGGAACACACAGAAAGGGGGGCAGATGCGGAACACAGAAAATCTCCGAGGGGGTAAGAGAGAGAGAGAAAAAACATTAAATCCCTCCTTTTCCCCAGACTCAACTTAATTTTCTGACAACTTTTTTTTGTGTGTGCCTCATTTCCATTTCTTATTCTTTTTTTTTCCTTAAAAAAAAAAACTTTTTTATTTTATAGCTTTTCTCCTCGTCGTTTAAATCCATCTGGAAGGCTAACTATGTGCTGCTGGAAGCTAATTGTGAAGAATTCTCAGGACTCTGTCTGGTTGAAAAGCACTTTTCATTCTAATTAATTCCCCTCCAAGAAGACTCAAAAGAACTTTTTTTTCCCCTCCCTCCTCTCCTCCCTGCTTTTGAGACCAAAATAATTGGATCCGGAGATTGCCTGCGCTGTACTGGAGCCAGCCGTATCGGTTTTACCAATCTGGGACGAACACCTGGTGCAACGTCGGAGGTGCCATTACCGAATTTCAGTGGGGCTGCCGGGACAGTAACATCAAACTGCCCGCAGAGGGGACGTCTCTGACAAGCGCACCGCAGTAAACACCGTCCCCGCCCGTAAAAACGACGCCTCAGGGAAGAGTAGCAGGGAATCAACACATCAGCTCATTAACATTAGTAATTAGCCTAGCGCGACCTTAAGACGGTGACGGTGTCTTTGTTTCACCGTTTGTTTGAGGCCGTAAAAGCGGTAGGTGGGAAACGCTCGGAGTGCCAGGGGGAAAAAAAAACCTGACCCAGGGGCAACTCCAAAAATCATTGTCAGCCACTAAACATACCAAGAACATCGAGTCACTGTGCTGGGAACCAACAGCTGTAGGGCTCTGGGTGGAACAGAAGGGGGTACACACACAAGAGGAATATGCCCTGCGACTCTCTCTCTCTCCTTTCTTTCTTCCCTCTCTTTTCTGCTTGCCCACGAAGAAGCGGGGGCACACTGCCAAGTTTCGAGTAAAAGGACTTTCGTTCTTCCCCCCCCTGCACCCCTCTCTCGCCCCCCCCCCCTCCTCCTGACCCCCCTCAAGAAAAAGGCTCCCTTTTCTTTCCTGATTTTACTTTTCTTTTTTTCTCAGCTTGTGTGCTTCTTTTTTTTTTTAGTATTCACCAAACCCTTTTTTTTTTTATTCACCGAAAGCTGCTGATCGCTAATCCCGCTGCATTTCGTCAGACTGTCCTCGCCGATTTTCAAATTGATTGGCTGTCCACTTCAGACCCTATCCAGTTCTTTTTCACCCTCCTTTTCCACCCTCTCTCTCGCTCTCTCTCTCTCTCTCTCTCGCTCTCTCGCTCGCCCACCCTCCCTCCCTCCCTCATTGTCTCTCAGTACAGTGCTGTGCTGAGGGGAGACGATTCTCAGCCTGGACTCTGAAGACAGAGGAAGCCTAGGTAAGTGCCGGGGTGAATCCCACGCTATCCGCCGCTGTAGAGCTGTACTTCTGCGGGTCACTTTACTCGCACTGTCCGTCTGTCCGTCTGTCGGTCTGTCCGTCTGTCTATCTGTGTCCGTGTTTGTGTGTGTGCGTTCATTATGTGCTGGAGTGGTCTGGTCTGTAATGGCTGTGTTTGTACAAGCAGGCTCTCACACATTTACAGCCTGGTGTTAGAGAGGTGGGGAGGGGGGGGGGGGGGCAGGGCAGGGGGGTGGGCGCTTCGACTCGTGTGACAAAGGCTGCTACTTTTACCCCGCTGCCACTGAAGGGAATTTGGGTTCATTCTGTGCGGAGCGCTACAGGTGTGCAGATATGCTTATTGGGGTGGCTGGCAGAAGGGCTCCTGTCATGAAGGTGTTGTGATTAAACGCTAGCTGCACAAGTCCGTGGGAATGAGGGCTGGTCTGTCCGATCCTGCAGCAGCTGTTAGTCCTGACCGGAGCTCCAGATCCTGTGCCAGGGATTTATCCCGCGGCTTTATATATTCACACGCTGAAAATATATAGGTACACACACACACACACACACACACACACTCTCTAAATCCCACACAGGCACACACACAATTATAGATACATAATCAACATAAAAACACACACATCACAAACTCTTTGGCGCAAGCAGACACGCAACACCATAAATTCACTTTTTTCTGCCACACACACCACACAAACCGAGACTCAACGATGTGCACACACACATACACACACACACACAGGAGGACATATTCAGGTATTTCCCTTGGGACGAACACACTGAGCTCTAATTCTAAATTGAGAAGGGGATTCATGTTGGGTCAGATTAATTACTTGGTGAATCACTCGGCTGAGACGTTCCGTCAGACTCCCAAAAGAGAAATTTAATTTAAAGTAAAAAAATGCATGTGCGTATGTTAAGAAAGGCGATATATGCGTTGGAAAATTGATCGTGAGAACTAAAGTTAAAATACTTGGACAAATGCACATATTAAAGTTTTATTTCTTATGAAAATGTCATGATGATTAGAGGCATAGATCCTGGCGGAATTGGATGATGGGAAATTCCAGCAAAGATAAGGATCCGTTCCCCGTTCCAACATTATGCCCTGCCCCCAAAAGTCTTGTTCTTTAACATGCGACATTTGTCCTCACCAAAGTCCTATTCAGGCACAGCGTTTGTCAATGATAACTAAAGATGTATGCGTGTGTATTAGGAAATACTAAATATGCATGTAAAGTGAGGACCTTTTGCAAAGTGAGGACATTTTAGGAAAGTGGGGACCTTTCTTCCTGTGTGCCAGAACATTTCAGTGTTCATATAGAGAAGCGTAATTTTTTTTAGGAATCTTTCTTCTATTTAATTCCTAGAATAACCACAACCAGCAGAAGTTTTGTAATGTTGCGTAACACAATGCAAAATGGTTTATGTCAACGCTTGTTTTACAGATTGCGTATATTTCAGCACTGGTAGTTTGCCTTTTTGGCTAAAATGATGCTGCGGTCAAACGGTGTATGGTTAAATCCCACTGTTTGTTTGTTGCCTCTAAAGCAGATTAACCTTTTGCCCATTTCACATGATTCTTTTACTAATCTGATTTTTCAGGAAATCAGAACTCAGTGGTGATTTGCAAATAAGGCCGGTTCGCTGTGTGAGGAGATTTGCACGTATATTATCATGTTGTACAAAAAAACATAATATTTAGAATTAAAGGATGACTATAGTGGAGTCTCAAACTCCATGCTGCTGTGGAATAGGCATCACTTTGACAAAATAACAGCTTCCACCTTTACATTTCACCCCTTATTAACTGCCTTTCAAAGAAATATGCACGTATCTCCTACACATATCTTATTGGATATCTATATTGACTGTTCAGACACTATATTAACAGACAGAAGGATGATATAAATATAAATATAAATATGTGTCTGTTGTAATGTATCCTTGCTTATGTAATATGCATATGTGGTGCTGTGGGTGATGGTCTGGTCGCCTGCAGAGGTTCTATGGAGGCGTGGGAGTTGATTAGCTTCATTATTGATGGAATGGTGTGTCGGAGTGGCGGCAGTTTACACCCCAGGGGCATGTCTTCACACTCGCCAGAGGAGGCAGGGTGAGGAGGAGGAGGAGGAGGAGGAGGAGGAGGCGTTTGGCGTGAGCAGGAGACAAAGGCAGGCAGCGCAGAGGAGCAGAAAATCCCCCCCCCCCCTCCCCCACCAGGAGACAGCGGGATTTTTGTTTCTGTTTCTGATTTTGCTGTCTGGTTGGCGCAGGTTGTGCATCCAGTCACAACGACAGCAGCAGTGAATCCCCCCCTATACTCACAGATCCCTGCTAGGAACGGCGATAAAATAAACATATATATAAATAGAGTAAAGGTGCTATAAAAAAAAAGGGGCAGCTAATTTGAGCGTTGTCTTCTCGGCCATTTTGTCTGCCGCCTCCCAGGTATCCGTGCGTCCGCGACGTCCCGGAATAACAGCGGCAAGCGGGCGACGGTGGCGCCGATGTGGTTTGGCGGGTACGGAGCGCAACGCAGCATTCCAGCACCTGATCGCTCCTCTTTGGGGTTTGGCAGCGGCGGAAGGATTACCGTCTGCTGTTTAATGATGCCGATGCAGGGCTTTTCTTAGACTCCTCTCCGTAGCCTCGCTTCAACCTGACCTGGATTGAACTGATCCACAGCGCCGATTCCAAATTGCCTAAATGACTGCAGAGCTTTATTTGAGCTCGGGTTTGTGATTGCTCGAGAGGCTGGAGCACGGCTTGCCTTTTATTTCCAGCCTTAATAGTAATTGCTTCAGTTGAGATGCTCCAATGACGTCCACTGAACTCCTATTGTAGTAATTGTCTGGAGCTTGATTCGTCCCGAGCCCTAAGATTTCTTTTCTTTTTTTTCTACATGCACTAACATAATTTTACGCTCACATAAGTCCAATATTTTCCACTCTTGCATCATTAGCTTCCTTGCTCCATTATCCTGGGAAAAACACCCAGATCCCGCCCCCCCCCCCCCCCCCCCCCCCAAAGGTATCTAGTACTTCAGATAAGTCAGTACTAGGAATAGGACTGTATGAAATATATGTAAGTATATGTAAGTATGAGTATAATTAACTCAGTGCCTGGTTTGGCTGGGGGGAATTGAGAGAGCATTGTTCAGGCTGTCAGACTGGTACGGGGCGGGAGATTACGTCACCTAGCCCATTCACGCCGTCTGTTTCTGTGGGTGTGGCCCAGGACTGCGCGAATCCATGGCACTGCTGTCATTCGTCATCTCTGGGAATTGTCCCTTCATCAAGTGGGATTTTTCCCTCCTCCCCAGAAAATGTGAGCTTGACTTTTCTGAAGGTCAGGCTCACATTTGCATAGTTTTTTCCCCCCCTCTTTTCTCGCCTTAACCGGGCAATATGCTCGTCTCTTTACGAAGGGAGGGAGAGCGTGAAATGGCTGGTACGATTGGTGTGATTTTGGCCGAGGGGCTGTTTGGCCTCCAGTGACGTCACCGGACCGGAGGAGCGGTCAGTGGCGTTAGCGGCAGAGGTCGGTCAGCGCATCGCGCGGGGGATCTCCGCGGTAGCTGCTCGCCTGCGTCAGTGCGGGGGCAGGAGAGAGTGGGAGACGTGAGCCTCTTCCTCCCTCATGACGAACGCTCTCCAGCGACCGCGGGGACCGCGGGATGATCCGCCTCGTTCTCGCTCCCCGCGGCGTGAGAGGGCCGGTCGCCCCCGGCAACCCTCCTCTCTCCTCCGGGGGGGGGGGGGGATGCCGTTATGGGGCTTTGAAAATAACGACCATTTCGGAAAGTGTGAGAGGTAGCCGGATCTTCGCCCGCATCCTCCTCCATTTATGTTTCGCAGTCGGCCGATTGAGAATGAACTGTGCTTATCCTGGATGTGTGAACCCCTCCCTCCTATAGAGCTCAGGAGAGATGGTCTATGGAGATCACACTGGGGAGGCTACAGATAAGGCCAATTTAATCAGATGTAATGTGACATTTTGGTTTGAGCACTTGTGCCCACCCCCCCCTCCCTGCCCCCCCCCCCTCCCTGCCCCCCCAGTGCAGGTGCCACAGTAAGATTAATGAACTGTCAGTGCCTATCCTTTATTTCCCTGCCTCCAAGGGATACACGGGAGGCCATAGGTGACCAGGGCAGAGATGGCGATCTGCGTGTGTGTTGGGGGTGGGGGTGGGGGTGTGTCCGGATTAAGAGGGGGCAGCTCCGTGACTCCGTCCGTCGGTGCATGAGAGAGCGAGAGGGCGGATGCCCGGATTAGACGCGCACCCCCTCCCCCCCCCCACCACCCCGCTCGGTAAGTGCGCGGCTTTGGCGGCGTCCGGCGGCATGAGTCAGACGGCGGTACGAGGGGAGCGTGAGCGCCGTGTATGTGTCGACATGGCGATGATGCCGCACGCCGTCGGGGGGAATTTCCTTGCTCAAGAGCGGGGGCTCTGCCAAACGCAGCAGATTGGCTGGTTCGAGTCTTGCCAAGGTACAATAAATAATTATAGCTGCTCGCAATTACTTATGGTCTGCTGAGTAGTGTTTCATTAGTAAATAAAGCCTATTAGCTCTGGCAAGTCCGTTTCCACATCACTGTTATAATTATGTGGCGTTTGTTTTGCCTTCTGGTGAGGGATGATTAAGAGCTGAGAAACCTGTTTTCCCTGGAGGGGGAGAAACTCTCTGCCAGACGTAGGAATACGTGTTTCTTCTGTTCTCTCGTAGTGGACATTACCCTAACCCCAACATAGTCAAACTCCAAAATACCATCACCTCAAAATACCCTAACCCAAAAATACCTTAACGATTTAAGAAAGCAACACTGATATTATCAAGAACACTAGTTCTCTAGTGTTACACAGTGATGCTCTTTCCATATTCTAAGAAAAGTTATTGTCGATTCAAACACCAGAAATCTATTTTTCCATTTCACGTTGCTCAACATGGAAGATGGACGCCCACTGTTATGTCAGAGTTACACAGATATATTTAGCCGATGGGGAGGTCTTCAGTTTCGGAGCGTCCTCGTTTTGTGATTATGGGGATTCCTGACATCGGTCCCCACGGAGAACCCTTGTCAAACAGTGATGGTGTGTGAAGCCATGGCTATAATTAGCATGCTTTTGGGAAGGGTTGCTCTTCTGCGCAGTGTATGAATTTTAGTGCAGGAGTATATGCATGTCTGTCTTGTGGGTCTTTATGTTTGAGCGGGTGTGGTTTGTCTGTGTACCTGTGTCTGAGTTTGTGTATGCGTGTGTGTGCGCATGTGTGCGTGTGTGTACTTGTGTATGCGTGTACGTGTGTGTGCATGTGTGTGTGTGTGCGTGTGTGCGTTTGTGCACGTGTGTGTACGTGTGTGCGCGTGTGTGTATGTGTGTTTGCGTGTATGTGTGTGCGTGTGTATGTGTGTTTGCGTGTGCGTATGTGTGTGTGTGTGTGTGTGTGTGTATGTGGGTGTGTGTGTGTGTGTGTGTGTGTGTGTGTGTGTGGGTGTATTGGAGTAGCTCAGTATCCTGTACTAGTGCCCTGGGGGTTCCTTCATGAGAATAGACACTTATCCGGAGCCTTTTCTCCTCAGCTCTGTCCTGTTCTTCTTGGTGTCCTCTTTGATTCTTTCTCTTTAATGAGGCTGACCAGCCTTAAAGCGTGGGGCACAATGTGAGCGGGGGCCGGAGCTGTGGCTGTGTGCTCTTAAACAGGGCTTGTGAAGAGGACCGTGTCCCCACAGCTGTGGCCCTCCCTCTACCCCCTCTCTGCTCCTCTCCCCCGTGAAATCAGATGTCCGGGGTCCTGGATGCCAGACGGCTGGCTTTGATCAATAAGCCGCGAGCCAGAGGATGAGAGCCTCTCGTTTTTCCTTTCCCCGTTACCTTACCCCCCCTCTCCACCCCCATACCACATCCCCAACCTCCCACACCACCCCCATACCACATCCTCAACCTGCCACACCACCCCCATACCACATCCTCAACCTGCCACACCACCCCCATACCACATCCCCAACCTCCCACACCACCCCCATACCACATCCTCAACCTGCCACACCACCCCCATACCACATCCCCAATCTCCCACAGCACCCCATACCACATCCCCAATCTCCCACAGCACCCCCATACCACATCCCCAATCTCCCACACCACCCCCATACCACATCCCCAATCTCCCACACCACCCCCATACCACATCCTCAACCTGCCACACCACCCCCATACCACATCCTCAACCTGCCACACCACCCCCATACCACATCCCCAACCTCCCACACCACCCCCATACCACATCCTCAACCTGCCACACCACCCCCATACCACATCCCCAATCTCCCACAGCACCCCATACCACATCCCCAATCTCCCACACCACCCCCATACCACATCCCCAACCTCCCACACCACCCCCATACCACATCCCCAATCTCCCACAGCACCCCATACCACATCCCCAATCTCCCACTGCACCCCCATACCACATCCCCAATCTCCCACAGCACCCCCATACCACATCCCCAATCTCCCACACCACCCCCATACCACATCCCCAATCTCCCACACCACCCCCATACCACATCCCCAATCTCCCACAGCACCCCATACCACATCCCCAATCTCCCACAGCACCCCCATACCACATCCCCAATCTCCCACACCACCCCCATACCACATCCCCAATCTCCCACACCACCCCCATACCACATCCCCAATCTCCCACCCCACCCCCATACCACATCCCCAATCTCCCACAGCACCCCCATACCACGTCCCCGACCTCCCACACCACCACATCATCCCCGTTCCCCAGTCCCCAATCCATTCTGCCCCTCACCCATACCCCAATCCTCCGCCCATTCTGCCCCCCGCCCGTACCCCAGTCCCCGGCCGAGCGGCCGGTCTCCCGGCAGCGGGGCCAGTGTGGCTGCCTCTCAGTAAGCTATGTGGGGCAGACCGCTGCTGTGCCCTCTTTGTCTTCTCCCTCCAGATTAAAGAGATCTATCTCAAGCTGACACCAATTTCTCATTCAGTTGTAAAATAGGTTTTTTTTCTCTCTCTCTCTCTCCTCGCTCTCCTTGCCCTGAAATCGCTCTGAGAGCGCGGGGACCTTTGCTACCGCGTCTTCTTTGCAGTGTGAGTAATCTGCTCAGTCCGCGCGAGACATCGCTCGCCCCGGCTGGTCTTTTTCATTTATGTGGGTCAGAGCGAAACCGAAGGCCTGTGTCGGCATGGAGACGTGAGCGGGTGAACCCACCTACTCTTAATCTAGACCCTTTTGTAATGGAACAGACTGCTTTGTACTGTCGTTCATGTGTGAAGGGGAACGGTCAATATAACTTGAGGTATTAGAAGACAATAATGACCTTATAATAGAGAGGCACTTAATAGCTGGTACTTAACCTCATTCTAAAGGGCTTTTATTATCAAGCTCTTTCTGAGAGGTAGGGGAGTCTGTGATGGATGGTGTGATACAGAACAGAAAATTCACTGTGATGCACGCAGTGCCACGACAGATCATTTGAGGGCAAGTGGTGAGCCTGAGCGGGTCTAAACTCTATGTCCGAGTCACAATATTTCTGTGTAAAGCAGAGATCATCAACTCCGGCTTCAAATCCAACTTCAATTCCTGCTTTTCTTTTCTCCTGGGCAATTAGAGCTACTGATTGGTCAGGCGGTCTTCACACCTGACTCCAAGGTAATGGGAGGGTGGTAAACCAGCAGTTCTCGGCCCTCGAGGACCGTGACTTGCTGATCCTTGAGGTAAAGCTTGTGAAGTTTGTCCTACCCACAAGTTTGTACAGTTTGTACTGTCCACTAGAGGGAGCCGTGGAGCTCAAGTCTCTGTATGCCTGAGGAGCAGTTGAATAGTGACAGTTGAATGTTGGTGAGCTTGGAATGCAAACCTCACCTATAAAAGGCCCAGTTCTTCAGTTGGTCTTATTACTGTTTCTCTGGTGTGATGGAGGGATGGAGGGGGGCTTTTCATTCCAGCATTGTTCACCCCCCCCCCCCCCCTCTAAAACTTGGTGGGGAAGCTGGGTAATCCAGGCTGCGGGATGCTGGTGACCACTGAATGCACAGGAGGGGTTTGTGGGCCCCACAAAGAGCACTGTGCTAGCTATAAAAAACACAGCGATGGCTTCAATGAAGCCTTTGTTTGGAGAGACTGTGGAATAAAACAGGAGTCCTGACTGACAGTAATACCTGACCCCCCCCCAGCCCCCACCCCAGCCCCCCAGTGACTCAAATACCTCTGGTCATGCATTGGATACAATGTCCACAAACGGCTACTCTGTCCTCCACCACTCTCACCCTCTCTTTCTCTCTTTGTGTTTGAACAACTGAGGCCTATTCTCTCCTTCCCCTTTCATAGGCAGGTGGAGGAGTGGGGGGGGGGGGGGCGGTCTCGGCTTACCTGGGGAAAGGTAAAAAAAGAGCAGAGCACAGGGGAGGCCATTTGTCTGTGTAATGTAAGAGAGCGGCAATAATGGTGGATTCCTTTCTCTGTCTCTGCCTCGCGTAGCTTGTTTATAAAACCATAGAAAAGCGTGAAGGATAGATGGTGATGGTTTGTGTCTCAGCTGAATATGATTGCTTTCGCATGGGGTCTACCTTTGTTGGGCAGTTTTCAGTGTTTGTGTGTTTGTGTGTGTGCATTTCTGTGTGCGTGTATCTCCGTGTGTGTGTGTGTGTTTGTGCGTGCGCCATGTGTGTGTGCATGTTTGTTTGTGTGCGTGTCTGTGTGCATACGCACGGGTGTATGCACGTGTGTCCATTTCTGTATGTTTGTGTGTGCGGTGTGTGTGTGTGTGTGCATGTGCGTTCACCTGCGTGTGTGTGTGTGTGTGTTTGGGCGTGCGGCATGTGTGTGCATGTTTGTGTGTGTGCATGCATATGTATGCATGTGTTTATGTGTGAGCGTGCATATTTATGTATGTGTGCGAAGGCCAGTTTCTGCAGATAAAATCTTGTTGGTTGTTATTTGATCAGTCATTTGGTTTTTCATCCTAAACTGAAAGGAACATCTGTTCACACATCAAGGACTGGTTTATTGTTTATTTTACTGGTAGGTTTGCTGAAACAGCATGTTTTTATGGCTACTACATTATGTAACTGGCCACTGCCTATTTTAAACAGGACTAAAGTAGACACACAATTGGCAGAGTCAACCACACTGGTGAGTTCTCCATTGCTTCACTGGACTGAAGAAAAGGAGACATACTGTAGATAGCTTCAGTGCGGAGTTATCATTACAGGTGCAGCACCTTATGAATATCCCTTTAAATTCACTTTACTCCTGCTCAGGACTGTCAATGCAGAGAAAGCTGAACATTCATAAAATTGGAAATTCAGTCATTCGCTCCTGTAGGGATTCCAGATCCACCCTGGTGGATAAATTCTGACAGGTGATGGACAGACCAAAACCAGCCAACAATGACAAGGGCAAAATGAATCGAATACAATGCTGCCATTGTAATTGAAAATCGGTACATAGCAAAATCAATCACCATATTTATTTAAATGAACGGTCTATAAAATGTGTTTAATGTATAAGCCTGAGCTCCTCATAATGGGATTGTTATGGGGTGTTTGCACACAGGGAAGAAAAAACAAATGAAATTTTAATTACGAGGTATCAATACAGTCTTACACATTTCAAACAGGATGATTGTACGATGATCCGAGCATTAGCATATTTGAGTCATGACCGAATGACAACATCGGGTATTTGATAATCCTGTAAATGCCGGTGTGCTAAAACAGGTATAATAATGACATGGTAAAACAAAAGGCTTCGCAAAAAAAAGCAAACGGGCGAGCCTTATCAGTGGCAGTCATGTGTACAGATTAGCATCCTTTCAAACAGAGGCACAGGGGATTAAATAGAAGGCTTTGAATAATAGACGATGCTTAAGAAGCTTTGTGTTCAAAGTTGCTTTGTTGTTGACTACCGAGATTAACTTTGGATTTTGTCCTTCGTATTGACGGGCGAAGAATCTTCGCTTATCTGCTAGTCTCATTAAAAGAACACTCCATCTGTCTGTTTCCACAAAGATCTCGGTAATTACACAAATCTGCTTACCTCCCCCTCGTCCTAATGATCAACACGGAGAATGCGCTCAAATCTTTTCTTTTTGTGTCTGCGGTTCAGAAAATCGGAATGGTGGGATCAGTGAATGGAAATCTCCATTCATGCAGGCCACTTAAAGTCTGTTGGTTCATTCCAATTACACGACGCTCTTTTGACCAGCATAGCAGTGTTCTTCTTTTGGGTTTTTTTGTCACAGGTACTAATGTTTCATAAAAGAGGGTTCTTAGTTAATGTGTGTGTGTGTCTCTGAAGACCTTTGGGAATACAGCCATTTGTTTACAGATCTTTCAAGTGAGTTAAACGCAGACTCTTGAAGAGATGGAAGTCAAAGAATCTTGCCCAGCAGGGGAGGGATAGATTAAAGGGAATAACACGCTATTCATCTGCTGTCTCATAGGCTGTGGCATGCTGACATCATAAGGTGCAAGATCACAAACGTGTGATGAGAATGTTTCTTAACTGGACATTCTAATGCTGAGGATGTTCTGAACTGAACATTCTAATGCTGATGTCACAATCGGTGCTGGTAATTGAGTTCTAGAAAGCTGTTGGGGGGGAAAAAAAACAGTCCAAGAAAACCTACTTTTCAATAGGTTAGTTATTCATGCTGTTTTTGGGTTCTATGTTGTCCATCGGGAGCAGAAACCTTGCCCTACATAAACACATTTCTTATGTGTGGCGAAAATGACAAGGAGTGCAAGAGAGAGGAGAGCACATGAGGCGGAGGGGTTCACAGCACCTGTGACAATCTCCCAGCTGACCGCTCCGGTGTGTCAAAACCGCTGAGCGATCATCTCCAGCAGAAGCCCAGGACGAAATGCTGTCCCTGGGGGGGGGCTGATACGCCTCCAGCACCATCCAAACAAGCCTGTTCTTCTCCTTCACACGATCCCATCGCTGCTTTACTTTCCAACTTTATCCCAGAAGAGTTTCAGCCCCCGAAGTGTTCATTTCTGCGGCAGACAGACAAATTGGGCCACTTGTGTTTCACACCTGGGGCTCGGTCCCGTCAGCCGCAGTCCACCTGCCGGCGCTGGAACACGAGCTGCCCGCCCGGGCTGGCGCGAGATGGATGGGCGTCGCCGCGGAAACGCTCACTTCCTGTCACTTCCTGTGCTTTATGGCTTTCTATTCCTATGTGATTTTTCTGCAGTATCTCACGTAGGGTTCAAAGCCATTAGGCACGGAGTGGAAGCACTGCCGCGAGCCGGGGGCCTAACGAGGACAGGCCGATGAACGAGCAAAACAAACCCCCGAAATGTCAACCCGCGGCCCCGCCGTGCGACACCGGAGCCGCCCCCGCTCCCGCTCCCGCTCCGCGCTCCCGCTCCGCGCTCCCGCTCTGCGCTCCGAGCCGTCCGCTCCAGGTTTTGCGGAAAAAGCGAGCAGGTTCAGATACCGCGCGCTGAGCTGCATTAAGTGCTCTTCTCGTCTCAGATGTCATCTTAATAAGGCACTTCTGACTGCTGGCTTCGAGCGTGGAGCGACACAACAAAGGGGCGACCGTCGCGGCTGACGTCAAAGCTCGAAAGCACGCCCCCCCCCCCCCAACCCCCCCCGCCCCCCCGGGCCCCTCTCCGGGGGGACATTCTTCCTCCTTCAGCGTGCACCAGATGCCATCCAAATGAGATATGGAGATTTTCTCTCTTTTTCTGCATGACACAAAACAACAAAACAACATCTGAGGGAAGGGATGTGTGGAAGATGTGTGTGGCTCCACGCTCGCAGCTATTCTGGCGAACGTGGGGGGGGGGGGGGGGGGAGGCAAGAACGCGTTA